>NC_134559.1:27067306-27394463 GCF_025594145.1 Primulina tabacum | reverse complement strand
TTTGAGTCTAAATGGCATTGATGGGTCGCGATTCTTCAATCAGCTTTGCTTTTCCCTTCGGATCAAGTAGGGCATAATCTAAATCTAGATCTGAACCAGTTGTGTCCACCACCTCTCTAATGATCACACCTTTTGGGCATGCTGGCGGTAGAATTGTGGGGCTGAAAATTGTTGTGAGAAGAACTAGAATCGCGGTCAGTTTCAGATTCTCTCCAAATTCAGTAATGATTGTTGAGTGGTAGTTAGCTGCAGCCTTTTGCTTTAGTGTGGCAGCTGGCTGAACGAACTGAATTGGAATTGCCAGAAGAGGTTGTTCAGATCCTAATGGCAATAGTCTGAGCTTAGGAAGAGCTCCAGGAGTGGCAACTGGATTGGTCTTCTTAGACGTTTGCTTCTTCAGCAGTACAGGAGAAGGGAGTTTCTCCGAATCACTAGTAGTCAAGGCCAGTTTCCTTTTGGATTTGGGAGCAGTTGCTGGTTTTAACATGTCAGTTTTCTTGGCCTTACAAGCTGGCTTGTTAAGGCCTGACTTCTTAAGCTGAACTTTGGCGTCTGTGTATATTTTGAAATTAATAATTGAAGAGGAAGATACTGGAAGTATCCCTGAATTCTCAACTAGCCAACTCAGCTGAAATGCGAAGCCTTTTGAGTTCTTTGAAGCCTGCACCATATTCTTCAAGATTGTGAAAAGGATAGATGACCAGTTAATTTTGATCCCCTTGGCAATTGCAGTCATAGCCTTGAACTTTTCAAGTGTGAGGGCAGTAAAAGAACCTGATTTTCTAGAATTTCCTTTGCAACAATATCGGGAAGTTGCTGGTACTCTGGCTTTAGTTCCTTCTTTGGATAAGACACTTTGATCTTTTGCCCAGTTGCTCATAGAGTGGCCTGCATCTCTTCAATATCAGCGGCAGAAACCTCTGAGAAACTCGAGAGGCCTTCAGTTGAGGGTTGAAAAAGAATTCTGAAAAACTCTCCATCCGCGATCAGAATATGGTCGTCCATCTTCATTTGAATCTTCCCGTCATCAATGACTGAGCTGGACTCATAGATAGATAGAATCTCAGCAGAGTAGATTTCTTGCGTCGCCAACACTAGGAAGGTACGAAGTCCAGATGCTTAGATATTTTCAAATAGACTGCGAACTGATTCTTCAAATTTTGCAAAAATCGATTCAAAATCGATTGCAACAGCATTTGAGAAATAAGCTGTTGTTTGTGATGCCATTTGATTTTCTTTCTAGCTGTAAGGAAAGAATGATACGAGTGAATTGCTCTGAAAATTCGAGAGTTAGAAACTTTGATAATAGTGATAACACTTCTTAAAGGGCAGTTTCTATTTATATCTCGTGACCGTTCAAATTTTGGACACGTGACAATCCGTGAAAAGTTTGACCAAATAAATAAGATATTCAACCGTTGGTCATTTAAATTTAGAAACTGAAGCTTGGCAGTTATACAAAAACGAAAATAAAAAGTTTAAAATTCAAATTTTGAATATATTTGAATGAGTAGTTTATACTTGGTCACGATTTTAATTAAAGAACTTAAATGAATTAAAGTTAATCAATTTATGAGATAAGATCAGTTTATTCAGATACTAATTGATCAGTTCGAAACTGATTCAGTTCAGTTTGTGAACAACTGACTATTGTCTTATCAGTTGACTTACTGAAACTCAACATTCCCCTTAAATTAAGCATTTAAGATAAATAAATAAGCCCTAAAATATTTCTAAAGTAAGAAAACATAGTCTCGGGTAATGGCTTGGTGATGATATTCGCTCCTTGTTGTTCAATTGAGATATACTCCAGTCTGATGTCCTTCTTAAGAGCATGATCTCTGATTAAGTGATGTCTGGCATCAATGTGCTTGGTTCTGGAGTGAAGAACTGGTTTATATGTAATAGCAATGGAGATAGTGTTGTCACAGAAGATTGTTGACTCTTCAGCTACTACTCCATAATCTTTCAATTGTTGTTGAACCCAGAGCAGTTGAGCACAACAATTTCCAGCAGCTAAATATTCAGTTTCAATTGTGGAAGTGGCGATGGATGCTTGCTTCTTGTTAAACCATGAGATCAGGCTGTCACCTAGAAACTGACATGATCCACTTGTACTTTTGCTATCAAGCTTACATCCCGCATAGCCTGTATCTGAATAGCCAACTAAATTGAAAGATGAATCTTCAGCATACCATAAGCCCACATTCTATGTGCCTTTTAGATATTTCAATATAAGTTTAGCAGCTAGGAAATGCAATTGTTTAGGATTAGCTTGAAATCTAACACATAAACATACTGCAAACATAATATCAGGATGGCTAGTAGTTAGATATAATAAAGAACCTATTGAACCTCTGTAGAGTGTCATCTCAACTGATATTCTCCCTTCATCTTTATCTAGTTTAACCGATGAGCTCATGGGAGTGGATGCAGATGAACATATTTCCATGCCAAATTTCTTTAGCAATTCCTTTATGTATTTGGTCTAACAGATATAAATAACAGTTTCTAGTTGCTTCACATGCAAGCCTAGGAAGAATGTCAATTCACCCATCATGCTCAACTCGAATTTATCCTTTTTGGAACATTTCATGTTCGCAATTTTGATTTTGATGATATAAAAACTTGTTATTTTGTTTCTAATGATTTACCTAAGTGCGCAGGAAGCTGGAACTGATCAGGCTTCGAACTGATCAGTTAAACGAGCCAAAACTGAAGCTAACATATGTGAACTGAAAGTGCCAGGTGATTGTCCAGACTGAATCAACTCAACTGATATATCAAAGAACATTTCAACTGATTGTCCAGCTGATAGGAAGTTCAGCAGAAGAACTTCAAAATCCAAGCCAGCTGATGAAGTGCTCAACTGATGAAAAGCCCAGCTGACAAGTTGAATTGAAATAATGAAATTAGTTCAACTGACGAATCAACTGATTTAACCAGCCCAACTGAATATCAGTTCAGATGGCCAGTTAGGTACATCAGTTAAGATTCAATCAGTTTCAGATCAAGACAAGCTTACCTAAGTAGATTCCAGCTACGCACAATGATACAAAAGCTATTGTATGATCAAGGTACAATAATGGACGTTGCTGAAACACTTAAAGACAAAAAGTTCCAGCATAGATGTCAGAAAAGTCGAAACACGAATATCAAGGAACACATTAAAGCTGCAACGAATATAATTATTGAGTCTCGCTGTACGATCAGTTTTCTGCCTATAAATAGAAGATCAGTGAAGACCAATATTCAACAAGTGTGTGAAGATACAGAGAAAAAGGGCACGCATATTTGATAAGTACAAGGCAATTTATTGCACTTTTATTACTTGTATTTAACTTGAAATTTTGTGATTCTTGGGCAGGTTTTATGCGATATGTTGTTGTAGCATGGAAGCTTTGGATGAAAGTTTGGAGTATTAAAATGTTTAATTGGAAAGTGCAAAAGATGTAAAAATACAGAAGCTACAGCGCACCCGCGCTTATATTTACACTGCACGTGCGGTGAAGCACTGCACGTGCGGTGAAGCACCGCACCCGCGCTGGAAAACACACCGCACCCGCGCTCACTCGCCAGTAACTGCACCGCACCCGCGATGACTTCCTATCCACACCCGCGGTCCTTGCAAGACAGAATCTAAAAAATCTGTATTTTGGTGTTCTGCGCATGGAAGTCCAAGATTTTTGTGTGCTGCGAATTGGGGCTTGTATGGGACTATAAAATACATCATTTACTTACCATTTAGGGTATTGGGGAGCCAAGGGAAGAGTGGAGGCTGCTACTAGAAGATTGAAGACCCAAGTTCATCAAGTTTTTGGGAAATCTTTTTCACAACTCCGGGGATGGAATCAACACTTCAAACTCTTGTTCTAAGTTCTTCTTTCTTTTATTTTTTCATTTGATATATCTTGTTTTGGAACCATGTTTTGTTGTTTTTCTTATGTTATTATGAACTAATTTTTATTTCTAGAGGAAAGATGAAATAAAACTAGAAACCATGTGTTGGAATTTATGAACTAAGCTATTTAAGTTCTTCATATTGTTCATTTGTAGTGTTTTAATCTTAATGCTTTCAAATTATTGGCCATAATTTGAATGATTTATATTTGTAATTTATCACTCGGAAGAGAAAATTATAAACAAGAAAAGGAAAAATACGTCAATGGTATTTATAGAGTTCGGAATGGCCTATAATGCTATCAAAGCCCATAGAGAATCTAGTGCTTGATGTGTTATTTAATTGTAGATTTTTGATGGGGATGTCGCAATCCATTTTTAGATAACTAATATATCTACTTAACACTCGGGATAGGGAATAGATAATTATATGATTCTTAGGTAATGAATAAGAAGGATTTTTATAACATAGCTACAAGAAATTTCACATGGTGGACGGTTGGGTGAAATCAGGCCTCTAGATCTTTTATTTCATTGTTATTTGCTAAAATTTGGTGTTATATTTAAATCCATTTTCAATTTACTTATTCTTGCTAACAAATCTTTTAATTGATTATTCCAAATAAAGTCAAGACTATTTTAATCACAAGCACTGATATACGTTTATATACACACTCCTCGTGGGATCGACACTTGTAGTCAAAAATACTTTTTACTATAACTTGACGTCGGGCACTTGCGAGCAATAAAGAAAACACGCAACAAGTTTTTGGCGCCCTTGCCGGGGAGTGTTTATTTTAAATTTATATAAGTATTGTTACCAATTAGTCTAGATTTTTATTTAAAGCTGTTTTTATCGTATTACATTAAAGATTGATTTGTTTCTTATCTTTGTTTTACAGTGCATGCAAAGATCGCAAAATCTTGACTTGCTTACCTTGATCCTGAGATCAAAAGAACCGCAAGAAGATTAAGAAAGGCGAGAAGAGAAGAGATTCAAGAAATGGAAGACAACAGAGATAATGAAAATCCACCTCCTGCAATACCCATTAGAGATAATTTTAGGCTGGTACTAAATGCTCATTATTCGGGCATAGCACGAGGGACTATTAATGCAAACAACTTTGAGCTCAAGCCCGCATTGATAAACATGGTTCAACAGAGTTAGCAACCAAGTTCCTCGCCAAATATTTTCCACCTACGAAGTCAGCAGAGTTGAAGATTGAGATAAGTACCTTTAGGCAGACTGACTTTGAGTAATTATATGATGCATGGGAACAATATAAGGAGTTGTTGAGGAGGTGTCCAAACCATGGTTTTGAAGATTGGGTACAGATTGAATTGTTTAACAATGGTTTGAATGGACAAACAAGAGGCAATGTGGATGCAGTAGCTGGTGGCACGATATTTGCCAAATCACCTGATCAAGCATATGATTTGCTTGAACAGATTACCATTAATAGTTATTAGTGGCCGTCTGAGAGGTCAGGAGTAAAGAAGACAGCTGGAGTTTATGCCATAGATCTTATTACATCACTCACCGCACAAGTTTCAGCTTTAACAACTCAATTTGCAGCTATGAATAAGGCTAGTACAGCAGAGGTTGAAAATGAATCGGTTGTTAATGAAGAACAACATATTCCCAATGAGGCTCATTATATCAACAATACGAATTTTGGTGGCTACGGAGGATATCGAGGTAACCCTCCCCCTAACACTTATCATCTTGGTTTGAGAAATCATGAGAATTTTTCATATGATAATAATAAGAATGTGTTGAATTCTCCACCGGGTTCAATACATCGAAGGGGGAAGGAAAACCTTCACTTGAGGATCTAGTTGGGATATTTGTTGCTGAATCTAGTAAAAGGATGGCTAGGACTGAATCTCATCTTGATGGAATGGAAACTCACATGGGAAATATGGGTGCCACAATGAAATCATTGGAGACACAAATTGGACAGTTGGCTAATGCATTGAGAGATCAAAATAGAGGTCAATTCCCAAGTAATACTGAAGTGAATCCAAAGGAGCAATGCAAAGATGTAACTTTGAGAAGTGGAAGAGAACTTGAGGTTGAAAAATCTAAAGAGAATGAGGAAAATGAGAAGAGAGTTGAAGAGGATGACTGTGAAAATTGAAAGGAGAATAAGGTTGAGGAGTCTCGAATTGAAACTGAAGTTGAACGGATTCCTATATTGAAACCGACTCTTCCATACCCACAGAAATTTAGGAAGAAGATTATTGATGATCAATTCGCAAAAATTTTGGAGAATTTCAAGAAGATTCACATCAACATTACATTTGCTGATTCTTTTGATAAAATGCCAAACTATGAAAGTTCATCAAAGATGTGATGTCAAAGAAGAGGAAGTTGCAGGAGTTCGAGACAGTGAAGTTGACCGAAGAGTGTAGCGTCATTCTCCAAAAGAAGCTACCACAAAAACTAAAAGATCCAGGGAGTTTTATTATTCCTTGCATTATTGGTGGTACTCGTGTTAATAAAGCTATATGTGATCTTGGAGCGAGTATTAATTTTATGCCATTTTTTATTTATAGGGACTTGGAGCTTGGGGAGGTCAAACCAACCACTATAACTTTGCAACTTGCAGATAGGTCACTCACATATCCTCGTGGAATTGTTGAAGATGTTTTGGTAAAGGTTGACAAGTTTATCTTCTCTGCTGATTTTGTAATACTTGATATGGAGGAAGATCAAGATGCTCCATTGATTTTTGAGCGACCCTTCTTAGCCACTGGAAAAGCATTGATATATGTACACAAAGGAGAACTCACCTTGAGAGTTGGTGGGGAAGCTGTGATATTCAACATCTATAAGGCTATTAAAGGTAATGACAAGGTGAGTATTTGTAAAAGCATTGATATAATTGACTCTTGTGTTGCTAAGATTGGTATAGGTCATACAGTAGAAGATCCATTAGAAAGATGTCTTTCTAGTACTGTCGTTAGAGTTGATGATGATGATTGGAAATTGAGAGATCAACTTTTAGCTCTTGAGGAGTTGCCAAAGGTAAAGGAAGCCGCACATGAGAAGTTGGAAGAAGAATAATGTTGAGAGATAATACCTTCATCCCATGTTTTGAAGGAATTGCCAAGCCATCTTTGCTATGCTTTCTTAGGTGAGAAGTCGACATATTCGGTAATTATCTCTTCCTCTCTTACTTTGGATGAAAAAGAGAAATTGTTGAGAGTTTTGAGGAAATTTAAAACTGCATTTGGGTGGTCGATTTCTGATATCAAGGGGATTAGTCCCACCATATGGATGCATAGGATTTTAATGGAAGAGTCATACGCTCCTTATGTGGATCATCAGAGGAAGCTAAATCCAGCCATGAAGGAGGTAGTGAATGAAGTGTTGAAATTGTTAAATGCTGGAGTTATATATTCTATTTCTGACAGCAGTTGGGTGTCTCCTGTGCAAGTAGTGCCTAAAAAGGGTGGACTGAATGTGGTAAAGAATGAAAAAAATGAACTAATATCTACTCGTACCGTGACTGGATGGCGAGTATATATTGATTAAAGAAAGTTGAACCATGCCACACGTAAAGATCATTTTTCATTACCTTTTATTGATCAAATGCTTTATAGACTTGCTGGTTATTGTCACTACTGCTTTTTAGATGGTTATTCAGGTTATAACCAGATTGCTATAGCACTGGAGGATCAAGAGAAGACAACATTCACGTGCCCCTATGGCACATTTGCTTTTCGGAGAATGCCTTTTGGGCTATGTAATGCACCTACTACTTTTTAGAGCTGTATGATGGCCTTATTTGAGGACATGGTGGAAGACATATTGGAAGTCTTCATGGATGATTTCTCGGTATTTGGCTCTTCATTTGATCACTGTTTACATAACATTTCCCTGGTTTTGCAGAGATTTCAAGAAAAGAACTTAGTTCTTAATTGGGAGAAGCGTCATTTTATGGTCCAAGAGAGTATTGTTCTTGGACATAAAGTGTCTTCTAAGGGATTAGAGGTAGACAGAGCCAAAGTGGTTGTAATTGAAAAGCTCCCACCACCAAAGAACATCAAAGGGATAAGGAGTTTCTTAGGACACGCCGGGTTTTATCGTAGATTTATCAAAGATTCTTCTTCTAAGATTACTAAACCTTTGTGTAATTTGCTTGAAAAAAATTCCACTTATATTTTTTATGATGATTGTCTGCAGGCATTTGAAAAAATCAAGAAGGCATTGGTGACAGCACCAATCATGATAGTGTCAGATTGGAATGAGCCCTTCGAGTTGATGTGCGATGCTAGTGATTATGCAGTAGGTGTGGTGTTGGGCCAAAGGCGTGATAAATTTTTAGATCAATCTACTATGCAAGTCAAACCATGGATGTTGCACAACAAAATTACACAACTACTAAAAAGGAGATGCTTGCATTAGTGTGTGCATTAGACAAGTTTAGACCATACTTGGTTGGCACAAAGGTAATTTTTTTCACTGACCATGCAGCTATTCGATACCTATTTGCCAAAAAAGATGCAAAACCACGCTTGATAAGGTAGATTTTATTGCTCCAAGAGTTTGATTTTGAAGTTAAGGATAGGAAGGGGTCTGAAAATCAAGTGGCCGACTACTTGTCATGGCTCGAACTTGAAGATAAAAAAAATGAAGGAAGCATAAAAGAAGCATTTCCCGATGAACAATTGTTTGAGGTAAATTCTATACTCCCTTGGTTTGCTAATATAGCTAATTTCTTGTATTGTGGTACTGTCCCTCCAGATTTGACTTATCATCAAAAGAAGAAATTCTTTCACGATGAAAAGTTTTACCTATGGGATGATCCATACGTCTTCAAGAGATGTGCCGATCAGATGATTAGAAGATGCGTAGCGGAGGAATAAGAGAAAGTTATTCTTGAACAATGCCACTCTTCACCATATGGTGGCCACTTTGGAGCATCAAGAACAACAGCAAAGGTATTACAGTCTGGTTTTTATTGGCCTACTTTGTTCAAAGATAGTTATACCTTAGCAAATCATGTGATAGATGCCAAAGGTTTGGCAATATTTCTAGACTCCATGAGTTTCCATTGGCCAATATTTTGGAAGTGGAACATTTTGATGTTTGGGGTATCGACTTCGTGGGACCATTCCCATATTGTTTTGGTCAATCTTATATTTTTCTTGTTGTGGATTATGTGTCAAAATGGGTGGAAGCAATTGCCACAAATACTAATGATGCTCGAGTGGTTGCTAAGTTTGTTCAGAGGAACATCTTCACAAGATTTGGGATGCCAAGAACAATAATTAGTGATGAAGGTACACATTTTTGTAATAAAATCTTTAACTCAATTTTCGCTAAATATGATGTGAAGCATAAGGTGACCCTGACATACCACCCACAAGCAAATGAACAAGCCGAAGCATCCAATCGGGAGATTAAGCAGATATTGGAGAAAACAGTGAAGACAAACCAGAAGGATTGGGCACTGAAGCTGGATGATGCCTTATGGGCTGGGCTTACAGAACTACATACAAGACACCTATTGGGATGTCATCCTGTAGGTTGGTCTTTAGTAAGGCCTGTCATACCACTGTAATTGGAACACATAGTTTTTTGGGCCGTGAAAAAGCTCAACTTTGACCTGGAAGCATCTGGTGAGCAGCAGCTATTGCAATTGAATGAGATGGAGGAATTCAGAAATGAGGCTTATGAGAACGCAAAGATATACAAGGAGAAGACCAAGAAGTGGCACGACAACCATATCTTGCACGGGAATTTTGAGCCCGTACAACAAGTATTGTTGCTCAATTCACGCCTCAAACTATTTCCTAGTAAGCTAAAATCAAGATGGTCGGGGCCTTTTACAATAGAATAAGTCCAACCATATGGAGCCATTGAGCTAAAGTGCAATGACGGAAGAACGTTAAAGTCAATGGACAACGGATTAAGCATTATTATGGGACTGAAGTACGGCATGTTGACAACATTCCTTTGGGCGGATCAACTTTATTTAGACTGGTGGCAGTCGGGCTGACAACGTTAAACCAAGCGCTTATTGAGAGGCAATCCAAATTTTTGTTTCTTTATTGAATTTCGTTTTTGGTTTTGCTTTTATTCTTTTATTATTATTTTTGGTTGAGTATTTTTGGTTTAGTGTGTTCTTGTATCTCCCCAAATCTTATAACTCCCACTTGTGTTTTTCAGGACTACAAATTAGAGGAGAAAACAATTTCAAAGAGTGCACCCGCGCTGGATTGACAGAAACTAAACCACACCCGCGATAGGATTCTGAGCGCACCCGTGGTGTCTGTTGACTGAAAACTAAAAATTTTCAGTAGGCTAAGCGCACATGCTGTCTATTTTTCAGTGCACCCGCGATAATTTTCCAGAACCTTTACCGCACCTGCGGTACCTTATGGAGCACACCCGTGCTGGTTTGACAGACACTACACCGCACCCGTGGTATATTCTGAAGCGCACCCGCGGTCGATGATTTTAATTACTGAAAGAGGCGGAAATTGTACTTTACCGAAGTCACTTCTCCCCACCTTCTCCTTCACTTCGAAATCATTTCTCCCAAAACACATTCCACACTCAAATTTTCTATCCAAGCACACATTTCCCACTTCACACATACATACCTTCACTCATTTCATCCAATATCCATCTTCATTCCACAAAATCAACACCAATACTACCTAGGGTTTGAAAAGGGGCTTGAAAATTTTACTCCAAGGATTGATTGGAGCTTCGATTTTGTTTTTCCAAGACACATTTCAACACTAAGGTGAGATAATTCATACTACATTAGTTTTGAAATTCGAAATTATTGGTGGTGTTGGCTATGGAATAAAAGAGATTAATATTCAATTTCAGTGGAATACTGTAACGACCATGGGTTATCCCAATCTTGGGCTCTCTCGGGGGCCTTGTCCCAACTAGGGTTCCCACTTGGGCCTTTTTCCTCACGGGCTTTCCACATGCGTCATTACTCATAGGACTCTCCACACCAGGTTGGTGGAGTGATACCTACTCAAGTCTCGAACCCATGACCTCCTGGCATAAGTACTTATTTCAAAGAGACTTGGTACCAGTTGAGCTTTTTATTGTAACGACCATGGGCTATCCCGATCTTGAGCTCCCTCGGGGGCCTTGTCCCCTCTTGGGTTCCCTCTGGGGTCTTTCCCCTCACGGGCTTTCCCATGCGTCATTACTCATAGGACTCTCCACACCAGGTTGGTGGAGTGATACCTCCCCAAGTCTCGAACCCATGACCTCATAGCATAAGTACATAGTTCAAAGATAGCTCAACTGGTACCAAGTCTCTTTGAACTATGTACTTATGCCAGGAGGTCATGGGTTCGAGACTTGGGAAGGTATCACTCCACCAACCTGGTGTGGAGAGTCCTATGAGTAATGACGCATGGGAAAGCCCGTGAGGGAAAAGGCCCCAGAGGGAACCCAAGATGGGACAAGGCCCCCGAGGGAGCCCAAGATCGGGATAGCCCATGGTCGTTAAAAATACATTCTTGACATTGTTGATTGGATTGGTGTGTATATTGTTGAGGTGTAGTTATTGTGATTAATAAGTTTTGGGGAGTGAAAGAATCATCAAGTTTAGTGAATTGGATTGAAGGGGAAGTTGGTGCTTTGAAAGTGTTTGACAAAATACCTTCAAGAAAAAAACAATCAAAGAATGCATCCTCATCTGCGAATTATGAGGCACACAAGTTCTTGGACGACAAGGCGGAAGAAAATTATGGTAAAATTTTGAACAAGAGTATTGTGAAAGATAGGGGATTTGACCTGAGCTTTCCCCGAACCGAGATCGGATTAATTCTTACCGCTAGGCATTGGGAGGATTTTGGCAAGCAACCACAGGATGCGGTCATTTCTTAAGTACGATAATTTTATGCTAACCTTAAAGTTAAGCATGATCATTTGAAAGTTTTGGTGAGAGGAAATATGGTAGCTTTTGATGCTCATACAATCAACACGATGTATGGTATCCCTCCAGTCATTCATGATGAATACGAAGAATATCGGACCGAGGACGTTGATTATAATAATATTCTTCAGATTATATGCATTGAGGGAGCGGAGTGACGAATGAGAGAAGATGTGCATTTAAGCCTAGCCAAATCAGATCTGACAAATGTTGCCAAAGATTGGTATTCCTTCATTTCGGCTAAGATTAAGCCTACAGACCATACTACCATCGTCATCAAGGAGAGGGCAATCCTGACTTTTAGCATCATGACGGGAAAGACAATTGACTTAGGTCAATTGCTTCAGAACTCGATGTTAGATTATGAAAAAGTCAACTCTCCTAGTGGACTCCTCCACCCCTCTCTTATCACCGATCTATGCCAGAATGCGGGAGTGACTTGGGCACCAAATAAAGAGTTGTTAAAACCAAAAAATGCCATTGTGGTAATTCAACCACATAGGTCACTATCAGCTGAACAACATGATACAAGTCGAGCTCAAAGAGAATTCAACAGAAGAGCGGCAGAAAGACGTGCCCATGCTCCGGCCCCACAACCACAACCGCAGCAAAGAAATGTGCAAGATCGATTAACCCATTTGGAAGAAGAGATGTGCCATCAACGCCAAGACATGGACGAGTTTCGGTTTAGGACCGATATGTTCATGGGCTATATGATGGATTTCACATCTGTCTTGGCTCAACAATTTCCATCAGCTTCGGCATCTGGTAATCTATTTCCACAACCTCCACAGTGGCCGCCCGCATAATACCCGCCGAAGTTCCACCCACAACCAGAAGGCGCAGATGATGAGGATGGCAATGACCACTGACGGTCGTTGCCCGTGGTATGTGTATTTCTCTGTCATTCATGATCATTAGCATCGAGGACGATGCACATAATTTAGTTTGGGGGAGATGTTATTTATTTTATTTTGTGTGTTCATTTATTTAGTTTTATTTGAGTGTTATATTTTCTTGTGAGTTTGTAGTGTCAAAGTCATGAAATTTTTGAAATGGCCAATGGTAAAAAAAAAATTTGTGTTGAGAAGAAAGGTCATGCATTTCATTCATGTTCATCAATAAATTTGAAAAATTTAGAGAAAAATCATGAGATTTGGTAAATTTGAGACTTATAATTTCTAAATAACTCTGTGATTTTCATTTGACATTGAAATAATTTTTTGCAAACACATATATGATTGATGCAATCTTTGATTTTATTTAGGCGTATTTATATTGTTCATAAATATTCATTTGAAGCCTTCTTGAGCCTATATGATAAAAGAATTGTGTTCTTGAAATTTCTTGGAAGCCAAACACTTTTCTTTTGAATATATATGTATTTGGTTGATGCATTGAGACACCATTTTTCACGATGATTAAATTCTACTTTGTGTTGGTGATTTGAGATTTTGTCTAGAACTATCCAAACAACACTTGAAGCGAAATATGGACAAACTATGAGTTATGAATGATTTAGGTGATTTTTGGATCGGTTGAGCCTTTCAAGCTACCAAATAAAAATAATTTTTGATTTGTCACCTATTTGTAGATTATATGAATTCGAATGGCACACGTGAATATGTGTAAAAGACCCTCATTCAATATCCTTTCAAATATCCCAATTTACCACCCCTTTGAATATCTTATACGTTAATTTCATACCTTCTCAAGGGAATAAGAATTCAAAAGATCAAAGAAATTGAAATTCTCCTAAAAAAAAAAGATAACGGAATGATGTTTGATTGAAGAAGTTGGGGAAAAAAGGGAGAGAAAAAGATGAAATGAATAAAAAATAGAGATAAAAGAAAAAGTGAAGTATGCTAAAGAGATAAAAATGCAACTTACTCCTTTATTTGAATTCCTAATCTTCATTTGTGGCCACGAGCCAAGACCTAACATTATAAGAATTGCAAATCCTATTGACCAAGTTATAGTTGTCCAATATACTGGTGGAGAGGGATTGGGAGGATCAAGCTTATGACAATCGATAAACACTTACATTGAGTACGAATCTTGATCAACTTTACACACACCTCATGGCATCAAATATTTATTGGGTACTCCTTTCTTGAATGAATATTGCTTTGAACCCAATTTTTACCGAAAAATACCACTTGTTTGTAAAAAATTGAAATCGATTGAGAATGTTTTGAAACATGAGTTGAAGAGATTAGAAGTTTAGAAAATTAACCAATTGCATGATTTTATCCGGATGAAAAATTGGTTGGATTGATTTGACTTGTCATATATTGAATAATGAATGCATGAAGAGTTGGTTAAATTATCTTGAGGCCAAGTTCTTTTAAAAATATTTCATGACTTGTTTGTTTGTGTTGTGTTGTTTTGTTTTGCTCGGGACTAGCAAAATCCTAAGTTTGGGGGAGTTTAATAAGTGCAATTTATTGCACTTTTATTACTTGTGTTTAACTTGAAATTTTGTGATTCTTGAGTAGGTTTTATGCGATTTGTTGTTTTTTTTGTTGTTGTAGCTTGGAAGCTTATGATGAAAGTTTGGAGTATTAAAATGTTGAATTGAAAAGTACAAAAGATGTAAAAATACAAAAGATACAGTGAACCCGCGCTTATATTTACACCGCACCTGCGGTGAAGCACCGCTCCCGCGCTGGAAAACACACTGCACCCTGCGCTCACTCACCAGTAGCTGCACCGCACCCGCGATGACTTCATGTCCGCACATGCGGTCCTTGCAAGACAGAATCCAAAAAATCTGCATTTTGGTGTGCTGCATATGGAAGTCCAAGATTTTTGTGTACTGCGAATTGGGGCTTGTATGGGACTATAAAATACATCATTTACTTACCATTTAGGGTATTGGGGAGCCAAGGGAAGAGTGGAGGCTGCTACTAGAAGATTGAAGACCCAAGTTCATCAAGTTTTTGGGAAATCTTTTGCACAACTCCGGGGACGGAATCAGCACTTCAAACTCTTGTTCTAAGTTCTTCTGTTTTTTGTTTTTTCATTTGTTATGTCTTGTTTTAAAACCATGTTTTGTTTTTTTGCTTGTGTTATTATGACTAATTTTTATTTCTAGAGGAAAGATAGAACAAAACTAGAAATCTTCATATTGTTCATTTGTATTGTTCTAATCTCAATGCTTTCAAATTATTGGCCATAATTTGAATGATTTATATGTTTAAAATCTATCACTCGTAGAAGGAAATTATAAAAAAGAAAGGGAAAAATACGTCAATGGTATTTATAGAGTTCGGAATGGCCTATAATGCTATCGAAGCCTATAGAGAATCTAGTGCTTGATGTGTTATTTAATTGTAGATTTTTTATGGGGATGTCGCAATCCATTTTTAGATAACTAATATACACTTAACACTGTGGAGAGGGAGTAGATAATTCTATGATTCTTGGCTAATGAATAAGAAGGATTTTTATAACATAGCTATAAGAAATTACACATGGTGGACTGTTGCGTGAAATCAGACCTCTAGATCTTTTATTCCATTGTTATTTGCTAAAATTTTGTGTTACATTTAAATCAATTTTCAATTTAGTTATTCTTTCAAACAAATCTTTTAATTGATTATTCTAAATAAAGTCAATATTATTTTAATCGCAAGCACTGATATAAATTTATATACACACTACTCGTGGGATCGACACTTGTACTCAAAAATACTGTGGGGACCCGGATGCTAACTCATTCTTTTCCATCATCATTAGAATTAAATGGATCAATTAAATAAACTGGGTCGCAAATATTTTTTTTTAAATGTTGAACACCTTATAAACAGGTGTAAAAATTTCTATAACAAGTTAGGTCCCATCTTATTCAAATTACAAGATCAAGTTTAATATCTACAACATGATCAAAGTACAAGTCTTGTACACAAGAAAGTCATAACAAACTAATGTTCATCCACTATATATCAAGTGTTGAAAATCAGTTCTACATCTAGGCCCGGATCTCCACTCTAATCTCGATCTTTCATCCTATTCTCGACCCTGATCAAGTCCCACCTGTTGTCATGCACACATACAAACACAACAACAGCCGGATAACTCCGGTGAGAAACATATTTCCCAGTATAAACAATGTATTCATGCATTTCATACAAGCATATACAAAAGCATAAAACATTTGTAACACAATATGTATCGTAATCTACGAAAACATAAATCAATACAATGTGGTAAATCAAACTCTTAAACTCTTAATCTTAGACTCGACTCTAATCTAGGGATCCCGGTTTGAATAAGAACGTAACAAATCTCCCACCTACTCTCTCAGCTAGATGGTGGTACGTTCTCCAAGACATTGGCCCTCTATATCGAATCTCTACAATAGGAGTCGATCTTCTCCTAAGCACATCGATATAAACCAAATGTCTAGTGACCTGGCACCTCTGCCAATGACTCAAATAACATTTTTGCTATAACTCAATAGGCTAAGCATATCAATCTCAAGAATTGCAAACACATCAAAGCAATAACAATATAATATGTGGTTTTGGGAAACTCAAGTATATCTTACTCGAGTTATCTCTCCCGGTTTAACATTGATATATACCTTTCTTTTCGAAGTTCTTGGTTGATTCAAACCTCAATCTAGCTTTGTTCAGTCTTCGAACCCTTCAATATCAAATTTTTGAAGCCTTTGACGAGAGGAGCCCGGAACTAAACTCGGATTGAAATTCTGACGGTTGGATCTTGTACAATCACAAATCTAAGATATGAAAGCTTGACAATTTTCATGGAGTTCCCTCGGTTCTTTGCTGCAAGTTCTGAAGGAAAATGAAGAAAGATTATCCTATTATTGCATGTCAAGACAGTTGTCTCATGTTTCCATTCAACACGTCTCGCGCATATGCGCGTCCAACACCGGCGCATATGCGCGAGACTCTCTGCCTCGGCAATAATGAATTCACCATCTCGTGCATATGCGCGTCCCCTGGTCGCACATATGCGCGAGACCTACTGTCTCAGCGCTTGTACAATCATCTGCTCGCGCACGCGCATATGCGCGAGACAGCGTACGCATATGCGCGAGACCTACTGTCTCGGCACTCGGGTAATACACATGCTCGCGCATATGCGCGCCTAGTCTCGCGCATATGCACGAGGTCTTCTGCCTCGGCACTAGCTTCTCGCGCATATGCGCGACACGTCTCCGCGCATGTGCGCGATGTCTGCTGGACCAACACACATACACTATCCATGTTTCCTCAAATCTTGTCTCGGAGTTGTCTTTCTATAATCACATCAATTTATAAATTAATAATCTCAGATTAACAAGATAAAATCTCGGGCATTACAATTCTCCCCCTCTGAGACATGATTTCGTCCTCGAAATCGCAAGCAATCAAATCACATAAAACAAGCAGATATAACAGAAGCTAAATAAGAAAGTCACATCAATGAAATAACTCTGGAAATTTCTGTCTTATGTCTGATTCAGTCTCCCAAGTAGCTTCTTCAATGCCATGACGACTCCACTGAACTTTCACAAGCGGAATAGTCTTCGTTCTGAGCTGCTTTTCTTTACGATCTAGAGTCTGGATAAGTTTTTCACAATAACTCAGAGTTTCATCAAGTTTTGCCTCGTCTGGCTGAAGAACATGAGAAGCATCCGAAATATACTTCCGCAGCATAGACACATGAAAGATGTCATGTATACCAGATAGAGAAGGAGGAATAGCGAGTCGATAGGCACGAGTACCTATCTTCTCCAGAATCTCATACGGCCCAATATAGCATGGAGACAACTTTCCTCTCTTGCCAAATCTGACAATGCCTCTGAGAGGATAAATCTTCAGAAATACTCTGTCTTCTTGCTCAAAGTCTAAGGTCGACCTCGAATAACTGCATATTTGGCATGTCTATCCTGAGCTGTCTTCATTCTCTGCTGAATCAGCTTTACTTTCTCAGTCATATCCCGAATCATATCAGGTCCAAGTTCAGGTACCTCAGATATTTCATCCCAATAGAGAGGGGATCTGCACTTCTTACCATACAACGCTTCAAACGGAGCCATCTCTATACTCGTCTGATAGCTGTTGTTGTATGAGAACTCACAAAGTGGTAAGGAATCTTGCCAATTAGTGCCAAAATCTAGCACTACAGCTCTAAGCATATCCTCTAATGTCTGGATAGTCCTCTCTGACTGTCCGTCTGTTTGAGGATAATATGCAGTACTCAAATGTAATTTCGTACATAGAGCTTGTTGCAAACTGTGCTAAAAGTGTGAAGTAAATCGAGGATCACGATCTGATACAATGGACTTAGGCACACCATGCAATCTGACACTTTCTCTGATATACATCTCTGCCATCTGGTCGTGTCTGTACGTCATTCTGTAAGGAATAAAGCATGCTGATTTGGTTAATCTGTCAATAACAACCCAAATCGAATCACAACCTCGGGAGGATCGTGGTAGCTTCGTAACAAAATGCATGGAAATGTGATCTCATTTCCATTGTGAAATAGATAAGCTATGCAACAAACCTCCTGGTTTCTTCCTTTCTGATTTCACCTGTTGGCAATTCAAACATCTAGACACAAAATCTGCAATGTCTGATTTCATCTGTTTCCACCAAAACTGTTTCTTCAGATCATTGTACATTTTTCTGCCACCAGGATAAATACTAAAACGACTATAGTGTGCCTCTGTCAAATTCTGGTGTCTCAAGTCTGAAACATCTGGCACAACAAGACGATTATTCACATATAACACATCATCCCGAACCTGATATTCTGATTGACGCCCTGATCTGACCATCGCAATCGAATTCTCTACATTCTAATCAACTTTCTGTGTTTATTTGATTCTTAAAATCAACTCTGGTTCAACTTGAATGGCATAAAGTTTCAGAGGTTGACAATCTGTCTCAAATATTAATCCAAAAAGACAGCAATCTTTATCAAATTCGAAACACCAATCGTCGATAGGGATAAAGAACATACCTTTCGACTCAGTGCATCAACTGCTGCATTCGATTTCCCCGGATAGTATTTGATTTCACAATCAAAATCTTTCAACAAATCAAGACATCTACGTTGTCTCATATTCAGTTCTGACTATGAAAATAGATATTTCAAACTTTTGTGATCAGAATAAATCTCAAATTTCTCACCATATAGGTAGTGTTGCCAAATCTTCAATACAAATACGATTGCAGCCAATTCAAGATCATGAATCGGGTAGCGAGTCTCATACGGTTTAAGTTGTCTCGAGGCATAAGCAATAACATGTCCTCGCTGCATCAAAGCACAACCTATTCCTCTGTGAGAAGCATCACAATAAACAACAAAATCACCAGTACCTGACGGAATAGTCAACACCGGAGCACTGGTCAATCTCTTCTTCAACTCTAGAAAACTGGATTCACACGCCTCTGACCAAATAAAAGGAGTATTCTTCTGGGTTAGCTGAGTAATCGGCTTTGCAATACTGGAGAAATCTTTGATAAATCGACGATAATAGCCTCCTAAACCCATAAAACTACGTATCTCTGTCACTGATGTCGGTCTACGCCAACTGATCACAGCCTCAACTTTACTAGGATCAACAGAAATACCATCTCCAGATGTAATGTGTCCCAAAAATACAACTTGTCTTAGCCAAAACTCACATTTCGACAGCTTTGCATACAGTTTCCCCTTTCTTAGAATCTTCAATACAGTTCTCAAATGCTTAGCATGATCAATCATATTCTTTGAATAAATCAGAATATCATCAATAAAGATAATCACAAAGTCATCAAGATATTTCTGAAATATACGGTTCATTAAACCCATAAATACAGCTGGAGCATTCGTTAAACCAAACGGCATGACTATAAACTCATAGTGGCCATACCTGGTTCAGAAAGCTGTCTTTGATATATCAGAATCTCTGACTCTCAGCTGATGATATCCAGATCTCAAATCGATCTTGGAATAAATAGAAGAACCCTGCAACTGATCAAATAAATCATCAATACGAGGCAAAGGATATTTATTCTTTATCGTAGCCTTGTTCAATTGCTGATAATCAATGCAGAGTCTCATTGATCCATCTTCTTTCTGACAAACAATACTGGAGCACCCCAAGGATAAACACTCGGTCTGATGTAGCCCTTGGCCAGTAAATCCTCTAGCTGCTCTTTCAATTCTTTCAATTCAATCAGTGTCATTCTGTATGGAGTTTTAGAAATAGGTACTGTACCTGGTATCAATTCAATACTGAAGTCTATTTCTCGTACTGGAGGCAAACCCGGAATCTCATCTGGAAAGACGTCAGCAAACTCACATACCACTGGCAAATCTGCCAATGAAGGGCTCGACTTCAGTACATCTACTGAATACACAAGGAATCCCTCTACTCCTTTCTGTAATAATCGAGTCATAGATAAGGCAGATATCAAAGGAATTCGAGATCTGGAACCCTTACCGTAAAATTTCCATTCATCAGCCATCTCAGGTCTGAATCTCACAATTTTATGAAAATAATCTAGGGTATCTCTGTACTTGGTCAGCATATCAATACCGATAATGCAGTCAAAATCAGACAAACCGAGTACAATACAATCTAACTCAATCTCATTACCATCATACTGCAGCATACAATGTCTAACAGACTTCACTGCTATAAACCTCTCCCCAAAGGTGAAGAGACAAATACTACAGTAGATAATGACTCAACAGGCAAATCATGTATCAATGCAAATCGCTCAGAGATAAAAGTATGAGATGCACCCGTATCAATCAATACATAAGTAGGACAACCACAAAGAGAACAGTTACCTGCAACCACATCATCATGTGCTTCCTGGGCCTGTTCTTTAGTCAATACAAACACTATGGCCTGCTGTCACGGAGGCTGGCTAACAGTCTGTCTTCCTCCTGGCCTTTGCTGTGACTGAGTAGTGGGTGGCTGGAAGGAGTGAACAGCAGATGATCGTCTATCAGCCTGATCCACTGATCCAGAAGATTCTTCTCCCTGGATTGTTGAGAATCTCGCTGTGGACAGACTCTGGCAAAATGTCCCTGCTGTCGACAGATATTGCAACTACCAAACACTCCTTGGCATTGCTCTGTTGGATGTCTCCCTCCACAAGTTCTGCAATAGACCCCGGTATAACTCTGGTTCTGTCGTGAACCACTGGAGCTAGATGAACTACTACCACATTTCTTAAACTATTTCCCTCGGGCTTTCAGATTATCTTTCTTCCCACTGCTGCTACCACCACTATCAAATCTGGGAGGGGGTTGGTGGAATGGGATAGAGGTTTGTTGCTGTTTCTGTGTGGGAGCAACATATGAAGTTCCTTTCTATCTCATCAAACCCGTTTCTGCTCCTTTGGCTCTGTTCAAGGCATCAGCAAAATTATTTGGTCGCCCTGTATTTACCAGTGTGAAGATCTCAGGATTCATCCCATTGATAAACTGATCAGCCATGGTTTCATCTTTGTCAGCAGCTTGAGGAGCAAATCGTAACAAGGTAGAGAATTTGGCCACATATTCTTCAATATTCAAATGACCCTGTCTCAGATTAGCAAACTCTGCACCCTTGTCTTTTTTGTACGATACTGGGAAGAATCGTTGATAGAACTCAGCTTTAAAGATCTTCCAAGTAATAACTGTACCTCGATGCTCCAATGCTCTCTTAGTTGTGAGCCACCAACTCTTGGCAACATCATGCAACTGGTGCCCAATCAGTCTAACTCTTCGCTCATCTGTATAGTCAAGGGAATCAAACAGCATTTCAATATCATCAAGCCAACTCTCACAATCAATAGAATCCTCAGTGCCCTTCAAGGTCGGCGGTTTGAATGACTGAAATCTCTTCAGTAATGTTTCCATGGGTGTCACTGTAACATCCATCGGATTATTTGAGGTACTACCCTGTTCTGGGATTCTTCGAGGAGGCATATCTGATTATCAAAATGGTTAGTAACCAAATATAACAAATCTGTCTCAGTTCTCCTCTGATCATCATACCTCTAATCAAGAATCGGTTCTGGTTCATTCTTCAATAATACACGTTTCCAATCAAATCAGATAATCAGGTAAACATGTATTTTCAAAACAGTAAAACATGCTAGCATCACAAAAGCAGAAAAGAAAACTCAATCTACCCCGCTCACTCGCTTCTATCTCAGTCTAAGGAAAGTACAGCTACAGCTTTGATGCCACCTGATGTGGGGACCCGAACGCTAACTCATTTTTTTCCATCATCATTAGAATTAAATGGATCAATTAAATAAACTGGGTAGCGGAATTTTTTTTTTTTAAATGTTGAACACCTTATAAACAAGTGTACAAATTTCTATAACAAGTTAGGTCCCATCTTATTCAAATTACAAGATCAAGTTTAATAACTACAACATGATCAAAGTACAAGTCTTGTACACAAGAAAGTCATAACAAACTAATGTTCATGCACTACATATCAAGTGTTGAAAATCAGTTCTACATCTAGGCCCGGATCTCCACTCTAATCTCAATCTTTCATCCTCTTCTCGACCCTGATCCTGTCCCACCTGTTGTCATGCACACATACAAACACAACAACAGCCGGATAACTCCGGTGAGAAACATATTTCCCAGTATAAACAAAGTATACATACATTTCATACAAGCATATCCAAAAGCATAAAACATTTGTAACACAATATGTACCGTAATCTACGAAAACATAAATCAATACAATGCTGTAAATCAAACTCTTAAACTCTTAATCTTCGACTCGACTCTAATCTAGGGATCCCGGTTTGAATAAGAACATAACAAGTCTCCCACCTACTCTCCGAGCTGGATGGTGGTACGTTCTCCCAGACATTGGCCCTCTATATTGAATCTTTATAATAGGAGTCGATCTTCTCCTAAGCACATCGATATAAACCAAATTTCCAGTGACATGGCACCTCTGCCAATGACTCAAATAACATGCTTTGCTATAACTCAATAGGCTAAGCATAACAATCTCAAGAATTGCAAACACATCAAAGCAATAACAATATAGTATGTGGGTTTGGGAAACTCAAGCTATCTCTTACTCGAGTTATCTCTCCCGATTTATCATTGATTTATACCTTTCTTTTCGAAGTTCTTGGTTGATTCAAACCTCAATCTGGCTTTTTTCAGTCTTCGAAGCCTTCAAAACCAAATTTTTGAAGCCTTTGACGAGAGAAGCACGGAGCTAAACTCGGATTGAAATTCTGACGGATGGATCTTGTACAATCACAAATCTAAGATATGAAAGCTTGACAATTTTCATGGAGTTCCCTCGGTTTTTTGCTGCAAGTTCTGAAGGAAAATGAAGAAAGATTATCCTTTTATTGCATGTCAAGACATGTGTCTCATGTTTCCATTAAGCACGTCTCGCACATATGCGCGTCCAACACCGGCGCATATGCGCGAGACTCTCTGTCTCCGCAATAATGAATTCACCATCTCGCACATATGCACGTCCCCTGTTCGTGCATATGCGCGAGACCTACTGTCTCAGCGCTTGTACAATCATCTGCTTGCGCATATGCGCGCCTCATCTCGCGCATATGCGCGAGACCTACTGTCTCGGCACTCGGGTAATTCACATGCTCGCGCATATGCGCGCCTAGTCTCGCGCATATGCGCGAGGTCTTCTACCTCGGCACTAGCTTCTCGCGCATATGCGCGCCTCGTCTCCGCGCATGTGCGCGATGTCTGCTGGACCAACATACATACAATATTCATGTTTCTCCAAATCTTGTCTCGGTGTTGTCTTTCTATAATCACATCAATTTATAAATTAATAATCTCGGATTAACAAGATAAAATCTCGGGCATTACAAATACATTCTACTATAACTCGACGTCGTTCTCTTGCGAGCAATCAAGAAAACACACAACAATATTGCATGTCAAATTACAAGAAGCAATCAGCCCAGATGGAACACTTCATCGTGTTATCAACTTAGATTAGAAGCACATCCCTCGGTGTGTGAGAACAATTTCGTGTTGTAATCAGAGATCAGTTCTCACACACACACCACCACTCAAATATAATCTTGCACATAGACAATAAACTTGTGTATGTAGTCTTTGACACACAGACGTTAAACAAGTGTTGACTGGAAGGTGCTGCCTTCAGTCTAGTTCAGGAGTTCAGTTAGGCAGTTGAGTAAGTCCTAAGTTGAGTGGGTTTGTACAAATCAATTGTATAAATCAAAGTCTTCTAGTGGATCCTTCCCGAGGTGATAGAAGGGGTGACGTAGGAGCAGTTGAAGTCTCCGAACATCCATAAACATATTTGTGTATTTAATTGTTTAACTATTGTTTTCAAACTGATTTGATCAGTTAGAGAACCCGCCAGTTCAGTTTTCACCATAACTGAAATGATATATGTCACAACTGATTCTTTTTATTTTCAGTTATTCAGTTACACAGGATATAAAATATATAAGTGTTTCTTAACGAAGGATTACTTCGAGTGTTTTCCGCTTGATTTATTATCGAACTCGATTTAATTCATCAATGTAAACATTCCTAGAACACGAGCTATTGCAGCTCTTGGAGAATATTGTGTTTGAAGAACCTCAAGGTGCCCAGCACACGATCCTTCAATCCTGCATCAAATTAGAAAACTTATCACATAATTTGGGGTTGGTTGACCCAAATATGATATCATCAACATAAATTTGAACAATTAATTAATGATCTTTATTTGTAAAGTTGAACATAGTTTTATCAACTATTCATCCTTTAAAATCGTGATCAATCAATAATTTTGATAAGGTCTCATACCAAGATCGATGTGATTGTTTCAGACCTTACAAAGATTTATTAAGATGATAAACATGATCATGAATAAGTGATTTAAAAAACTTGGAGTCTGTTCTACGTGTCAATATTTCAATTAAAATTTTCATGAAGTGAATCTATCTTCTGAGAGAGAGCATCATTAGTACTTGGTGGTTGTGACGTTGAAGCACAGTTCTTTCTAATGGAGTCTAATTGGATGAACATGGAGTAAACATCTTTGGATAGATTTTTGGGATCTTTGACCACTTAGTCTTTGAAAATTTCAATACCAGTATCAGTCACTTTTTGACCTGGATTGACTTGTGACAGAATAGCGCTTATACCAGTCAAATTTGAGAGAATGTTGTTTATTGGAAAATCATCTTCTATCTCCAATTTTGATGATTCAACAATAATATGCGCTTTGGGATCGGGAAATATGATCAACTGTTAGTTCGGTCTAGCAAGATAAACTGGCACAACTGCTTTAACAAATTCAATTTCAATTCTTGAACTACCATTTGGTTGGCTGTTGCAACTGACTCTTCAACTATTGGAGGGTTCGTGGCCAACTGGTTTTTTAGATATGAAGATACGAAAAATGTTTCAGGAACTTCAACTAAGGGCATTTGAGCTTCGACTGACTTTACCACTTAGTTATATCTGCATTTTTTCCCTCAATTTCCATTTTCGAGGGAACGGTCATCTCAATCTTCTCATCATGGACTTATTCAATGGAATGAGTTACTGTTTTCAAGATCTCATCAATGTTAACCAGATATATCTCCTCAATTAGATTAGTTAACTTCTGACGTGCATGTGCTCGAATGATTCAAGGTTCAGTTTGGTCCATCATTTGCTCAGCTGAACTGGTTGATGGTCTTTCTTGGCTTCATTCTTATTCAGTTTGATCAATATCTTCCTTCAACACTTGATCTGAAGAGTCCTTCTCGTGTTGTTCCTCTTTAAACTTTTCCACTTATGCAAGTTTTCCTTCTGTGAAGTTCTTGGAGGATCTCTTGCAATCCACTCGAATGTATAACTGTTGATCCATTTCTCAGAACTTCATCTTGATTTGAAGATAACTCAAATGTGTACCCAACTGAGTGAAGGTTGCTCTATCATCATGAACATTTGGGCATGTAGGATCATAGTTCTTCAATTATTCACATATTATTGTCAGTTTTTTAATTCTCATAAGATATAAAAAAAAGTATTCACTTCTCTCCATAGCATGAGCTACTATTACGACTTTTACAGTCTTCAAATCGGTCTTTTCAAGGGCAATGAATTTTTTCAATGTCTCTTTATTTTTCATTTTCCCTGCAAAAGTGACTTTTTAAAAATGATACCATTCATCGTAAGATTCAGTTTTGTTATTTGCGTATTCATTTACCTCGTCGATCAAGAGGGTTGATTTGAGTTTGTACGACAAACATGAGTGTGAACTTCTCAGCTTCCCCCTTCTTTTCTTTGCCTTTCCCCTCTATCCCTTTTGAAGTATATTGAGAGAGCAGTACAGATCTGGTACACTCTATGTGATATTTGAACTACACCTTTTGGTTGTGCTGCTGGTAGAATGGTGGGTGGAGCAACTGTTTGAATAGGGGCAGCTATTTCTACCAGAGTCAAATTCTCTGCAGTATTAGCGGAAACTTCCTTGTCAGTTTCCTTAGCATTGACTGCTTTGACATTAGTCTTGGGCAATAGTGGACCAGTTTCCTTCACCTAGGTATTCTTCTTCTCTTTTTTTCAATAGAAAATGCTGATAGCTTGCTTGGTGTTGAGATTGGTTTAGTCTTGATGGTTCTAGATCTCTTGATTGGTGGTGGAGGTGTTGTCTCGCAGTAACTCTCGTGAGTGATTAACTTTCTCTTGATCTTAGGCTTGAGAGCGTTAGACTGACCAACTTTGGATGTGAGAGCCCTAGTCTTGGAATGATTCTTGAATTCCTTCTCCTTGTGGATTTCCAACATGAACTCCATCAGTTGACCCGAGGTCATTTTGGCAGTAAGACCTTTGGGTCCAAAAGTGTAGACTGATGATGCATCCAACAGTTTTGTTTTGTGAAGAGTTTGTGATTCACTCAAATGAACGTCACTATCTTCAAGTAGATTACTCAGAGAGATAGCAAAACCAAATTATTTTTTAGCAGACTGGACCATCACATTCAAAATGTTGAATACGAATTTCTCGAGGTTAATTGCAACAAAAGATTTTTCTTTGATAAACAAAAACTTTTCCACAACATCAAACAAAATCTGGTACTCCGAATTTGTCTTTTTCTTAGGAGCAGATGTCTTGATTGTTTTCCTAGAAGTAGAGAAAAGTCTTTGCATCTCTTCTATGTTGATGGCCTCAATAAAAGAGAAATTTTTTAACCCATCAATTGGCAATTGAAGTAAATTGGCAAAGAAAACCACATCTAGGATGATTTTATTCACTCTGACAGAGAAAGAAGCTTCCCATCAATGGTCATAGTCCCTTTCTCATAGACACTCAGAAACTCAGGTACACAAATGTCCAGCGAAGAGTCCAGAAAGGATTTGAGTCCATATAACTCAATCGCCTTGAATACTCATGTAATTGAAGCATCATTCATGGCGTAGATGGAGTCGAAGTCGACTGTAAGAGCGATCATGATGTAAGTATGTTTCACAATTGATGCCATAGTAGAGTTTTGAGAAATTTGAATATTTGAGCGATTGAAATGACGAATGGGATTGAGAGTAGAAAGATTAGAAATGGCAGAGTGATTTGTAAAAAAAAATTCTAAGCGTAAAGAATTTAAAAGGTCTAGACTGAATATATGTGCGGTGACTTTTTGAATTTATTTTAACACGTGGCAGGCTATTAATTTTTTTTTTGAATTAGTAACTGTTAATTCTGGAAATTGATCGGATAAAAGTCACATATTAATGAAGAACTAAACTGAAATAAGAATTCGATCTACTAGATGATAATAAGATCAATTAATCCGAGAATACATTGACTTAGTTAAGTTGAGATAGTAAATTGATAGCCAGTTGAGCTCAAGAGTAAGTAACTTCCGTCTTATCAGTTGAATTTCTAAAACCCAAGCATTAAGATAAGTCAATGAGCTCTAAAATATTTCTAAAGAAAGAAAACTTTGTCTCAGGTAATAAATTAGCTTGGTGAATATATATGCTACTTTTGTTCAATTGAGATATATTCTAGTCTAATGTCCTTATTCAATATATGATCTCTGATGAAGTGATGTCTGAAATTAATGTGTTTGATTTTGGAGTGTAGAATTTGATTGGGTGATGGATATGATGCATGTATTATCACAACAATTTTGGGATTATTGTGCGATGATCCTATAATTCTCAACTATTGTTGTATCCAGACTAGTTGGGTGTAACAACTTCCAACAGCTAAGTACTCTACTTCATTTGTGGATGTTGCAATGAAAGTCTACTTTTTGCTAAACCAAGAGATCGACCTGTCTCCTAGAAACTGACATGGCCCACTAGTAATTTTTCGATCAAGCTTGCACCCTACATAATCTGCATCTAAATAATCAACTAAATTGAAGGAAAAATCTTTAGCATATCATATACCGACATTTTTGAGCCTTTAAGATATTTAAGAATACGCTTGATAGCTAAATAATGAGAATTCTTAGGATCAAATGAAACCGAGCACACATATAGACAACAAATACAATATCAGGTCGAGTGGTCATTAGATAAAATAAAGAACATATTAAGCCTCGGTACATTGTCACCCCAACTGATATTCCCCATTCATCTTTGTCTAGTTTAATTGATGAGCTCATTGGGGTTGCTACTGCAGAAAATGTTTTTATTCCAAATTTTTTGAGTTGTTCCTTTGTGTACTTAGTTTAATTGATGAAAATGTCATTATCCAATTGTTTCACTTGCAAACCAAGAAAGAATATCAATTCAACCATAATAATTATCTCAAACTTATCATGCATTAGTTTAGAAAACTTTTCACAAAGTTTGATCTCAAACTTGTCATGCATCAGTTTAGCAAATTTTTCACACAGTTTGAGATTAGCTGATCCAAAAATAATATCATCAATACAAATTTGAACTAATAAAGTATGATCTTTGTGGTAAACTTAAATAAAATCTTATCAACGCTACCTATAACAAAATCATGTTCAATTAGAATTTGAACAGTGTTTCATACCAAGCTCTTGGAATCTGTTTTAAATCATATAATTTTTTTAAAATGATAGACATAATCATAAAATAAATAATTGATAAAACATGGTGGTTGTTCATCATAGACTTCTTCTTGTAGTAGATCATTCAATAATGCACTTTTAATATACATTTGATATACTTTTAAAATCTTGTAAGATGCATATATAAATTGATTGAGCTCTTCTTGCATAACATCAATCCATCTACTATCTGTTAGAGATTCATCAATATTTTTAGGTTCAATATTGGAAATAAATGCAGCATGTTAAAACTAATTGATCATCTGAACTCTAGTTCTTATAAGGGCAGCTAGGTTACTTATTACCAATCCAAGTGGATGATTATTGTTCCATCTGTAATAGGGTTCATTATTGTTGTGTGGAACTGAATCAGTTGGGTTGACTTCAGTTGGGCTCTCATCATATCTTTGTGTATCAATAAGCTGGTCAACTAGAGCATCATCATGTCCAACTGGTTGGTCAAACATCTCAGGTTCTAGGGGTTGAAGTATTCTTTTGTTGATATGAACTTCATCCTCACTTGTATCATTCATATAGATTCTTAAAATCGATTGTTTAGTCTAGCTGGATCAGTTTGTTGTCCAGTCGATATTGTTTCATCAAACACTATAAGCACAGATTCTTCAACATTTAAAGTTTCTTTGTTAAATACTCGATAAGCTTTGCTAACTGAAGAATATCTAAGAAATATACCCTTATCTGACTTAACATCAAATATAGTGAGATGATTTTTATCACTATTGTGGATAAAACATTTAAAACCATAAATTTTGAAGTAGGATATCATGGTGCTTGCCATGCCAGATCTCATAAGGTGTCTTACCATGTTTATTGTTAATCATTGATCTCTTCTGAGTATAGTATACAATGTTCACTTTCTCAACCCAAAATCTCTATGAAATTCTAAAATCAGCAAGCATTATTCTAGCAGCATCTTTAAGGATCCTATTTCTTCTCTCAACAACTTCATTTTGCTGAGGTGTTCTAGCTGCTGAAAACTTATGTCTGATTCCATGATTTTCTGAAAAATAGAAAAAATATGGTTGAAAAATTCAGTTCTTCTATCAGATTTGATTTTCTCAATCACTTTTTATTTTTCATTTAAAAATATTTTGAAAATTTTGATCAGTTGAGCAGTTTGGTCTTTTGATTTTAAAAAATTACCTAAGTGAACCTTGAGAAATCATTAACAATAACTAAAGTGTATTTCATTCCCCCTAAGATCATGACTGGGATAGGACCAAACTGGTATATGTGCAACAGTTCTAAGTTTTTGGTTGATGAGTTATACTTTTTTTTTTCCTTTAAGAGATGATCTAAGGTGATTCCTAAATTGAAAAGCTGAAAAAATTGTCTTTCGAAACTTCAATTTGGGTAGAAAAATGACTAAATCATTCTTGCTCAGATTTTCAATGGATCTAAAATTTAAATGATTTAGTCTCTTGTATCACAACCAGATCTTTGGTAAGTTAGAGGTAATGAAGCACAATGATTCACTCGATTGAGTATTCCAACTGATTTTGTATGTATTGCAACATATGTCACCTGTCATTATAGTGTTTCCAGAAATATCTTTGACAATACAAATATGCTTATGAAACACAACTGAGTAGCCATGATCACACAATTGACTTATGCTAGTCAAATTGTATTTAAGATTTTTGATAAATAGTATATCTTCAATAATAATGTTACTATGTATAAACTTACCCATGGTTCTATCTTGAGAAGCATTTCCAAAATAATCTAAGGTCCAGTAAACTGAGTCAGTTTAGATAGTTTTTTAGTTTTATCAGTCACGTGCCTTGAACATCCAGCGTCCAAGTACCAAACTGACTTTTTGATTAGTTTAGTTCTTGTGCTCTACAATCACAAATGAAGAATAAGTCTTGGTACCCATACCTACTTCGGTCCAGACGAGATTAGTCCTTTTATAACCCAAACTTGGATCAGTTTAACTGACTGACAACTTGTTGTGTTCCAAATAGGTTGTGTATATCCATGTGTGTGGTGTGTTTTGTGTAGTAGAAATCATATGTTGTTTATCATTTCCAAATTCATTGGTCATCCTATATATTTTCTGAAAAGACTTACCGTTAAAGTATCGGTTACAATTGCCTTTCATTGAGTTACACATAGCTAAACTTGTTTGGTTAGGCTTCCAGTTTGGCTTAGCATTGGAATTACAAGAGATGTAACCAACACCAAACTTTCTACCTTTACTCATATTTTCAACAGGCTTTGCAACTTGAGGGATGGGTTCTTGATGTTTATATACCAAACTGAATCTAAAAAAATGAATGTATTTCCCTTTGCACATATCCGGTTTTGGTCAAGTACTTATATCAAGAATCCTTCATTGTTGCAGGAACTTAGATTAGTTTTGTCTCCATTAAGCTTATACAACTCTTGCATTTTAGTTAGGATAACTGAAGACTTGTTCCAGGATGATATTAGTTCAGTTATTTTCATATTGTTAGATTTTAACCTCTGATTTCTCAGTTTTCAGTTTAGTATTGCCTTTAGACTCAACATTTCACTAGATTGTTCTCGGTCATTTTCAGTTTTTTTGTCTAGAGATCAATTTACTTTGCTTTAACTTCCTCAAATGATTGAGAAATTCTTTGGTACTCCTTGACCATGTCATAAATTTCATTGACAAGGTCCATTCGTGAAATAACAGTTGAGCAAAAATGAAATACATCTTCACTGGTAGATTCCAGCTCAGCATCATTGACCATCAAACACTTTACTTTTTCATAATAATTGGAACTACTTGAATCCTCTGATTGAGATGACCCAAAGTCTAAGTCAACCCACTTCGACTTGCTTTCCTACGCCACCAGCACCTTGGGGTCATGCTTCTTCTTGAAGGATTTCTTCTCATTCTTATGTTCACAGCCGAGAATAAATCTTGATCTGATACTACTTGATAAGATCGGTTGTAGTGCGTAAAAGGTGGTTTAATAAACACTAGACACAATTTACTATTTTAAATTAATTTAGTCGGGTTGACAATTGAATTATATATTTTCTATTTTCAATGTTAGTTGACTAACGAATAAGTGCGAAAATAAGAAAAACTGATAGGTTAGAACAAATCAAATAATGATTAAGTCAGGTAAATTGAAAGTGAAAAGTATGCAGGTTTGTTTTTGGATGTTCAAAGAACTCAAGCTCATAATTCACCTCTTATTCCTTTTGGAAGGCTCACACTAGAAGGGTTTGGATAGTACAAGTAATTTGAAAAATCCCAATTCAGTTTGGATATAAAAATTGCTAAACTGAAACTCCTAGTACATCTCAATTAAATGAATTATAATATACAAAATGCTATTAAATTCGATAAAATAAGATACTATTATATCCTAATATTTAATGTTCCTCAATGATCAAATACAATTCTTTGTAAAGTGTGCTTGATTGACTGAGTCTCAGGTACTTGAATGCTTGAATCTATGTAAAAAAGACGTCATTTTTTTCTAAACCGAATGATTTCTCTATTTAAATACTTTGAATCCAATGGTCTCGAGTTTCAAAAAGATCCGTTCAAAAAAGAGGTTTCTGTTGGCTTGGATTTTTCTACTTCAACATTATCTGACAATCGTACAGTGTTACAGTCAGTTTTGTATGGAAAAAATTATATAAACATCAGTTTAGCTTTTCTAGACGTAAACTAATGTCCTTGAAATTGAATCATGAAAACTGATAGACTGATAAGAGATGATTCAGTTTGGATCCGAGTCAGTTCTGTTCGATTAGTCCAGTTTATATATATCAGTTTAGAATATAGACATAGTCAGTTTGTTTGGTTTGAAGTTCAGTTTAGCTTAAGTTAGTTTTTCTTTAATTATTTGTTAACATCAAAACATAAAGATTTTATTCCAACAAGAAAATATTTTTCTTGATGATTGGAATAATATCACCTAGACAAACCCAAAGAGCATAGTTTTTAAGTTCACGAATAGAGAGAGCGGAATTGAGTACTAGAAGTTTCTCGCTTATTGGCTTTCGAATTCTCCCAGGATAGTATTGGAGAAACAATTATCCCTCTCACGATCCGTCTTTCTTGAGGACCAGAATTGCACTAACATTTGCAATTCTTCCTATCGTGTATAAAGATATAAGGTAGCTAAAATCTATAGGTTCTTTCCCAACATGCATTACAGCCAAGCCCTAATTCGACGTTGCCTGATGACCCAATTATATGGCTAAATGGGATTCCTTACAATTAGATGTAAAAAAAAAGGATGATGTGTTACGGAAATCTTGATTTGTCTAGTGAAAATGACAATGGAGGAGATGATGCTATCCGAGGAAAAATTGTTGTGTTTCTTTTTCTTTTTTTTTTGCGGAGTACTGACATAGTGCTATATATCACCAACATGCACGTACGATGACCAATTTTTTAGTGGAGTGCTAATATAATGTTAGATATTGCTAACATGCCGGCGGATCATTGTTGAAAATTGTAAATTGAAAAAAAAAATAAAGCAAATATATTATATTAAATGTGAAATCTGACCGATTATTGTACCAAAACAAAAATTAGTTTAATTATAGGACTTATATTTCCCTAAAATTTAACTAAAATTGAAAGTACTAATCAGGGGTGATCATGATGTTGTTTTCTAGTTTTTTTTAAGAATCAAATCGAATTTCCATATGCGGTCAGTTTGTATTTTTTAAAATAAAGAAATAACATTTTATATGTAAAATTGGATTTATGTTTTTGAGCGATTATTTAGGTTTGTGTTTTTTGGTGAATGATCAATATGCAAAATTCTTAGATATATTCTTATATAATTAATATTGTATTCCGAGTAAATGTTAAAATAATATATCTATATTTTAGATGTATTTAATAATTAGTTAGTGTCATACCTCGAGACGTGTAATTAACATTGTTTAATAATTTAAAATCGTAAAACAATAAGTCTCGTAGTATAAATCTTGCCAAAGCTCAATATATTATTCCATAATGAAATTTGGTCTTACATCCCAAAATGCAAAACATAAGCTAAGTACATCAGCAGAAGCTCAAAATTCATAAACATAATGGTAGCAGAAAATTGACAACAACAACTATTCTGAATTTCTGTTGTTGAACAACCTCAAAAATAGAAATGTTTTTACTCTTCATGCTCCTCTTCATCCTTATCTGATGAGGGGAGTAAGAGGGAGTATTTTGAGAAATACTCATCATTTTTATTTGATAAGGGGCGTTCGATCACGTACAACAATATTTTCGAAAAAATACAAGGCATGAGATCATAATCAAATCATCATAACATATCATAAACTTGAAACATGAATCATGAACTTTCGACACACGAAGCATAAACACTGAAATTCATATATATTACATGGTTTACTATCTCTATATGTTAGTCCAGACCATCTCATATTCTAATCCTCTGGGGAGTGAGGAAGTACATTGGTTATAATTCTATCTTATAAGGCTGCGTTTGGTTGCAGGATAAAATAAATTAATGATTAGTATGTAAATGATAAAGAAAATGATTGTCGTAGATATGTAATATATGGTAGTATGTTTGGTTAGATTTTTAAGTGTAGGATAATTTTGAAATTTTTGATGATAGGACAAAATTGCCCTTCTTCTTTTTTTTTCTTCTTCCACTCCGGCGGCGGCCCGGCAACCGACGTGGCGGCGACGGCGTCGGTCCAACGACGGCGGTGAGTCGACGGTCCGACGGCGGCGATGGCGTTTCGGCGAAGTTCTGGCGACGGCTATGCAGTGCGGTCCGGCGTATGTCCGGCGATGGCCGTCCGGCGGCGACGGCGGTCCGGCAGCCTAGGTGGTTCAATAGCGGTGAAGGAAGAAGGGTAAAATTGGAAAGTGGGTAGGGATAGAGGTGGGATTAATAATCCTACGGATGAAGGAGGTATTATTTTATCACACGTAATACCACCTAATCACTCATAGGAAGGATTTTTTGAGCTGGTTAACTAAGAATCGTACCAAACGCAGGATTAGGTGTGATAAAATAATCTATCACAGCTAATCCGCCCAACCAAACGTTGCCTAAGAGTCATATCATTCCATGTCCATTCGAATGATAACAATGCTTGAAAACGTGCATAATATGACATCACATAACACAAATCAAGGGAAGCATGCTCGAACGAAAGTTTCAAAAACATATCATAGAACGCATATTTCGTATACTAACTCTTAAAAAAATGAGGCCCACTTACTCTACTAGAACTTGAAGAATTTAAAATCTGTAGCACCAGGAAGACGATCACCTCGGATATTCCTCAAAATGCAGCAGGATTTCGACCAATTTTTTTAACAAGAACTCGAACTCTCGCATTATGCAAGTTTTCAAAAATTTTGAACATGGTTCAACGAGGGTTGGGCCAACCTTATTTATAGGGGACTAGGTGAACCTTGGTGGCCCTAATCTTTCATACATAGCACATCCCATGCAAGGTAAGTCTTCTTCCTTACATTGGTGTTGCACCAACCTTTCCTTACATTGGTGTAGTCCTAAATTTCCTTCTCTTTTCTTATAGATGTGGCCAAATTTTAGGGATCCAAATAACCCTAGTGTGCCAAAATTTTGGGTCCAAAAGGTTCAAAATATGGGTTGCTAGCCCATAAAATTTATGGGCTTACATGTCAATTTTTTTGAAAATTCGAAATTCTCTTGCATGCATGGGCTAGGTCCGAATCTCAAGCATGTAAATTTCTTGGGATTCATAGTAAGATGAAGCAATAAGCAAAAGAATGTATATAATGGTTCTGAAACAAGACCCCAATAGTATATGATTAAAAAATTTTAATTAGCTAAAACAATTTTGGTTCCTAAACATTTCAATACAATACTTGTAGTCATTTTACAACATGCGTGCATCTAAATTTTTATTTGAATACATAATTTTTTTAAACTAATTAATTTTCATGTTATTTTACATCTTGAATTAAATTATCAAAAATAGATTCATATAAAAAATATTGAGATATTAAAAATTTTGAAAACTGATAAGAAATAATAATTAAAGATAAATTAGAAATAGGTTATTTTCCCTATAATTCGAACATTATTAATATTATATAAATGTTGATATAATTGTAATTTTTATTTATAGTCACCAAATTAATTGAAAATTAGTTAGTATAGAATAGGGGTCAGATTTTTAATATTATATTAGTGCACCGACGTACGCGTTGCATGCTTTTATAATATTTTTTATAATTCATTTGTTTATATTAAAATGAGGATCAAAATATAATTATAAGAAATATTGAGAGAATATACTGTAATTTTGATATATAAATTAAAAAAATCGGAAAAATAAAAGAATAAAAAAATGACCTATATAAGAATTGAAACTATAACTTAATTTCCAAGAAACAATGACTATATCCACTAAACTATATATAATTTACATTAATGATTTAATATTTTATTAATATATAAAATTATTAAAACTGACCATATATAACACAAAAATTAGTTACGCTAAGTGTCTCAAACTTAATAGAATAGTATAGACATGTGTGTATGTGTGTGTGTCTAATTTAAATAATGTAATCTTAATTTCCATTCTTTGATTTGTTTGAATGTCGATCATCAAACGTTCCTTTTCAATTATACATTGTTTTATTCTCAGAGGCTTTTTCGTTTGAGGCGCACGGTGAAATGAAAAGAATTCAAAAGACTGGTGGAAGAATATCACTGAGACAATCTTAAAGTGAACGTCCCAATGCATATGGTTGTTAAATTCATGAAAAACTAGAGCGAAATCGAGTACCATGATTGCACTAGCACCTGTAGTTCTTGCCATCACGTATAAAGATTTAAGGTTGCTAAATGCTTGAGGTACATTGCAAAAATCAAGATTTAGTGGTGTAAGGTTAAACTCTCACATCCACTTCAAATTCTCGGCCAGGTTTGGATGGGAATGGTTCCAAATATGCATTACGGCCAAGGCCTAATTCAACGCTTCCTAATGATCCAAAAATGGCTAAATGAAATTCATTACTATTAGATGTCAAAAAATAAAATTGTAAGGAATATTGCTTGACAGATGTGAGTAAGTATATATGTAGTAGTGTAAGACTGTAAATTTGTGTTTTATCAGAATTAAATGTTGTGTCAAATGTTACAACATTTGAGACAATATGCAGCGGAATATTTAAGTTTGTGACACAAATCGACTTTATGGACAAGATTGAATATGCACAAGTATAAATACTTGTGCGGTGCCTCAGGACAAAACTTAATCACTAGAAAATCGAAACGTTTACAAAAACCTATCACTAATGATCTTCACAAAAATCAATTTTCTCAACACTTTGAGAAAACAAATGCTTTCTAAAAACAAACAATCAGAATAAAAATTATTCAAGAAAGCAAAGAATCGATGTAAAATTTTGAGGCAATGAAACACAATCTTCAGCCAACACTTGCACGCGTGTTGTCTGAAGTGTCCTCAACAATCACGGCAGAACGCGCAAATACTCTCTTCACAGTAGCAGCAACGTTGATAATATTTTTCTCTGAAATTCCACGGAGTGCGAAAGTGAGCATATGATTGATCAAGAGTCCATCCAACCCATCACTATCCTCGCTTCTCTTATTTACCACATTCCTCATCTCACAAGGAAATCTATAAGATAAGGAATTTAAAGATTTAATTAGAAAATAAACTTCTCCTTTAAACAATGAGATCATATCATGATAATATTTGCATACTTATCTTATTATCTAGAAAGGCAAAATCTCATTAAATATTATACACAATCAAATCAACAAGGAAAGATAATATTAGAGAAATTATTTAAGATAAGAAATTATATCAATTAAATAAAGAAAATATATTTCCCTTCAATCTCTCCCTTTTTGTCCTTTCTGGATAAAATGAGATCAACCCCATTTATCCTCGTTAACTCAATTCATCTCCCTCTGAATTCGAGAATTTTTATCCCCCTTAATAAAATAAAGTTAGCACGGGTGTTGTTAGATTTGTTGGCAACACTTGAGACAACACCTGAACGATTTCATTAACAGTTCAGTAAGCAATTACATCAGGCGTAGAGTAAAACCAAATCCTAACAAACTGATAACTGATAGAGCAAAATAAAACAGTAAGCATAAAAAATCAACCAAAAACCAGAACACACTCAGTTCCCATAATCCCCTTCATCAGAAGCCTCTTCCACTTCTGTTTCCTTGGTCCCTGATGGACCAGCACCATCACCATCTCCCCCTTTTTGTCCAGGAAAGACACCTACATCCAATAGCAGCCTGTAGTTTGCCACAAGATCCTCATAATATGCGATGTCAGCCATCGCCTGAAGGATCTTGGTGAGAGCATGTTCAATTCGAGCGTGGATTTCCGCTGTAGTGAGCATTATAAGTCCCGTGGACTTAGGGGTGTCAGGCTTGCCTTGGACAGTGGCACTCGGAGCAGGGTCAGTGTGAGGGGCACACCAAGGAAGATAAATCTTTCGATTGCCCTTAAAGAACGTGGGGCAATTTTGAATGTCTCACTTATGTCGGATAGCTGCTCATCAAGTCCGTAAAAAACCTTGAGAAACTAGCATTCTATAGATCAAGGAGGGAATAGTAGCTTAGATGCTTTAAGACATGCATCAGCATATTGAAGTATTGTCTTGAATACGAGCTTTCCAAAGTTAAATACCCCATTCGTCCCTATAGAGTAAAGAACAATCGCTTGGTGTCTGGTGACAATGGTAGTGTTGGTTGAGGGTGTCCAATTGCAAATGGCCTCTTTATGGAGCACTGAGTAAACCGATGTCAGTTTGGCAGCCGATAGTCACTGTGGATGTGCTGGAAATTTAGGAATGAGGCCCCCGGTGAGTGTGCAAGTGACCAAATGAATGTCAGGGGCAAGGCCATCTTCATTTTCAGTGGATGTTTGGTAGTGCTCGTTGATGGCAGCAGCATTGAAGTCATAGATCTTACCTCGGACAAAGACTTTTCCATACTTAGATGATCTGTCATCACCCACTCCTTGTGATAGATTGGCATAAAATTCGAGGACCAGTTTGCGACTGTATGAGGTGACATCTGAGACTGTTGAATAGAGATGGCAGTGATTGAGGAATGCGATCAAATTATGTCTTGCAAAAGTATCACCATTTACATTCCTTTCTTCAAGAAAGTCCTGATTCGCATACAAGTGCCATTGTGCAACAGATTTCTCCGTGTAGAACTTGCTGCTGAAAGTCAGAGGTAGATCATACTCATTGAGATTAGTGTTGTCGTTCGTGTTGGCAACATCTTCGGCAGCATTTTCATCAACAGACGAATCTTCTTTGTTGTCATCCGTCATAGTATTCGCCTCATCAAGGGCTTCATAATATTTTTGCACGCGTTCATCACTAGATTCATCAAGGGATGTATTCTGGGTAGGCACAGAGGTAGAAGGACATAATGCTTGCCTTCTTCAATGTGGCCATAAATTGCATCAATGAAATTTCATCCTCATTATTTTGGGTAGTCTCATGCGGAGGAGTAGTGCCAGTGATATCATCCGATCCTGTAGCTTCGTCAGACAGAGAGCTACACATAGTTGCGGGCTCAACATTCTTCTGTACCACAAGTTCATAATCAGCGTCATCAAAGTCATGTCCCGAAGTATTCTCGGGATCGGCAAGAGATGGTCAGCTGGGCCCTTCTCCTTTGCAACGAAATCTCTTAGATGTGATTAAATCAGGATTATACCCGGCCTGTCTTTTTGATCTTCGGAATGGAGGTGGAGGTGGACACGCCTTTTTGAGAACAGTGAAGTCTGGAGGATTCTCGAGATCAATTTCATTCATCGGCTCGCCCAGGGCAATTACTTCTAATGGGACTAGTTCTTCACCAACAGGAATCATTTCCAGAGATGTGGGTGTTGCGGGAGATGTTGTTGAAGCAGAGGCAACATCCTCTCTGTGTCACATCTCGCTTCGGATGTCATGGGGATTGAAACCCTTGCCTGCCATTAAATTGAATATCGAGTGAGGGAGAATCGGTGAAAAATTGCAGGAAGAAGAATGAAATCACGTATGATTAACTTTCGAGGATTTGAAAAGTGGTAACAATGACGATAGTGTAAATGAGGCGGTGAAGGAGTGTGTATTAAAAGCTAAGCTGCACAATCATCACAACGGTAAGAAAATCAAAATCTATTCAGTCAATTCCTACGATTCCAACAGAAAAAAATGTAACAGAAAAATTTAGCTGTTATCACCTTCAAGCACTTTTTGAGATAATTTTTTTCAGAATCATTTCAAAACCATTTCCAGGATTGAAACCCACATCGATTTAACACCACTGGACAATCAAATATCACAAATATTGGATTTCTATCAAAAGTTGGATTCGCCGAATTTTCTCTGTTGAACTACTCATACCTCATGACCTGAAAATATTCAGAATGTTATGTTTATGCATTACCTATTTATTTCTAACAATAGAATGACAAGGAAATAGAAACATGAAGACAAGTATGAAATATGTTTACATATGAGATGTTGTCACAAATGTTGGCAACATCTTCTGACAAAACAGCCAATTTAAAATTTTATTTCGATTTTTCTGCTCACTAAGAGACCTATCAACTTTCTGATCACAGAAGTGGTAGCTCCCACACTAGAAGAACGATCTTCTTTAGGACTCCTGTAGGTAGCTTTTTCCAATTTCTTATGTTTTTCCTTCTGTATTAAACTCAGAAGAGGTAGCTATCACACTAAAAGCACAGTCTTCATTGAACTATTTAGGTAGTTTTTTCCTATCTTTTCTTCTGATACAGAGCATATGCAATATGCATAATTGATTTGTCTTTTTACTCCATCTTTTGAAGTCACTTTTTGTACGGGACAATGTCATGGAGCACATGATCATCCTTCAACTACTTTGTGATTTAATCAGACTTTTAAGCATATCCAAGTGTGTTAAGTTTAGATAGAACACAAAATTGTAAGTGCACCAGAAGATTATGCAACATTGTGATAACACATCATATAACAGTATGCATGCAAATGCAGTATGTCTAAGTCCTAGAAATGCACATGCATGTTAGGTGTTGTCCGAGATGTTGTAATATCTGAGACAACATCTATGTATGATTAGGCAGAACACATGCTGAGAGATTTCCTGAGATTGGAGAATCTCTCAAAATCTAATGCTTTTGTGAATATGTCAGCCAGGTAGTTTTTTGTACCAACAAATTCAATTCAAATCATTTTTTTCTATTAAATCTCGAATAAAGTGGTGTCTAATGTCAATGTGTTTAGTTCGATAGTGTTGTACTGGATTTTTGAAATATTGATTGCATTAGAATTATCACAGTACACAACTAAAGATTCGCCCTTAAGTCCAGAGTCCTCTATCATTTGGTTCATCCATAATAGTTGAGAGCAACAACTTCCAGCTGCCACATATTCAGATTCAGCAATTGAAAGTGACACACAATTTTGTTTTCTACTGTGCCAAAAGAACAAGTTATTGCCAAGATAAATGCAACCACCAGATGTACTTTTTCTATCATTTAAATCACCAACCCAATCAGCATCAGAAAAACCTACCAAGCTCGAATTGGTTTATTGGGTGTACCATATTCCTAGATCAAAAGTTACTGCTATGTAGCGTAGGATACGCTTCACATCTTTTAAATGAGAGATTTTAGGATTAGCTTTATATTTATCACATAGGCATACACTAAAAATGATGTCAGGGTGAGCTGGCTGTCAAATACAGGAGGTTACCTATGATGCTGCGGTATAAAGTGTTGTAAACATTTTCGAAAACATCATCTTTGCACAATTTTTCACTCAAGCCTATAGGAGTTCTCATGTGTTTGGTGTTTTCATTTGCAAATTTCTTAACCAAATTTTTAGCATACTTACTTTGACTTTGAAATATGTCATCATGTATTTGTTTAATTTGCAAGCCAAGAAAGAAACTCAGCTCACCAACTATGCTCATTTCAAATGTGGATGACATGCACTCACCAAAATCATCAGCATGCTTTTGAGATGAAGAACCAAAGATTATATCAACATAGACTTGATAAATAAGGATCTCACCTTTCGATTTCTGAATAAAAAGAGTTTTGTCTACCTCACCTTGTTTGAAGCCAATTTCAAGTAGATATTCCGTCAGTCTGCCATACCACGCACGTGGTGCTTGCTTCAAACCATAAAGTACCTTCTTCAATTTGTATACATGATCCAATCGGTGTGGATCCTTGAAACCCTTAGGTTGTCTAACATACACTTCTTCACACAAGATTCAATTTAAAAATGCACTTTTAACATCCATTTGAAAAAGTTTGATTTTCATATAGCATGCAATAGCTAGCAAAAATCTGACTGACTCAATACGGGCAACATGAGCTAAGGTCTTATCAAAATCAACCCTCTCAACCTGTGTACCCTTGAGCAACAAACCTAGCTTTGTTTCCGAATGATGTTTCCCTACTCATCAGTCTTATTTTTGAAAATCTATTTCGTACCAATTATATTACCATGGTCAGGAGGTGGAACCAAGTACCACATATCATTTCGAACAAATTTCTCAAGCTCCTCATGCATTGCATTAACCCAAAACTCATCTTTTAAAGCCTCATAAACATTTGGGTTCGAAATTAGATATAAAATATGAAAATCTAACATGTGAGTATATAGAGCTCATGCATATAAGTCCAGCCATTTTTCGGTAGTCCACTTTTTATTTTTTTCGGGTTTTAACATGCCCACACACATTTCCAATTATTTGAGATGATGGATGATTTTTCTGAATTTTACTTGGAATATTCTGTCCATCATCTGCTGCATCATCGTCACTGTATGTTTCTTTCTCAGATTCAGTAACTTCAGTGTCACGTGTTGTGCTATATGTTGCAACATCTGGGGCAACACCTGCATTTTCCAGTGATATTGGAATTAACAGAAGCTCATCCACATCATCTTCAGCTATTTTCTTTTTGAGATATGCACAGTCATCAAAAACAACATTAATGGATTCCACAATAGTCCTAGTTCGTAAATTAAACATGCGATAAGCTCGACTATTAGTGGCATATCCAAAAAAAACACTTATCACTCTTTGAGTCAAATTTTGCTAGTTGATCCCTGTCATTCAGAGTATAACAAACACAACCAAAAATATGAAAATATTTAAGATTAGGCTTCTTTCCCATGATTATTTCATAAGAAGTCATGGTTGAACCACTTCTCAAATACATCCTATTAGAAGTATGGCAAGCTGTATTAAGGGATTCTGCCCAAAAACGCTTCAAAATATTCTTCGAAGCTACCATCACCCTAGCCATTTCTTGCAACATCCTGTTTTTGCGTTCGGCAATACCATTTTGTTGTGGAGTTTTTGGTGCTGAAAACTCATGTGAAATTCTTTTCCTATCCCAAAACAATGAGAATGAAGAGTTTTCAAATTCCTTACCATGATCAGTCCTGATCCTTCTCATCTTCAAATTATGGAAGTTCATGATTCTTGTGACTAAATGTTTCAACACATCGAAAGTATCTGATTTCACCCTAATGAAGCTTACCCATGAATATCGTGAGAAATCATCAACACAAACAAAAGAGTACTTCTTACCTCCAAAGCTTTCCACTTCCATAGGACCCATTAGGTCCATGTGAAGTAAATCTAGACAGCGTGTTTTCCTCCATGATGGAAACACTGGGCATGACACGCGATTCTGCTTACCATTTTGACAATCTCCGCACACATATGGTATACCAGATGAAAGATTAGGCATGCCTCATACTGCATCGTATTTACACAAGTTCTTCAATGTTTTGAAATTTACATGACCAAGTTTTTGATGCCAAAGGTCGATTTCACTGATTTGTGCTTGATTGTATGAAATTTCCTCACCTATTTGGTAACAATTGTCTGAAGACCTTGTACCTGTCATAATGCACATGTTAGTTTCATCGAAAACTTTACATGTATGTTTATTAAACTTGACATGCAAATTATCATCACACAATTGACTTATGCTTATCAAATTCGAATTTAATCCTTTAACATGGAGCACATTGTGGAGCTTTGGTAGTCCTTCAACATTCAAGGTTCTTTTTCCCACAATCTTTCCTTTTGCTCCCCCTCCATACGTTACTCTATCACCTTTTTTATCAACATAGTCAATGAAATGTTCTTGTGATCCTGTCATGTGGCGTGAGCTTCCACTATCAAAGTACCAATGACCTGCGGTATTAGTTTTCAATGAAGTATAGACAATATTATAGTGAGTTGTTACCTTTTGTACCCAAACCTGTCTTGATGTAGGTCGATTGTGGAGGTGTTGCGGGAAGTGTTGTGCAACATTCGGGGCAACATCCGCCTTGGCTTTTGATTCATGTGGTCATCACGGAGTTTATAATAGTAGGGCCTGATATGACCAGGCTTAAAACAGTAGTGGCATACATATCTGTGTTTTCTTTTCTTAGGAGTGGGTGCAACATGTTGTTTTCTTGGTGGAGAACTTTTGATTGATGGCTTGGGTTGTGACTGTGTGGATGTAATAGTTTTTCCTTTCACAAACACTGTTGATTTGGAATATTCACCAAATTCAAATACATTGTCTTTGAAGTCTAAGCCTTTCTTGTCATCTCTTCCCATCAAAAGTATGGAATCAAGCTTGGATGTGCTTGAATTGAACTTGGACAAAGTCTCAGTTGCCTTTTGAAGCTCATCCTTGGTCTTGCCTAGTTCCAAATCTTTTTTGCTCAAAATAACTTCAAGTTTGGCAACTACAGATTTTAGTTCGGTGTTTTCTTTCATGAGGGTGGTGTTCAACTTATTCCTTTTGAGCCAATCAGCATACAATTCCTCATAAAGCTTTTGTACACTCTCAAGAGTGATTTCTTGTGGGGACCCGAACCTAATTCATCTTCTTAATCATTATTAAGATTCAATATAACAATTAAGAAATGTGGGACATAAATTTTTTTTAAAAAATGCAAGTGTGGAAACGTAATGTTCTTAATCTGATATACATTTCAACATAAAAGTGCAAGTCTAGTACAACATATTTCTATTTCAACTAAAGTTCGGTCACTACATCAAGTACTGAAAATCAATCTACTCTAAGTCCGGATATCCACGCTAATTCTGAATCTCTCATCCTCTTCCTGTTCCTGATCCTGCCCCACCTGTTGTCATGCACACATACAAACAAGACAACAGCCGGATAACTCCGGTGAGAAATACATCCCAGTATAAACAATGTAAACATGCGATCATATAAAACATATATAAAAGCATGAAACACATATCAATAGCGTGTATCAAATCTGAAAGACATGTATCGATATAAAGCTGTAAATAAAACTCTGGACTCGTCATTTCAGACTCGACTCATTTCTAATCTAGGGATCCCGGTTGAATAAGAACGCAACATTCTCCCACCTACTTTCCCCAGCCAGATGGTGGTATGTTTTTATTCCCAGACTTTGGCTATCTATATCGAATATCTGCAATAGAAGTCGATCTACTCCTAAGCACATCGATATATACCCAAAAGTCCAGTGACTTGGCGGTTCTGCCAAAGACTAGGCACATCTGCCCAAGACTCTAACTCATGCTTTGCTATAAATCAATAGAATAAGCATATCAATCTCAAACATTGCAACATATCGAGGCAATGACAATTCAGTATGTGATTTTGGGAAAATCAAGTTAAATCAAACTCGAGTTGTGCAATCCCGGATCAACATTGATTTATACCTTTCTTTCTGTCGATCTGCTGAAATCGAAGTCTCGAATTCAAAGCCTGTCAATACTCAATTTGGCGATGACAATAACGAGGAGTACAATATCAATATCCCACTCAATCAACACTGGATATAATCAGAACTAAATCAAATTCTGTTTCAACAGCATAACTGCACAATCTCAATATACCCAACAATACAATATCAGTCAGATATCATTCCCAACGTCTCATAATCAATAACAACACAAATCTAATATCATATTTCAATCAAATCAACTCTGAAAAATCATAACAATTTCATACAGTATCCGTTCTTCAACCCGGTTTTAATTATACGATGTCTACAATGTCAAAAACACCATATATGAATCATTTCTGATTCCTTCAATAACATAATTTCAAATCATATCAAAACGTAGTAAAACTTATGTCCAGTTGAAGCTCTCGTCGATAGAAACACGGTACTAAAGTCGGATTTAAAATCAAACGGATGCATCGTTCCAAATCACGAATCTACGATGAAAAAGCTTGAAGCTTCTTGGGGAACCTCGTTTCCTTCTTTCTGAAATTCTGAGGAGAATTGAAGATAGGATATATATATATCATGCATGCAAGGTGCAAGTGGCTCCTTCTTTGCCCAACACCTCTCGCGCAACCGGAGCATATGCGCGACCTCAACCGGCGCATATGCGCGAGACCAACTTGTCTCGGCAATGATCTTCTCGGCAGCTCGCGCATATGCACGCACCACTTCCGTGCATATGCGCGAGGTCCTTTACAACTCTCGGCCACCCTCGCGCACATGTGCCGATCCAAGTCGCGCATATGCGCGAGGTTCTCTGCCTGCCTCGCGCGAGGGCTTATCCTCGTACATAATTCAATCTCCTTTTCGGCTATCCCGGTCTAATCCGTTCTATCTTTAATCACATCAATTTATCAACAAATCATATCAGATTACAGTAATCAAAACCTCGGGCATTTCTTCCCCCCCCTAAGATCTGATTTCGTCCCCGAAATCACAAGCAATCAAATCAGATATCAAATCAGATACAATAAGGAATGAAGAATAGAAGCTAAATAAGAATACTCACGTCAGTGAAATAACTCTGGGAACCTCTGTCTTGTGTCTGACTCTGTCTCCCAGGTAGCTTCTTCAATGCCATGACGACTCCACTGAATCTTCACAAGTGGAATAGTCTTCGTTCTGAGTTGCTTTTCTTTACGATCGAGAATCTGGATCGGCTTTTCAAAATAACTCTGTGTCTCATCATGTTCGGCCTCGTCTGGCTGAATGACATGTGAAGCATCAGGAAGATATTTCCTCAATAACGATACATGAAAGACATCATGTATCCCTGATAAAGAAGGCGGTAGGGCGAGTCGATAGGCACGTTCTCCTATCTTCTTGAGAATCTCATATGGCCCAATATAACGTGGAGACAACTTCCCTTTCTTGCCAAATCTGACAACTCCTCTGAAAGGTGAAATTTTCAAGAATACTCGGTCTCCTGCCTCAAATACCAGCGGTCTACGTTGAACATTGGCATATTTGGCTTGTCTGTCTTGAGCTGCCTTCATCCTCTTCTGAATCAGCTTCACTTTTTCTGTCATCTCTCTGATCATATCAGGTCAAATCTCAGGAACCTCAGAGATATCATCCCAATAGAGAGGGGATCTGCATTTCTTGCCGTACAACGCTTCAAATGGTGCCATCTCAATATTCGTCTGATAGCTGTTGTTATACGAAAACTCACAAAGTGGCAATGAATCCTGCCAACTAGTGCTAAAATCAAGCACTACAGCTCTAAGCATATCCTCCAGTGTCTGGATAATCTGCTCTGACTGTCCGTCGGTCTGTGGATGATATGCGGTAATCAGATGTAACTTCGTACCTAGAACCTCCTGTAAACTCTGCCAGAAGTGCAAAGTAAACCGAGGATCACGGTCTGAAATAATCGACTTTGGCACTCCAGTGCAATCTGACCACCTCTCTGACATAAATCTCTGTCATCTGGTCATGTCGGTACGTCATCTTGTACGGAATAAAACATGCAGATTTGGTCAATCTGTCAATCACGACACAAATCGCATCACAACCTCGGGAGGATCTCGGTAGCTTCGTTACAAAATCCATGGAAATGTGATCCTATTTTCATTCAGGAATAGACAAACTCTGTAACAATCCTCCTGGTTTCTTTCTCTCGGCATTCACCTGTTGGCAATTCAGACATTTGGATACAAATTCAGCAATATCAGCTTTCATCTGTTTCCACCAAAACTGTCTTTTTAAATCATTGTACATTTTTCTGCCACAAGATGAATATTGAATCGATTGCTATGCGCTTCTGACAAAATCTGTCGTTTCAAATCCGAAACATCTACAACAATATGATTATTCACATACAGTACGTTGTCACGTACCTGATATTCTGATCGATGCCCTGCTCTAACCATCGATATCGAGTTCTGAACATTCTGATCAACTTTCTGAGCTGTTTTAATTCTAAAAATCAGCTCTGATTCCACTTGGACAGCATAAAGTCGCAACGGTTTACAATCTGTCTCAAATACCAACCCAGACAAACAGCAATCTCTTATCAAATTCGAAACATCAATCGTCGATAAGGATAAAGAACATACCTTTCGACTCAGTGCATCAGCTGCTGCATTCGACTTTCCTGAATAGTACTTGATCTCACAATCAAAATCTTTCAATAAATCAAGCCATCTTCGCGGCCTCATATTTAATTCTGACTGTGAAAATAGAAATTTCAAGCTTTTATGATCAGAATAAATCTCGAACTTCTCACCGTATAGATAGTGTCGCCATATCTTCAAAGAAAATACAATGGCCGCCTACTCAAGATCATGAATTGGGTAGCGAGTCTCATGTGGCTTCAACTGTCTCGAGGCATAAGCAATAACATGTCCACGCTGCATCAAAACACATCCCAACCCTCTGTGAGAAGCATTGTAATGAAAGACAAAGTCACCAGCACCTGATGGAATAGTCAAGATCGGAGCACTGGTCAGTCTCTTCTTCAACTCAAGAAAACTGGATTCACAGTCTTCAGACCACACAAACGGAGCATTCTTCTGAGTCAACTGAGTAATAGGTTTAGCAATGCTGGAAAAATCTTTAATAAATCGACGATAATATCCTGCCAAACCCATAAAACTGCGTATCTCTGGCACAGATGTCGGTCTTGGCCAACTGATCACAGCCTCAACCTTACTAGGATCAACAGAAATCTCATCTCCAGATATAATGTGACCCAAAAACACAACCTGTCTCAACCAGAATTCGCATTTCGACAGTTTTGCATATAATTTCTCAGCCCTTAGGATTCTCAATACAGTTCTCAAGTGCTCGGCATGATCAACCATATTCTTCGAATAAATCAAAATATCATCAATAAAAATAATCACGAAATCATCGAGATATCTCTGAAATATACGGTTCATCAGACCCATAAATACCGCTGGAGAATTAGTCAACACAAATGGCATGACAATAAATTCATAATGCCCATACCTGGTTTTAAATGCTATCTTCGAGATATCAGAATCTCTGACTCTCAGCTGATGATATCCAGATCTCATATCAATCTTGGAATAGACAGAAGAACCCTGCAACTGATCAAATAAATCATCAATACGAGGCAAAGGGTATTTGTTCTTTATCGTAGCCTTGTTCAGTTGCCGGTAGTCAATACAAAGTCTCATAGAACCGTCTTTCTTCCTCACAAACAACACTGGAGCACCCCAAGGAGAAACACTCGGTCTGATGTAACCCTTGGCCAGTAAATCTTCCAGTTGTTCTTTCAATTCTTTCAACTCAATCGGTGCCATTCTGTACGAAGCTCTAGAAATCAAAACTGTATCAGGCATCAATTCAATGCTGAAGTCTATCTCTCTAATCGGAGGCAAACCCGGAATCTCATCTGGGAAGACATCAGCAAACTCGTATATCACTGGAAAATCAGCCAATGATGGACTCGATTTCAGTAAATCAACTTAATAGACAAGGAATCCCTCTGCTCCTTTCTGTAATAATCGATTCATAGACAATACGGATATCAAAGGAATTCTAGATCTAGAACCCTTACCGTAGAATTTCCACTCATCAGCCATATCCGGTCTGAATCTCACAATCTTGTGGAAACAATCAACAGTAGCTCTGTACTTGGTCAGCATATCAATACCGATAATACAGTCAAAATCAGACAACTCAAGTACGATGCAATCTAACTCAATCTCATGCCCGTCATACTGTAGCATACAATGTTTTACAGAATTCACTGATATCAAACATGTCCCCAAAGGAGAAGAGACAGACACTACAGATGATAATGACTCAACAGGCAATGCATGACTCAATGCAAATCTTTTAGAAATAAATGTATGAGAAGCACCCATATCTATCAATACATAAGCAGGGTAACCACATACAGAACAGTTATCTGCAACGACATCATCTGGTGCTTCCTGGGCCTGCTCCTCTGTCAACGCAAATACTCTGGCATGCTGTCTAGGAGGCGGGCTAACTGTCTGGCTTCCTCCTGGCCTCGGCTGTGACTGAGGAGTCGTCAGTGGTGGCTGAAAGGAATGAACAGCTGACGATCGTCCACCTGTCTAAGCCACTGATCCAGATGACTCCGCTCCCTGGGATCTCTGGGAACCTCTCTGTGGACACACCCTAGCAAAGTGTCCCTGCTGTCTGCAGATGTTGCAACTACCAGATACTCCTTGGCATTGCTCTGTGGGATGTCTCCCTCCGCAAGTTCTGCAATACACCCCAGTATAAATCTGGCTCTGTCGGGAACTACCGGAGCTAGAATAACTGCTCCCTGATTTCTTGAACTGCTTTCCTCGGGCTCTCAAGAAATCTTTCTTTCCACCACTGCTGCAACCACTCTCAAATCTGGGAGGAGGTTGCTGTGGTCTTGGTGCTGGAAGAACAAACGAAGCTCCTTTCTGTCTCATCAAACCTGCTTCTGCTCCTTTGGCTCGATTCAGGGCATCAGCAAAGTTATTCGGTCGCCCGGTGTTCACCAATGTAAAGTTCTCGGGGTTCAACCCATTGATGAACTGATCGGCAACGGCTTCGTCATTCTCAGCCACGTGTGGAGCAAATCTCAACAAGGTAGAGAACTTAGCAACATAATCCTCGATGTTCAACTGACCCTGTCTCAGATTGGCAAATTTTGCCCCCTTGTCTTTCCTGTACGACACTGGAAAAAATCTCTGATAAAACTCATCTTTAAAGACATTCCAAGTGATATTCGTACCTCGATGCTCCAACGCTCACTTTGTCGTGGTCCACCAGTTCTTCGCAACATCATGCAACCGGTGCCCTATCAGTCGAAAATCTGCGCTCATCTATATAATCCAGTGAATCAAACAGCATCTCAATGTCATCTAACCAACACTCACAGTCCACAGAAGTCTCTGTTCCTTTCAGGGTTGGCGGTTTGAAAGACTGAAACCTCTTTAACAGTGTTTCCATCGGTGTTGTTGTCACATCCATCGGATTAGCAGAAGTACTACCCTGTTCTGGTACTCTTCGAGGAGGCATATCTTATTACCAAAATGGTTAGTAACCAAATACAACAAACCTGTTTCAGTCCTCCTCTGATCATCTTACTGTTGATCAAGAATCGGTTCTGATTCATTCTCAATAATACACGTTACCAATCAAATCAGATAGTCAAGTAAACATGTATTATATAAAGCAGTAACACATCCTAGCATTCAAAGCAAGGAAAGAAAACTCATTCTACCCCGCTCACTAGCTTCTATCTTAGTCTAAGTTACCTACTGCTCTGATACCACCTGTTGTGGGGACCCGAACCTAATTCAATTTTCTTAATCATTATTATGATTCAATATAACAATTAAGAAATGTGGTACATAAATTTTTTTTTAAAAATGAAAGTGCGGAAACTTAATGTACTCAATCTGGTATACATTTCAACATAAAAGTGCAAGTCTAGTACAACATCTTTCTAGTTCAATTAAAGTTCAGTCACTACATCAAGTACTGAAAATCAATCTACTATAAGTCCGGATTTTCATGCTAATTCTGAATCTCTCATCCTCTTCCTGTTTCTGATCCTGCCCCACCTGTTGTCATGCACACATACAAACAAGACAACAGCCGGATAACTCCGGTGAGAAATACATCCCAATATAAACAATGTAAGCATGCGATCATATAAAAACATATATAAAAGCATGAAACACATATCAAATCTGAAAGACATGTATCGATATAAAGATGTAAATAAAACTCTGGACTCGTCATTTCAGACTCGACTCATCTTTAATCTAGGGATCCCGGTTGAATAAGAACGCAACGTTCTCCCACCTACTTTCCCCAGCCAGATGGTGGTACGTTCTTATTCCCAGACTTTGGCTATCAATATCGAATATCTGCAATAGAAGTCGATCTACTCCTAAGCACATCGATATATATCCAAAAGTCCAGTGACTTGGCGGTTCTGCCAAAGACTAGGCACATCTGCCCAAGACTCTTACTCATGCTTTGCTATAAATCAATAGAATAAGCATATCAATCTCAAACATTGCAACATATCGAGGCAATGACAATTCAGTATGTGATTTTGGGAAACTCAAATTAAATCAAACTCGAGTTGTGCAATCCCGAATCAACATTGATTTATACATTTCTTTCTGTCGATCTGCTGAAATAGAAGTCTCGAATTCAAAGCCTGTCAATACTCAATTTGGCAATGACAATAACGAGGAGTACAATATCAATACCCCACTCAATCAACACTGGATATAATCAGAACTAAATCAAATTCTATTTCAACAGCATAACTGCACAATCTCAATATACCCAACAATACAATATCAGTCAGATATCATTCCCAACGTCTCATAATCAATAACAACACAAATCTAATATCATATTTCAATCAAATCAACTCTGAAAAATCATAACAATTTCATACGGTATCCGTTCTTCAATCCGGTTTTAATTATACGAGGTCTACCATGTCAACAACACCATATATGAATCATATCCGATTCCTTCAATATCATAATTTCAAATCATATCAAAACGTAGTACAACTTACGTCCAGTTGAAGCTCTCGTCGATAGAAACACGGTACTGAAGTCGGATTTAAAATCAAACGGATGGATCGTTCCAAATCACGAATCTACGATGAAAAAGCTTGAAGCTTCTTGGGGAACCTCGTTTCCTTCTTTCTGAAATTATGAGGAGAATTAAAGATAGGATATATAATATATATATATATATATATATATATCATGCATGCAAGGTGCAAGTGGCTCCTTCTTTGCCCAACACGTCTCGCGCATATGCGCGACCTCAACTGGCGCATATGCGCGAGACCTACTGGTCTCGGCAATGATCTTCTCGGCAGCTCGCACATATGCGCGCACCACTTCCGCGCATATGCGCGAGGTCCTTCACAACTCTCGGCCACCCTCGCGCACATGCGCCGATCCAAGTCGCGCATATGCGCAAGGTTCTTTGCCTGCCTCGCGCATATGCGCGGGCTTATCCTCTCACATAATTCAATCTCCTTTTCGGCTATCCCGGTCTGATCTGTTCTGTCTATAATCACATCAATTTATCAGCAAATCATATCAGATTACAGTAATCAAAACCTCGGGCATTACATTTCTTCTTCATCAACTTCCAAATCATCATCTACACTCAAGTTTCTAGGAAATGTAGATTTTAAACACACTGATTTTACACACGTGTTGCTTCTAAGAGTGGCAACACCTAAGCAACATTGATCGGGTTCACTTCCAGCCAGCGTTTTTCTGTCAACAGTGCATTTAAGGAGGTGTGATTGTCTTCTTCGTCTGATTTCTCCTCCTCATCAGATTCTTCACCGCTTAGAGACACATTATAGCCCTTGTTCTTTCGTAATCTATTTGCACATTCATTTGCATAGTGCACAAATCCATTGCATTCTCTACATTGCATTGAGTCATATTTCTTCGAATTAAATTGACCATTGCCTTCATTCTTGGGACAGAAGAGTTGGCGCCCGGGCGGTATAATCTTACCAATCGGGAGCGAGATGTGCATAACGAAGACTGATTTTACAGAGAAGTTGGCGCTCGAGCGGTAGAATCTTACCGCTCGAGCGCCACTTAATTTTGGAAAGATTTGTTGGCCGATTTCTTCCCAAATTTTCTGGAGGAGGATGATATGGTAAGGATATAAACGAGATTTTGGGAATTAAGACATCATTGAGAGCAGCCAATGAAGGAGAAAAAGAGAAAGAGCTTGGAACAAAGGCTTGGATAGAGATTCGAAGATTTCCAGGCAGCGTTCCTCGCACTTTCGTCAAGAATAGTATTTCTAATCTAGTTTTTATCATTTAAACATTGTTGTGTTTATTTTTATTATGAATTCGAGTAGCTAACTTTACATTTTTGTTGGGATTAAAGGGGATCCTACCCCGAAACTGATTTAGTTAATTCATATTTCGATTTTTGATTTATTCTTGATTATGCTATTGTGTTATCGTATTGTTAAAGCGTATCTAACTTTAATAACAAATTTTATATCGCGAGTGAGTTCGAGAGAATATCTTGTAATAGGAACGAGTAGCATATATAGTCTGTGGATTTACAATTTACATAGAAATATGAAATTGGATACGCGCCGATAGTCATAGTCCGGTAGGACGAAAACTAGGGGATTTCATATATCGATATGCGATTCACTCTTGATATATAATTAAAGAAATTTAATTACTTCAGTGAGTAGAATTAGTTTGGTATAGCTCGAGAGGACGTGTTCAATTGAATAGAAAATCATGTCGTAAGCGTAGATCACTATCAAATGAATTAAGTAAATAACGATGGGTAGGTGGACTGAAATTCCCAACAAATTCATTTCTCATTGAATTTTAATTAACAATTCAAGATATTATACTTCATTATTTAATTCCTTAACCTTTCTTATTTTCATTTTTATTTAAACATAGTAGTAATAAACAATCATTCAAATTTTGTTGCTAAAGATTTAATAAAGGAAAATAATAATTGCCAAATACATAGTGGAACGATACTCGTACTCTAGTGCATTATATTATAACTCGACATCGTGCACTTGCAATTTTTTCGAGCTTGAATAATATTAAATTTTGACCAAGAGTTTTACAGTGCAAGTTTTGCTCGATCAAGTTTTTGGCGCCGTTGCTGGGGACTGTTAATCCACAATTTTATTTTCAACTATTTACTTTAGCATTCTCTATTTTAATTTGTTTGACACCTTCAATTTATTTGCAGTTATCTCTCTCAAGCATGCCAAGGTCTTTAGAGTCTGAACTAAAGATATTTGATCCCGAGATTGAAAGAACCTTACGCAGAAGAAGGCAACAACAGAGGCTTAGAGACATGATGAATAGGAACGAACGTGAGGAAGAGCATCACGAAGATCTAAGGGTTGAAGAGCCAAGGCGCATACCCATGCTTGAATATGCACAACCTTCGCTTGATGGAGCACGTCCAAGCATAGTGCGACCAACCGTTAGGGCGAACCAGTTTGAGATCAAACCATCCATAATTCCAAATGATCCAGAACACTGTCCAATTCGAGGGAAATACGCTAGATGATCCAAACACTCACATCGCCGACTTCTTAGAAATTTGAGACACTTTCAAATTTAATGAAGTTTCTGACGATGCTGTTAGACTACGTTTATTTCCGTTCTGTTTGCGTGACAAAGCTAAATTTTGTTTGAATTGTTTTCCTGTAGGTTCCTTCACAACTTGGGAAGATAGGCCAAGGCATTTCTCTTGAAATACTTTTCTCCATCAAAAACCATGAAGCTCCGAGCGGACATAACCTCCTTCTCTCAATTTGAGCAGGAGTCATTCTACGAGGCTTGGGAGTGCTACAAAGACTTATTGCAAAGATGCCCACATCATGAGTTACCTCTTGGGTTAGTTGTCCAAACTTTTTACTATGGTTTAATTTCCTCTAACCATAGCATGATAGATGCAGCGGCCTGTGGAAATCTGTTGAGGAAAACGGCCGAAGAAGTGTATGAGTTACTGGATGAGATGGCTACTAGCAGCTATCACCCTCAATCTGAGAGGAACAATCAGAGAAGGAATGCGGGAGTACACCAGGTAACTGATTTTTCGGCTGTCACGACCCAATTAGAAGCACTTAACAAGAAAATAGACAGCTTGAACATAAACGGGACAGCGATGCGCCTGCAAGAGATATTCTGTGGAAAATGCGAAGGCGAACACTATATTAAGGATTGTCAAGAAAGTGGTCATTTCTATGTGAATGAGGAGGCACCAGTGAATCAAGTGGGGATTCAAAACCGTTCGAGGAATGATCCTTATTCGAATACCTACAATCCAGGATGGAGGCAACACCCCAACTTCTCATGGGGTGGTCAAAGCAGTCAGAATCGATCCCAAGGAGGACAACAATATAATTAGCAAGCGATGTATCGACCTGAGCCTCGAGATGAGAAGTCTAGTTAGAAGCAAATGATGTCCAGGTTCATCTCAGCCACCGAGACTAGACTGTAGAACTAGGATGCATCAATAAAGGGCTTGGAGAATCAGATAGGTCAGTTGGCTAAAATGATCACTAGCAGAGAACCGGACACCTTGCCAAGCAACACGGAAACTAACCCGAAAGAGCAAGTGAAAGCAATAGCGTTGAGGAGAGGAAAAGTGCTTGAACAAGAAGAGAAAGAGAAAGAAGATCATAGAGAGGGAGCGGCCGAGGTAAGTTTTCTAAATCTACACCCGCACCCACTGTACAATCTAAAATCGTTATCCCTCCACCTTTCGCCGCAGCATTAAAAAAGGCGAAACTGGATGCGCAATTCGGTAAGTTCTTAGAAGTATTCAAAAAAATACACGTTAATATTCCCTTTGCAGATGCCCTGATGCAAATGCCAAGCTATGCTAAATTTCTTAAAGTCATCTTAGCTAATAAGAGGAAGTTGGAGGATCACATTATGATAAACTTGACTAAGAATTGTTCTGCATTGGTACAAGACAAGATCTCACCGAAACTAAAAGACTCAGGGAGTTTTTCTATTCCTTGCATGACTGGTGATATTGTTTTTCATAAAGCTTTGTGTGAGTATTAATTTTATGCCTTTATCTGTATTCAGGAAACTCGGATTGGGAGAGCCTAAGCCAACAAGGATATCCTTGCAACTAGCAGACAGATCTGTCAAATACCCGTGAGGAGTCATAGAGGACGTCCTGGTGAAGGTGGACAAATTATATTTCCTGCAGATTTTGTAGTACTCGACATGGAGGAAGACATGGAGATGGCCTTCATTTTGGGGAGACCATTCCTTGCGACTGGCAAGGCCCTGATTGTTGTTCAAGAAGGGAAGTTGAGATTGAGAGTGGGCGAGGAAGAAATTACTTTTGATTTCTTTAATGCTCTTAAGCACACACTGCACACTGATGGCTGTTTTAGAATTGATGTGGTGGATTCACTTGTGTGTAATTTTGTGCAGGATGCTATGACGGACCCATTGGAAGCCAACGTCACAACTGAATTGAAGGAGGATGACTTGGACGAAGAAAAAGCTGACATAGTGGCATACTTTAATGCCAACCATCCATGGAGAAAGCCAATGAGGATGAAACTGGAGGATTTGGGAGAGAGAATATATTTGACCCCTCCAAAATCAAGCATCGAAGAACCCCCGACGCTTGAGCTCAAGCCATTGCCTCCGCACCTAAAGTACGTATACCTAGGTGAGAATAACACTTTGCTTATCATTATTTCTGCAGCTTTGACAGATGCTATGGAGGAAAGATTGTTGCAAGTTCTCAAAGAGCACAAAAAAACATTTGCCTGGAAGGTGGCAGACATCAAGGGAATAAGTCAATCAATCTGCATGAACAAAATCTTGATGGAAGAAAAGTACTCACCCCTCGTGCAACCTCAAAGACGACTCAATCCAAAGATGGAAGAGGTAGTGAAGGCTGAAAATATCAAGCTTTTAGATGCATGTATTATCTGTCCTATTTCAGATAGTGCGTGGATAAGCCCTGTCTAGTGTGTGCCTAAGAAAGGTAGGATTACGGTGATCACTAATGAAAAGAATGAACTTATTCCCCCGAGGACTGTTACGGGGAGGGGGGAGAGTTTGTTTTGATTATAGAAAGTTGAATGATGTCACCCGTAAGGATCACTTTCCCCTTCCCTTTATTGATCAGATGTTGGAAATACTAGCGGGGCATGAGTTTTAATGTTTCTTATATGGGTATTCGGGGTATAATCAAATTACTATTGCACCTGAGGACCAAGAGAAACCCACTTTCACTTGTCCTTATGGAACTTTGCTTTCCGTCGTATGCCTTTTGGTCTTTGTAATGCCCCTGCTACATTTCAGCGCTGCATGACTGCTATATTCATGATATGATTGAAACCTTTCTTGAATATTTATGGATTACTTTTCTATCTTTGGTGCAACGTTTGATTAGTGTCTGTAGAATCCGAGCTTCGTGTTGAGGAGGTGCGAGGAGACGAACCTGGTGCTGAATTGGGAGAAGTTCCACTTCATGGTACAAGAAAGAATTGTCCTAGGGCACAAGATTTCGGAACAAGGGATTGAGGTGGACAAAGTTAAAGTGGAAGTCATCAAGAACCTACCACCACGAGCTTCAATAAATGGAGTTAGAAGTTTTCTAGGCCACGCCGGTTTTTTTCGGCGTTTTATCAAAGATTTTTCTGAAATTGTCAAACCTCTATCTTTTTTACTTATGAAAGATGTGCCTTTTGATTTTAATTCTGACTGTTTGCAGGCATATGAGAACCTAAAGGAGCGCTTGGTGATAGCTGCTTTGTTGGTGGCACCGGATTGGGATCTGCCTTTTGAGGTAATGTGCGATGCCAGTGATACTGCAGTTGGTGTTGTCCTGGGCCAAAGGCGGAACAAGGTATTTCACATTATATACTATGCAAGTAAAACTATAGATGAAGCACAATTAAATTATGTCCCCACTGGAAAAGAGTTACTTGCAGTAGTATTTTCACTTGACAAGTTCCATTCATACCTTGTTTTGTCGAAAGTAATTGTGTTTACTGATCACTCTGCCCTTAAATATCTGCTTGCTAAGAAATAGGCCAAACCACGATTTCTTAGGTGGATATTACTTCTCCAAGAGTATGACCTCGAAATAAAAGATAAAAAAGATGTAGAGAATGTGGTGGCTGATCATCTTTCTAGGCTTGAGCATGTTAGTGAAAATTATGAAAACGATGTGATAGATGATTGGTTTCCGGATGAACAGCTGCTAGTGGTGAAAAATTGTCCATGGTTTGCAAACTTTGCGAATTTTTGTTACAGGCTCATCCCCCCAAATTTAACATTTCACCTAAGAAATAAATTGGACGTGAAATATTATTTTGGGAGGAACCGTTTTTGTTCAAAATATGTGCAGATACCATGATACGGAGATGTGTAGCGGAGGAAGAAATGGGATCGATTCTCAGTCATTGTCATGACCACGAGGTAGGTGGTCATTTTGGACATACACGAACGACATCCAAGGTACTCGAATGTGGATCTTATTGGCCAACTCTATTTAAAGATCCTCATTCTTATGTGCTTTCTTGTGATAAATTCCAGCGGACAGGTACCATCTCTAACCGTAATGAAATGTCATTAAACAATATCATTGAGTGTGAGGTTTTCGATGTGTGGGGGATAGACTTCATGGAACCGTTTCCTAGTTCGTTCACAAAAAATATATTTTGGTTGCGGTTGATTATGTGTCTAAGTGGGTAGAGGCAGAAGCATATGCCATTAATGATGCTCAAGTGGTTCTGAAATTTTTAAAGAAAAATATTTTTAACAGATTTGGAACACCACGAGTAATCATTAGTGATGGTGGCACCCATTTTTGCAACAAAATATTTGAAAAATTTTTGAGTAAATATGGTGTCACTCATAAAATCTCTACCCCCTATCACCCCAGACGAGTGGTCAAGTGGAAGTGTCTAACCGAGAGATCAAGCCGATTTTGGAAAAGGTGGTAGGTGTCAGTCGGAAAGACTGGTCTGTAAGGTTAGATGATGCTCTTTGGGCATATAGGACTGCTTTTAAAACACATATAGACACTACACCATATAGGCTACTGTTTGGTAAGCATATCATTTACCTGTAGGGTTAGAGCATCAGGCATACAGGGCAACAAAAGCACTAAACTTTAACTTTACTGATGCAGGTGAAAGACATCTACTTCAATTAGATCGGTTGGAAGAATTCCGGAATCTAGCATATGATCTCGCATTATCATACAAGGAGAAAACAAAGAGGGCGCATGACAGGAGAATCATCGAAAGAGAATTCAAGGAAGGCGAAAATGTCCTACTCTACAACTCCCGGTTGCGGCTGTTTCCCGGAAAATTGAAATCGCGATGGTCTGGTCCATTCGTGATTTCTAAAGTATACCTATCGGGAGCTGTAGAACTGCAAGATGGAAATGATGGGAAATTTACGGTCAATACCCAGCGACTGAAGCACTACATGGGTGGCACGATTGAGCCACAACTTGGAATCACCCGGTTCCAGGACAATCTGAACTGAGACTGACCGACAGTCATGCTCTCGACTATAAATTGAGAACTACCTCTCTTTCTCTTATCTTGTACTTAATTCGATTTTATTATTTTTAGTTTCTTTATAATTTTTTTTAAAAATAAAAATAAAAAAATAAAAGGGGAAATCCGGAGAGTGTTCGCGACCAAGCGGTAAGATTTTACCGCTCGAGCGCGAACGCCACTGCACAAAACAAATTTCCAGTGCAGTCGGCGCTCGGGCGGTAAAATTATACCGCTCGGGCGCTACTGCACGATAAATCGCGAATCCCCTTTCCCTTCCCCCATTCTTCACACCAATTTTCGAATCCCTGGCACAAAATTTCGCCCCTTTTCGTTTTTTTGCAGCAAATTCACTCCCACATCGGGATTCAAGCACCGTGGGCGAACTCTTCATTAAGCATCAGACATCTCCTGCTCTCCGGTCATCTTCTAAAAGACACGGTCATTCACCATCTCCGTCATCTACCACGATGGCACCTAGAAACTGAAAGGTATTCCCAGCTCCTCTTCATCTTCGTCTTTTGATAGAACTCGCTTTGTAAATGAGACGACTCGAGCTCGGTATGAGCATGAAAAAATTCATCGAAACCCGATTTCCGAGAGGGGATTCCGTAAGAAATTGGAGGATAGATACTTGGCACCTATTGTGGGTTTGGAGAATCGGGGATGGGAAAAATTTGGTGAACAACCCAAGGCGGCGGTGGTTTCAGTAGTTAGGGAATTCTATGCCAATGCGGGTGAGAGGACGGACGATAAAGCTTTTGTTCGAGGGCGCCTTGTTCCGTTTGATTCTATCACGATTAACTCCTTTTAGAAACGGATGATGTTGATGCCTCTTCATTTGAGGCATTGGTTGCTGCCCATTATTATAGTGAGATACTCGGGACTTTGTGTCTGACAGGGGCGACCTGGAAACCAGTAGGGGGACCACCGAGTTTTTTGACGAGCGATATTTGCAGACTGATGTTTCCCTTTGGTATCTGTTCTTGTCTAGGAGGATGATGCCGGTATCCCACAAAAGTGAGGTACAAAAAGAGCGGGAAGTGGTGCTCTATGCTTTATCACAGAACTATGCCATCAACGTGGGAAAGCTCATCAACTCTCAAATCATGGTGAGCATTCGTAATAGCCATGTCGGGCTTTTCTTTCCCACTATCATATCCAAGCTGTGTGCAAGGACGGGGCTAGTATTCCGAGATGACGAGGAATTGCAGCAATCGATGAAGCCCATTTGTGTGGAGAACATGCAGCGTAAGAACGCGAAAAGACAGACAGACTTCCCTGCTCTTGAGGGGGATACCGGTGGATCGAGCACCGCCGCCCCACATCGCTCCTAGCCCCAAAGACGATCCCAAAACTAAATAATGGATGAGACTATTGCATTTATGACTCACCAAGATTGCGTCAACACGAGCTTCAATGAACACTTTGCTTATGTCGAGTCTATGATGCGCACGATGCTCGTCCAAGGGGGTGTAGACCCAGGGACCATACCACCACCTCCGCTGTTCGTTCCCCCTTACCATTTTTAGTATGACTATTATCAGCAGGGGGATGCATCAGGAGTGCCACCACCGGAACAAGATGAGGATGAGCCTTGATCGGGGGAGTTTACTGTTCCCTTTCTTTTTGTTTCGTTTGTTTACTGCATTATTTTTGTGTTCTTATTGTTGTTTAATTCTGTCATTAATTTTTGCATGTGTTTATGTGTCCTGCATCTGTGTTTGCATTTATTTGTTTCAGTCTTTTGTGCAATGGGGACATTGCACACACTTAGTATGAGGGGGTCATTTCGTTGTGTACTGCATGTGTCCATTGATGGTGAAACAAGTAGATTGGTAGCTGATGATGATATTGGATTAATGAATTGCATGTTTCTTAGTCTTGCCACTCATTATGAACACCCCGATAGCATGAACTGTAAGTTTTTCTTGATGCACATATAGTGGGTTTTGGTAGTGGTGTCAATGACATTCAAGTTTAAAATAAGTTGTGAGGGAAACTGGAAAAACATAAGATGCGATTAGAACTTGAATGAAAGTATGTTGAAAGGAGTGACTGACCAGTAGCATGAACTCGAGTAGAAAATCAAAGTACACCTCAAATAACCTTCATCCCAATCACATACCATATATTCCGAGCCTAGGGAGTACGCACGAGAAAACTATGTACTTAAAAAGAAAATGTGAGAAACAAAAGGGGATCTAAGTGTGGGGAAGCCACAAAGGGATGAAATCCTATCCCAATGCTAAAAAAGATGGAGATGTAAGGCGTTGAGGAATGTCAGACAAAATTTCTGACAATTGCATAGTGAAAAGGATCTACGTACTCCCAATATTTTTGAACCACTTGAGCACTTATGGATATTGACTCCATAAATCTTGTTGTAAAACTATGAAATTCTACCACTGTGTGTTTACTGGTTGATCTCGAATAGAAACAAAACTCAGGAGAGAGAAACTTGCAATGAATTGTTGATTCGACGATCCACATAATTTGCGAATAAAACTATCTGAAGCACAAACTAGTAAAACCCACAGCACACACACACGACCACACTTTCTGGCAAAATAAAATGTTTTGTGGTGTTTTGAAAGGGGTGTTAATGGATGTTGTGATATGACTAATTGGATGTGGCTCACAAACCCGCTGAGACATGAGATGTCAGTCTGCTGTTTCGCCATCGGTTGAGTTGTTTTGATACTTTTACTTTATGTTTTGTTTCGTGTCTTGGGTGTGGTCTGTGACCTGTTTTGCTTGAGGACAAGCAAAAGGTTAGTATGAGGGGGTTTATAGGTGTCATTTTTACGTGTTTTATTGCATTAGTTTTGTGCGTGTTTGCATTGTGCATGCATACATTTCATTTACATTTCGTTTGTTTTACAATTAACCTATGCATATGATAGTGTCTCACTTATATGTGATGAATCTGCAGGTAAATTGACCGAAGAGTCAAAATCGGGACAGAAGTGCGAAGGCCACAAAAAAGTAGCAGAAAAGCTTGCGCCCGAGCTGTAGAATCTTACCGCTCGAGCGCGAGTGTTGCTTACAAGGCGCCTGGGACAGAAGAGTTGGCGCCTGGGCGGTATAATCTTACCGCTCGGGCGCGAGATGTGCATAACGAAGACTGATTTTACAGAGAAGTTGGCGCTCGGGCGGTAGAATCTTATCGCCCGAGCGCGAGTGCCGCACTTAACAAGCAAATTTACAGAGAAGTTGGCGCTCGGACGGTAGAATCTTACCGCTCGAGAGCCACTCAATTTTAGAAAGATTTTTTGGCTGATTTCTTCCAAAATTTTCTGGAGGAGGATGCTATGGTAAGGATATGGACGAGATTTTGGGAATTGAGACATCATTGAGAGTAGCCAAGGAAGGAAAAAAAGAGAAAGAGCTTGGAGCAAAGTTTTGGATAGAGATTCAAAGATTTTCGGACACCGTTCCTCCCACTTTCGTCACGAATAGTATTTCTAATCTAGTTTTTATCATTTAAACATTGTTGTGTTTATTTTTACTATGAATTCGAGTAGCTAACCTTACATTTTTGTTGGGATTAAAGGGGATCCTACCCCGTAACTGATTTAGTTAATTCATATTTCAATTTTTGATTTATTCTTGATTATGCTATTGTGTTATCGTGTTGTTAAGGCGTAGCTAACTTTAATAACAAATTTTATATCGCGAGTGAGTTCAAAAGAATAGCTTGTGATAGGAACGAGTAGCATAGTCCGTTGATTTACAATTTACATAGAAATATGAAATTGGATACGCGCCGATAGTCATAATACGGTAGGGTAAAAACTAGGGGATTTCATAGATCGATATACGATTCACTCTCGATAAATAATTAAAGAATTTTAATTACTTCACTGAGTAGAATTAGTTTGGCATAGCTCGAGAGGGCGTGTTCAGTTTAATAGGAAATCTTTTCGGAAGTGTAAATCACTATCGAACGAATTAAGTAAATAGCGAGGGGTAGGTGAACTGAAATTCCCAACAAAGTCATTTCTCATTGAATTTTAATTAACCATTATAGATATTATACTTCATTATTTAATTCTTGAACCTTTCTTATTTGCATTTTTATTTTAACATAGTAGTAATAAATAATCATTCGAACTGAAAATAAAAATTGCCAAATACAGTCTCCAGTGGAACGATTCTCATACTCTAGTACATTATATTATATATAACTTGACATCGTGCACTTGCGATTATTTCGAGCTTGAATATTATTAAATTTTGACCAAAATCTTTATAGTGTTTTGCTCGATCAAGTTTTTAGATAACTTCCTCATCTTCACTACCATCAAAGGAGCTTTTTGTTTTGGAAGGATTTATTCCGCCCATTTATTTTTCCTTCTTCTACAACCAGAACTTCTTGATCCCATTTCTTCCTGAAGGATTTACTCTCTTCTATGTGTTTACTTTTCTTGTCATAACTTATCTTCTCCTTATCATACTGTTTCTTCTCATCCTTTTTGGTCTTGATGCAACTAGCAATGAAATGTCCAGTTTTTTCATAATTGAAGCATACATTATCATAGTCTTAAAAGCTTTTCTTGTAATGTGCATTCAGTTAGGATTATGAAACTTCCCATGATTTTTCCGCATAAATTTTTCGAATTTCTTAATGAATATTGATAACATCATTGCTCAATTGTTCGACTTAATTCTCAGATGATGATGGTTTGCCAGTGGTTGCTGCTAGAGCCTTAGTCACTTCAGGAACTCAAACTTCTCTTGTTCTGGTCTCAAGCTCAAAATCATAAGCTTTTAAGTAGCCAAAGAGGTCATGAAATTCCAATTTTTTCAAGTATTTTGATTTCATCATTTCAATGGTCTTCACATTCAATTCTCCTAGCAGAGCTCTCATTACTTTCATATAATCCTTGCCGAGATTGCTCAATTCAATCACAACATTACAAAATCTTTCATCGATGTCACTCGTAGATCTACAGGCTCCATTTTCATTCTTTCAAATTTGTGCATTGCTACAGTCAACTTGTTTTGTTTAGTTTTATCATTTTCCTCACACAACTGAGTGAGTTTTCCTAGAATTCCTTGGCAGAAGAACACGTTTGATCTTGCTGAAATTATTCTTATCGAAATTTTTAGAAAATATTTCTTTGGACACATTGTCCATATTTGGGTCAATATAAACTCTCTCTGATGCTACTTGTTAGGATGAGCAAGGTGTTTACAGAGTGGTGGGTGGGATTGAACACCTCTGAAAATTTTCTGCTGACTAGCTTTAGGTTAAATCAATTCTATCTGAACCCATCCAAGATACAAGTTAGGAAGTTGGTTAGAGATATGCGCATAAATAGACTTGTGATCTCAATTGAACAATTAAAGATACTTTTACCGAAATCGACAGAGTTAGACCGATAAGAATAAAATGAGACAAAAAATTGTTTTTGGAAGTTCGAAGGTGGTGTGATCCTTCTGTATCTCTCCTTCTTCTATTTTCAGAAATATTCACACTAGAAGATTTTAGAATTACGAGTAATTTGCAACAAACCACTTTGGATCGGACTTATCACACTTGCCAATCGAAACTCATAGTCTATCTCTCTTTGCTCAATTTTGCAGAAAAACCCCTCGCAATTACAAGTATTATGAAACGAATTCAATTGCACATAAAGATCCTCAAATGATCAGATATTACAAAGTAAATGGTGTGTTTTTTTTTCTTCGGCTTGGTTAACATAAAATAATTGGCAAAATATATTTTAAAACATTGTATTGATTCACCAGACCCTTCAAAGGTTTAATGTCGATTTTATTTATAGGAGAAAATAAAACATTTCAAATTTGAACGGCTTTAAACTACCCGTGGTATTTGGTGCGATGTGTCCCGGATATTTTGGTATGCTTCTTGAGATCGAGTTGTTTGTTTGAATAAATATCTAAAAGAGTTGTCTTGACAAAGAATCGGCAAGGCTTGACAATTTGGTAGGGCTGCCGAGTTCTCTGAATGAACATATCCTCTTGAGTTTAATAATTATTCATTTTTCATGGTTAGAATGATCCACAAAGTACTTATCAGGCTTGGTCAATATTTTGTAAATTCAACAACTTAATTGTCATCAATTTCAATACAATACCTTTTGCCCTTAGATATATATATATATATATATATATATATATATATATATATATATATATGTTAAAAACTTAAATAATAAATAAATAAGATATGATCATAATAAATAAATTATAAATAAGTTATTTACTTGATACTTTTTGTTAGGATCGAAAATGAAATTTAATGAGGGTGAATAAATTTATCTCAAAATATTTCAGTTGTATTTGTAATACTGAAATTTTGTTATTGTCAGTTGAGTTCTCAGCAAGCCAATCAGTGTGAAATATGCGAAAGTAGTTTTACTGGTATGGATGACCTCCTGGGAAGTTCTCATCCATCAAGCTGTTGACGTTGCGTCGCTTGATCTGGTTAACTAAGTGGGCCGTAAAAGAGAGAAACCAGATCTAAACGAATAATAATATTTCTATTAGGGATAAGGCCGATGGTAGAGAAAAAGTAAGACTGGTTTTTATGGGATATGAGACAGTACCAACAGATATGCACACACCTCTCCTTGGACTCATGGGCCTAACTGTCCGACCCATTAGCACTCAAGTAGGTGCATTCTGCGCTGCTACAAATATAAGAAAATAAAGTTGCGCTTTGGGTAACAGCTATTACTTTTGGCATAGTGATAAACGCTTGATTCTAAAAACAATACTTTTTGTCCTTGCACGTAATTGCGTGCATATAACTCTTTTGAAATACATTGACTTTTTTATTATAAATAATTTTCATGTTATTTTCAAGACTTCCAAGTTGAATTAAATTTTCAAAAGTTTAGATTAGGATAAAATAATATTGGGCAATTATTTTTTTAAAAAAAAGCAGATAAAATATGATAATTAGTATATAATATAGGGAATATTTTTAATTAATTAAATATATAATATAAATATATAATTAGTAAATAGTAAGACATTAAGTCTAAGTAGTATATAATATGGGGCATAGTTTTGGCACTATATATTATCAATATGCGCGTTGATCAATTATTTAAAAGAGTGCTAATATAATGCTCGATATTGCTAACATGCACGCTAACATAGTGCAATATATTGTTAACATCATGTGCGCGTATCATTGTTCAAAATTATAAAAGAAGCAAATATATTACATTAAATTTGAAATCTGCTGACTTTCGTATAGATATATGCTTATATATAAATAATACTATTTCCCGAGTAAATGCTAAAATAATATATCTATATTTTAAAATTTATTTAATAATTAGTTTTTTTAAAAAAAAATAATTAGTTTTTTTTTTAAGGAAAAACCGCCTCCCCTTAATAAAATGTCGAACTCCGTCACTGGATGGTAAGATGAAGCAATAACTAAAAGATAGTATAGAATTAAATAAGTTTAATTCATATTTAAAGTCCTCATATTTTCATACTAAAACATTTTCCGTCATAAACATTTCGATACAATACTTTTTGTCCTTGCACACGATGCGTTCAAATAAAATAAATTTTGAAGACATAAATTTTTTTATGCTAATTAAATTTTATTTATTTTCAGGACTAATACGTTAAACTAAATTTTCAAAAGTTAATATTAAGATAAAATAATATTTAGCAATTACAATTTTTTTAAAAAAAAAAAACATAAGATGTAAATTATAGATAAATTACAGATAAATATTTTACGTTATTAATATAAGGATATAATTGTTATTGTTATTTTCATTTCGAATTCACAAAATTAATTGAAAGTTAGTTAGTATATAATATGGGGTAGATTTTTATTATATATATATATATATATATATATATGGGGTAGATTTTTTAATTTATATATATATATAAGGATATAGCTTTACTAAATGATATAGCTGGTGGCCACGATGCAACTCAAATCTTTTAAAAAGCACAACAGCTCAAGCATCACGTTTCGATTGTTTTACCCAACATGGACAATTATTGTTCTCAACAATACATTCACAATAATTGCACTTCTTTCTATCAATAAAAATCGAATTAGTGACATTGGCTATGATACCAATTGTAGGACCGATTGTGATTGTTTTACTGAAAGTTACCGCTTGTAGTAATTGTGCAAATCAATTTTTTTAAATCGCACAACAGTTCACGTTTTGATTGTTCTACGAAAAATATTGCACACAATAATATATATTTTAAATATATAAATTAATAAATAGTAACATATTAACGTCCAATTTAAATGTAATCTTAATTTCGTTTCTTTGATTTGTTTGAATGTCGATCGTCAAAAACTTCTTTTCAATTTTACAGTGATTTATGCTCAGAGGCTTCTCCGATTTAGGCAGAGTTAAATGAAAAGAATTCATAAGGTATTTTGCTCGACGAGTGGAAGAATATCACCAAAACAATCTTATAGGGAACATCCCAAAGCGCATGATTGTTAAAATCGTAAACATCGACCTGAAAATCGAGCACCAGGAATGCTCTAGCACCTGTAGTTCTTGCCATCGTGTATAAATATTTAAGGTTGCTAATGGTGTGCAAGGTTAAACTTTCGGATCAACTTCAACTTCTGATCAGGTTTGGATATGGGAAAGGTTTCCAATATGCGTTACGGTCAAGGCCTAATTTGATGCTTCTTAGTGACACAAAAATGGCTAAATGGGATTCATTACAATTAGATGTCAAGATGTGTTTGAAAAATTGGCATGGAAGATATAGCCAACATGAAAGTGAAATTTGTGCGATCTAGAGAAAAAATTGCTTTGCATATAGAAAGATAGTGTTGAAATAACTTTGTTTCTTTTATTATTCATGATGATATCCGGGTGAATCGGGTAAGTTAGGTCGGGGCAATCCACCGGATGATGATTTCTTTTTTTTAGGGAAAGTGAGTAACGAAGAAGATATATGTGATGAAGATATTTTCTGAATAGTATGTCTGCAACCGTGACTTGAGAATAAGAAAATGAACTCGTGCATGGGCTTCGGAAGAGTGTCTGGCATGGCCACTCCGATGCTTAAGTCAACAGGTGAAGAATAAGGGTAAAATAGCTGTATATGTGTGAATATACGTGATTGCTTGAGAATTCAAAATTCCAGAATCTGTAAATGAGAAGTATATCTGCTATTTATCGAAGGAAATATCATGATTACCTAATTTTCAGTGCCCACCTGCTAAGTATAGTAAGGCGGCTGCCCATACCCTGCTTCTGATGACTTCTATGACACGCCAAACTCATGTAGTTCTGACAGTGATGATTGCCAAGAACAAGGTAGCCCACACTGATACACTTGAGTGAGGTGCGCTTCTCGAGGTAGCCCGAGTAAAAAGTTCCCAAAAGCTTGCATGAGAGCCCCGGCTCCTGATTTCTATGGGAGAAAATGTTTCGGGCATCCCCCTTCCCGGCTGCTGAAAAAAGCATTCTGTATATTGACTCTTGTTTGGGCTATCCATTTAGTTTCCCGGGTCATCCATGACCCGGGCTCTTATGGGGTATCACCACCCATCCCTTAAATAGTCGGGCTAGAGTTTACTCGCTGTCCCGATCAGTCATGCTTGGGCTTCGATAGAAAGAAATCAATTCAGATTCATAAAAGCATCGGGGGCTTCAAATATCCCAGAGATGGGATGAGGTGCCGGGAGCCTCGATCTCCCAGACTTTAAATAAGATGCCGAGGCCTCATGTCTCCCGGATATTGAATAAGATGCTGGGGCCTCATGTCTCCCGGACTTTGAATATTCTTGTCGTTTAGTATTCTCGGGCAGTCGGGCTGATGTCATGATGAAGTTTGCCCTAGAATTCCAGCCGTTCGAAACATTTCGCATCTCGAGAATATGATAAGTCTAATGTTTCGATATCCGTGCACGTCCTTTCACCTATCTACAAGATTTCCAAGATGCATCCTATTCATCCGATTCATCTTTAGATCAACGGTGAAGATCACCCCCCTTGCCTATTTATAATAACCCACCATCTTCATTTGTCACTTTCTGAATTTCAAATTCTCTCTAGATTTCTCGCTTTCTCCGACGTGCAGCACTTCTATACTCTGGCGATCTCCCCACGATCAAGCCTTCATCTCCGATCTATTCTCATAAGTTCTTTTTACCTTTCTTACAAATGTCGAACTCCACTTCATTCACCTCATGGGCGAATGCGCAGGGTTCATCGGAGTATGAGCCACCTGCGGTTCGCTCCGATACCTCCTCTTCCCCTCCCCCCAAAATTTGTTTGACTATCCCTCCTCAGAAATCCAAGAAACCGAGGGTTAAGCCCTTTATTGCGGGCCCCTCTCGAGCTTCTAAGAAAGGAAAGGCAAAGCACTAGCCCCCATCCTACCCTTCTCTGAGGCCTCGAGTGCCCCGTGGTTTTCTATCATGGCAAGCACTCTTCATCCCGAGGCCGAGGAGGAGATTAGAACCATAGGATCTATCCCTTCTTCCTTCTCCAATCCATCCTTATTCACGGCCCTTCGGATATACATGAATTTCGAAAAAAAACATACGATAATCGTATCAAGAGGTTAGTGATATAGTCATCACTGAGTAACTGGGGCCGTTCGAGCATATACATTACAAATATACATGAATTTCGAAAAAAACATACCATGCATAACATGATACATTTAATCAACATAAGCATATCTTGGACAAGACACTGAGATTCCTCTACTTTCCATTGTTTACTGATATCAGTCCTTAATTTTTACTGCTCTGAAGGGACGAGGCCGTATAACAGTTGCAATCCCATAGTGTAAGGGTCATAACATATCTCATATTGCGATTCACACCCATACCCAATTGAATCTTCACATTGCCAACACATAAAACATACGATAATCGTATCAAGAAAGGGGGTATAAGAAGAATTGTACTCGACCAAATTTTTGAAAAAACGAAAATGCATTAACGAAAATCATCCTTTTAAAACAAGATCACTTACTTTAATTCTCGATTGAAGAAAATGTGATTACGGTTTGCTTAGATTTCTATAATTCGATACCAAATAGCGGGCAGCACTTTGACAGAAAAATTAGTCGCCTTGCAGAATCTTTTGCGTCTTATTGAATCGTTGGATCGGACTTAAACTTTCACATTAAGTTCATAAGTAAGTAAACTAATTTATGAACAGTGGTGATCGGGTTTGAAGACATATTGTCATGTTTATGGACGAAAAACTATATACATACTATACTCGATTAAAATATGAGTAGTTTTCTTGCGAAGGTTATATGCAAAAAACTAACAGTTGATTTGACTGAGGTGTAAATTTTGAATGAGAGCTTCTAATATTTATAGAGGGGTGATTGTTATCCAGATCGTGTATTATCTTCTCGTTTAAATTTTTGAATTATATTTTGAATCTAGGATAAATTATCATCTTTTATCTATCTCATTATCCTTATCTAAATATACATATATATTCATTATCTCTTATCCTATATCTTTATCTTATACTTTATTTCCCAAATTTCGAAATTATATACCCAAAAATTCGAAATACACATATACATAATTGTATATATCCAGTATCTCCTTATTTAAATTTTTTGATCATGACCTATTTATATATCCCAAAAACCGAAATATAGGTATATTATCATCTAAAATTTGAACTCTTGGATAACTGTACACAAAGATTTAATTATCTCACACAACTTAATATAATCTCGAATGAAGAAAAACTTGATAACTTAATACTAATTTCTAGTACAAAAATAATACACCGAGTTTGAATTTGCGGGTTTTACACATGGGGCTGAGTAGCTTATGAAGCGAGAGGATTGCATTACACGGTTGTCTGAGAACCTTATGTACATCATGTCAATGAAGTTTATACATTTTGGCAACGTTATGCACATTTATTTGAATTCGTGTTTTAATACATTAGTCTGAGGATCAAATATTTTATGGTTTCAAGTTTTACTTGCATAAAGAATTTTTGGCGTTTCCATATAAGAATCGCGTGATAGTCGAATTTTAGTATTTTTTTTTTGTTCAAGGAGATTTTATACAAGTTTTGAGTCATAAGATTTTTGAGACATTTGGATGCATTGAATGAGTTTAAATGGTATATCATTATTATATTAGATTAGCTAGATAGGTTTTTCAAACTTTGAGAAAGAACAACAAATCAAAATATTCAAGTGGTTATTTATGTGGAGCGCTTTAGAAAGAAAACATTACACGATATCTAAAGATCAAGTGGTAAATAATAAAACTGACATTTATTAAATTTTACACAACCATTATATTATACTGTTACAATTTTATTGTCATACAAATAACATTATAGAATGGAAATTATAAATTAATAAAATGAAACAAGAAAAACTACGTCTTTCTGTATCTGTAATATTAAACGCGGGAGCAGCTTTTGCCATCGGACAGAAGAGAAGAACTGAACTGAAGCTGTGAGGAAACCAAATCAAACACCAGCAAATTCTCCTCCGATTGATGAGTTCCTATAATGATCGAAGTCGTCGGCCACGCGGTTTGAGGCTTTGGCCTTGACTCACCTTCCACAAATCCAAGGCACGTTGTTTTCTGATCGATTTCAACCATTGAATTTGCTCCATTGATCCTCCAATATGCATCAGTTCCAGGCAAAACCAGATCAATGGTAGGCACCACAGGCCCTGCTGCTGCCTTAGGAATCGAGCTCGAGCTGAAACAAGCCCTGAACGGCGCCACAGCAGCCACGCTTTTGATCTTCATGTCGGAGGCCGCTTTAACGAAAGCACGAGCCAAGGGTTTGTAAATGGACGGGTGAAGAGCGGTGTAGTTTTGTAATGTGCTGATTTTAGTGCCACCATTGCCATCTTTGTCGATGGAGAAGTAAGAATCCTTCACGGACAGTGTTTCTCCATTGACCCTAATGGATTTCACGTCGATAAAATACTCTACCGACTGCTCGCCGGCGATGAAAATTGGTGAAGTGCTTACAGGATTTATGATCAAAGGAGTAGTCTTGAGCAAATGGGATACGTCCGATTTACTCGACAAGGAGACGTCCCCGATCGACAACTTACCCAATCCCGACGAGGGTAGGCAAAGAGAGAACTTATCAGGCAAATTCATCTTCCCTGTCACTTGTTTATGCAAAGAAATTTGAGTTTTGGAGAGACCTACCATGCCAATAGCCCCACTGGCCAGGCCCTGAATAAAATCGTTGCTCATGCAAGAGAAAATGAATTTAGGCACTTGTGCATTGTCTCTAGTATACAATGTGTCCTCATAGAATCCTTCTCCAGCTAGCACACCTTGGAATTGGTTGAAATTGGAAGAGCCACATGTGTTGTTGGTGCAGCCGGGGCGTGGGCCGGAACCGTTGCACTCCACGATGCATCCCGACCCCTTGGCAAGCTCGCATTTGCTCGAGTCACAAAGGATCGGTGAATACGAGTTCGAGGCGTAATTGTCGCAGCCGAACCACAAGAAGTCGCCCCCTAGGTCGATGACTGCGTTTATATCGGCACGGTTGCTGCCCATCTGGAGGGTGGTGTAGTGTTGCAGCGTTTTCGAGTCCTTCCGAACGGGAAGGTGTAGACCAGTTTGAGCATTTGCGGAAGAAACGAGAATGGCGAGCAAGACAAGAAATGAGTAACCGTGAGAACCCATTGTAACAAAGTTGGATTTGGTTGTTTTGTGGATGAAATGAGATTGTGGGATCGAGTATTTATAGGGTTTTGAGAATGTATAATGGATCATGCTATATTTGGCTAAATGTCAAAGCAGAGAGGTCTTAAATGGCTGCCGAGGTTGGCGTTGAATGAATGAGATAAGAATTGATCAAGAAACCCGCCCTCTCTTTTGCAAGCTGTAATTCTTGTTTCTCGACCCAAAAAGGAGTTGTAAATTCAGCACATAGTTTAATTTATTTATTTATTTTTTTGGTTTTTTATATAGTAGTAACTAGCGAAAGTTTTTATATTAAATAATTAATGAAAAACTACTCTTCGGATATTTATATTGAAAGATATAAAATTAAATGTTGATAATTGAATATATACTTGGGGAGAGGGCAGTACACTAAGAATAGATCAAGAAATGGCCAACCAAGCTCAAAGTTTAATTATTTATCTCCAATTTTTCAGAAAATTTTAAAAAAATTTCTTTTTAGACTTATACAATTATTTAGTGGCAGTATGTCATTGCTTCCTTACCCACAAATTAATTGCGGTGGATTACACCGATAAAAATAAATAAAAAAATTGGACTAAGTATATACACACGAAAATGTATCAAAGATGTCAATAATTTTAATATATTAGAATTAGATAAATTTTATTTAATGTAAGCTATCTTTGACTGGAAGCCCATTTGATTTGACTGTTTCCAGGCTCTCTCTCTTTACGCGTCAATTACACCCAAATGAAGACAATTAATCACCTTTCCACGTGCATCCACAAGATCCCCAAGTTGCTTGACAACTGGGTGGGTTTCCCTAAATGCGAGATCTATCCGTACAAAAAAATTCGAGTGGGACCTGCCCATCTCTTTTAAAATTTGACTGTTCCAACCCGATTTAAACCCGCGAATCCGCTCACATTTAATTAAAAAATTAAACATGACTCGTTGTTTACATCATCAACACCAACAATGTTCTTCGTCGTGTTAGTATTTTCAGTGATACGTAATCATATTCCGACAACATATTCATAATATTCCAATGAAAAACGACTAAAATCGATTAAAAAATACAGATTAATGAACTAAAACTACAAATCGATGAAAAAAAGTTACGTTACTAAAAATATCATTTTTCTCATTATTTATATTAATTTGTGACAAAGGTTTCATGCCTTTAGAAGTTTATGACACAAACAGTGTTTCTATATACACACTGCCTCACACAAATTACAACTATGATAAAATGAAAATAACACTCTTGAAAATAAATATAGTGCTCCAGCTTTGCTATGGCTAACGTCAATTTTATGATATTAAGAATTGGTTTTAATTTGGTAAAGTTGCTTTAAATTCCCAAATTCATATTGAGTTTGCATTTAGTCAATGTTAGAAAACATATGTATCTGTACTCCCTAATTCACAAAAAACATTTTTCTGCACCCGCATATCTTATCACCGGTGAAAATAAAATAAAATATTAAAAATAAAATTAAATATTAAAAATATAGTACTGATATATATATATATTTGAGTATCACATGTTTTATATCTATTACAAAAAATGAGATTTTGAATATAAAATTGGAGCAACTTTATTAATATCAATACTTCTTACACATGTTATGTACTCAAATATCATATATTAGTACAATATTTGAAATAGTTGATACTCAATTTGAATTGTAATTTTTCCTTGTATCTAATATATATTTTCCTCAATTCTTTGAATTTTACTTATTTGTAGGATGTAAATGAACCAAACCGTTTGCGAGCTATTCGAAGCTCGACTCGATAAAAAGATCGTTTGAGTTCGTTTGTTAATCATATCAGGCCAAACTCAAGCTCGATTTCGAGCTCGAAAATTTAATCAAACCAAGCTCAAGCCTAAGGATATTAGGCTCGTGAACTCGCAAACATGTTTGATAATAGGCTTGCGAGCTCGATTTGTTTAGGTGGCTCGTAAGCTCGAGCTCGACTCGTTTAGGTGGCTAGTGAGCTCGAACTTGGCTAATTTGTTGAGTTGAAAAATAATGACAAATAAAAAAATATTAGTACTAATGTTAATAGAAGAAATTGAACACAAAACATAGTTGAAAAAACGATTAATTTACACCACATAATCACAATTACATTTTTTTATCTAACTTGCATATTATTATACTAAAATGTTCTTTAAAACATAATAAATTAACAGAAATACATCAACTTATTCTTTTTTCCCCAAAACATTTACATCACCAAGTCATATACACGTTGAGTAACTTTAAAAATTATTATCCTAAAATATTATACTAAATTGAATATAATGAATTTATATTGATTAAAAAATAAAATTTATTTGGAACACAACGAATGAAGTATTAAAGAAGTGAAATTATTACAATGTTATTTATATGATGATATCAGTGTATGACTAATATTTGTTATTTGGATGTTGGATGTATTATTTTGGGATGTTCAATAATATAATGATTTTATGTTTTTTTTAGTTGTTCTTTTTGTCGTTTTGGTTATTTATTAATGAATTTATATTTTTATGTCTGATTTAAAATTAATTCATAGATATTTTTAATTTTTAACAAGCTCAAACTAAGCTCAAACTCGAGCTCAATTCTATGCTTTACGAGCTCGAAAACGAGCCGAGCTCAAGCCAGGCTTGTTAAACATGATAAACGAGCTATTAATGAATCAAGCTCGAGCCCGGCTTGATTAACATGATAAACGAGCTTTTAACGAGCCGAGCTCGAGCTTTTTTCGAGCTTAGTAATTTCAATACAAACCGAGTTCGAGTATGATAATAGAAGCTCGAATCGAGCTCGAGCTCAAACAACCCTAGACGAACTAAGCTCAAGTCTGATACTGTTTGGTTTGGTTTGGTTTGTATTGTTTACCTCTCTACTTATTTGTAAGCGATAAGGCCGATCTATTGCATATAAATGGTAAGATATAGTTGTAAAGTTCCTAACGTTGAGTTTGGATTGATGAATTCAATTTGAGTAGAATGATCTGATTTATAAAATGATTTTAAAGATAAATATAGAATAAATTTAAAATTCACTTAAAATACATAACTTCAGATCTTAAACGTTTGGATACACTCTTCCCATGAGTGGACCCTAAGATGTTTTAAAAATTCGCTCGATAAGATTCTTCATTAATAAAAAAAAAATCAACTTGTTCCATTGGTTAGTATATCTTGATCCGGGTCAGGTCGTTGTTTCGAACTTGTCTGGGATGACATTTAACATCTTGGTTTCGTTAGTTAATCGTAATATTAAGTAATATTCAATTTTAAAATATAGAAAAGTATACCTTTATAATTTATTACTAAAACATTTTTTGTCCCCAAATATTTTTAATTGATAGCTTTAATTTAAATTGTTAGTCATCACCACTAAGTTTATGATTAAAGTTTACTGCTTGATTTAATTCTCGATTCTTCTTATTTTTCTTTTTTGTTTTTCAAAGTTCAGTGATCAAAGATAAAATAAAGGGACTAAAAACATGATAAGATGGGGTGAAAAAATAAGTCGATTGATGCCTTTTTTTATTCACTTTTCTTTTTCTTTTACCAGAAGAAAAGAGGACAATTGTTTTTTACCAATAATCCTATCCTTATTACAACAAAAAGCATATGAGCATATCGGTGTTGGAAAAAACTTGAAGATGTAGAAATAGATATAAGTTGAGACTAATGTTGAACACTATTTCTTTAAGAAGATTTTCAATTTTACCACGCTCTTGGTGCTTTCGGAATTCGGCAATCTTTTCCCAACATACAACAACTTCAACTTGTGATAACAACGCAATTTCCTTAATCAGAAAACTAAGTAAACTCTCTTTTGTAGAATGAAGAAGAAGATATAAGATGAATGCATAGAATGCTTTTAAAAATCTGAGAATCTATATTTAAAATGATGTTTTACCCTTATATTTGAGTTGTTTGTCTCATGGACATATCATTTCATCATATGGTGTGTCTCTTGGTTCAAATAACTTACTAGAACCATCAAAGGATATCATTTGGATGCAGAAAACTCGAAAAAACAACAAAACTCTTCATAAACAGACCAAAGGCACCCCCCACGCTGCATACTACATCCAGAAACAATCCAGACAAAAGTTTGAGTGCAGGGACGCTGCTGTTGGGTGCACCAGCGCTCTAGGCGGCTCAGGGGCGCCTCCTTTTAGATGCCCCTTGCTACCGCCGCTGCCTGGGAATTCCAGGCTGTTCAAGTTGCGCAGGGCGCCTTTTTTTGGGGCACCCCCGCGCTATTCCAGTACCTGGAATTTCCATGCAGCGATTCACTCGTGGGATCCGGGCGGTCCGGGGGGTTTTGGCCATAGTACTAAGAAATGGAATTCTCATTTTGCAGCCGGATTTATGTGTTTTTTCCTAGTTTTCGAGTCTGTTTGCTTAATTTCAATTTGTTAAGCATATAAAAATTCCAACACGTAAAATTTAGATCATATCTTCGAGTATGTCGGTTTAACAAATATTTATCTGTAAAATTGGTCAACAATGTTCATATTTATAATATAAAATAATATTTTTGCTATAAAAAATAATATTTTTCATGAGTGATTTAAATAAGAGATTTATCTTACAAGATTGACTTATAAAATCATCTCACAAAAGTTTTTGTATTTTTCTTTTGGAGAAACCCAATGGCGGCTCACACTATTTCTTTCCTTGATGAATGCAACGAGAACGTCTTGGATAATAGGGAGATATCTTGGTCAATGTTATTCGGGGCTATCTTGTACGATTGTAAGGGAGAGAATTAAATGGAAATATCCCTCGGATCGGAGTGACATAGACATGAGATTTTGAAGCGTGATATGAGCACCAAAAATGATGCCATGAAAAGTTCATATTCATATTTTTGTAACATGGATTCTAGAAATAAAATATAGACAAAATATATCATCCAAAAAAATATGTCATAAGCAAATAGTAATAAAATCAAGACAATCTGAACAAAATATAAAATTCAATTTTCAAACCAGTACATAGTTACTTAAGGAAGACATGATTATTTAGATATAGTTTTTGTTAAAGCGACAAGAATTCGATTATATAATTAAATATAAAATTTTAATTAAATGTACTAAATGTAAAATTGATAAACAATCAATAATATCTAGCTATTAAAGACATAATACTGTAAACAACTTAATTTTTATATTGGAAAATTATTATTATTATTATTTAAAAGGAAATAATATCTAGCATATATATAAATATAAGAAGGAATAATTGAGACACAAAAGATCTACATTAAAAACATTTTTTAAAAAAAATTGATAATTAGGTTCCCACTTAATAGCTTAAACATCCTGAGCCAAACACGGATATTTCAATATGGCTAACATTATCTTATCTTAAATATAAAATGAAGCTTCGTGAGTGCTGTTATGAATTTTTTTATATATATATCACAAAACTTGTAGTATTATTGAGATTAAAAAATATTATTGGTTATAAGTTTTACAAACCAATAAGGAAATACTTGTTGGGTCGATAAATCAGATGATATAATTATTGATTTTGTGCTTCAGTAATATCAATTAATTTGAGAGTGCAATCTTATTCTTTTAGTGGAGTAGAATAAGATTAATAAATTATTTTGATTAATCATGAGTTGATTGGATCAAATTAATTTATTGGAGCTTAATTTAATTGAATCCGACCAGGTCCTTTTGGTGGCTCTAATATAAACTCGGATAAATTATATGAGTTATAATTTATGGTATATGTGGGATAAATTTATCTGGACTATATATTACATGGAAGTTTATCATCGAATCTTCTAGATATGGTATAATATATTCTGTCCATTTAAATTTATATTCTAAAAGATATTTTCATTATCTTTTTGTTACAAGATATCACAAATATATTTTATATATATATGTGATATTGTAACTTGTGACAACACACAATACTACGTTAAGAGTTTGAGAGAACACCGGAGAAGGCTTGGAGGTTTGGAGCGTAGATCTAGTGCAGAGAAATATCGGAAACACGCTTCAAAGGTAATCTCTATTTTTGTGTGTTGTAATTAATTGATTCGTGTTAAAATACGTAGAACAATCGATCATGTGAAGAAGAGTTGATCGAAATCACAAGAAATTAATTTTTGTGATCCGATCTCCTCGATCTTGGCTAACATATGGTATCAGAGCCACGGGTTTTGATATTGTTTTGCGTATTTCGAATTAATTAATTATTTATGCATGTTTTAGTTTAAAGCGGTGTTAGATTTATGTGATTGTGGTTTGAATGGATTGATTTAAATTTTGAACAGTTTATGGCCTTAGTTTTTGGTGAAATTGTATTTCGTATTTTCGAGTCTGTAACCAAGGGGGTGGATTACGACTCCATGTTTCCCCTTGTTATTTTCATGCAATTTTATTGTATTTTTTCAGATTTGGGCCTTTCTGTTTCTGATTAAAAAACTGGAGGGCCGGATGCAATTCAATTAAAACTAAGGACTAGACGGAAATTTCGTCCAAAGCATTCCAGGGACCAGAGTGCATCTTCTTCAAATCGTCAGGGACCTGTTTTGCAAATTCCGAAAACCACCATGAAAAAGCATATCTGGATCGCGTAATCGGAAGCACGCGGCCGTGAGGATGAGGAATGAATGCGAAGGTGATTTGCGGTCCTTCTCACGCATTGTTCTTCACGGTGGAGCGGCGCGGAGGAGATGCGAAAAGATTCAAATTTTCGGCGCTGGATCTGGAAAAATCGAGCATCTGTTTTTCCGATTTCGAATTGGATATGGTGTCTCGATGGTTTTTCGGTGACCGGCGCGGTGGAGATCTTCACTTCCGCAAGATTCCGGCGAATCCAGCGGCGGTGGCGGCGATTTTTCTGTAGGGTGAGATGCAGAAGACGAGTCGCGGGCTATGGGTCACGGGTTCGGGTCATGGGCTTTCGGGTCGGATCCGGAAAATTATTCATGGGCCAAACCATAGTGCTGAATTTATTACTTGGGCTGGAAATATTTTTTAAAAAATTGAAGTATTTGGCCAATTTGGGTTCAATTAGATCTTTAATTTTTTTTTGTGTCTAGGTTGGGCCATAAATTTGTTCTTGTTTAATTATTGCTTATATTTGTCATTCATGCATCATGCCATGTAGATTGCATAAACAACGCTTTAGGTACTATATTGTCATGCATAAAATTTTATTTATTCTATTTTTAGAGAATAAATATTTTGATTAATAATTGAACTATTTTAAGAGTTAAAATAGTCATGATTTTATTAATCGGATAAAACCCAAAATTAAATTTAAATATTAAGTGTGAGAGTGTATATTTTAAATAAACACACGGTCTCCCTTATTAGTCCATTAGTAAGAATTATGTATGCCTCGTGCCAATTTTATTGGTTTTTATTGGTCTCCCTATAGGAGGGCTACATTGTTTTGGTTACTTGATTGGACCCATTATTATTTTATAGTAAAATTAATTATGACCACCTTATAGGTGACATAATTAATTTGGTACTTGATAAATAATTAATTTAAGGGTGTACACTTAAGTCAATGATATTGTGAAAATTTCCTATAGAATATTTTTACAATATCTTTTGATGGCCAAAATCAAGCAATACTAAATTAATATTGCATGAGTTGCTAGATATATTGAATTTAGTGGGAGGGTCTCAGCCTAGCTATAAATAACATGTTTTTTCCTAAAAAAAAAAATTATGTATTTTGGAGTTTTAGGTAAATTGCTGTGTTGTAGTAGTTTTTGGGATCTACAAATGCATTTCATGCATAAAACATAATTTTATTTATTGCATTGCTCATTTAAATTTATTTTAATTTCAGAAAAATGACTGGAAATTCACTGTCTATGATATTAATTAACAACCAACTAGTCGGAGAAAATTACATTGATTGGAAACGTAATTTATTGATTGTCTTAACTGCGGAGAAACACAAGTTTGTGCTCAATGAACCCTGTCCATCGGTGCCTACGACGGAGTCCACAGTAGCTCAGAAGCAGGCTTATGATAAGTGGATCAGTTCTGATGAGATGGCCCGTTGCTACATTTTGGGATCCATCTCAAATGTGCTGCAACAGAAACATCAGAACATGGACACTGCTACAAAAATCATGGATAGCCTCCAAGAAATGTTTGAGCATCAAGGACGTCAGGCACGACAAGCAGCCATTAGAACCATTATGAACATGCGCATGAAACCTGGGACGCCCGTGAGAGATCATATGCTTGCATTGATCGCTCAGTTTAACGTGGCTGAGGTGTTAGGGGCTGAAATCAAATCAGAGACTCAGGTTGACATGGCACTTGAGACTCTCCCTGAGATGTTCTCACAGTTTAAGGTTAGCTATAACATGAATAAGCTAAACATGTCCCTGACTGAGCTGATGAAGGAACTCCAAAATGCTGAAAGTGTTCTTAAGACTAAAACTGGTGATACATTTGTTGCTGCTTCTGCTGGGTCATCTTATTTCAAGCCGAAAGGTAAAAATGGGAATAAAAGGAAAAAGCCCAACAAGAAGGGTCCACAACAAAATGAAAAGAAGGTCAAGGTAGAAGGCAATCCTAAGGGAAAATGTTTCCACTGTGGAGAAAAGGGTCATTGGAAAAGAAACTGCCAAGGATACCTAGCTTCCAAGAAGCAGGCTAGTGGTGAGTTATCTTTTATTGAGTCTTGTTTAGTGGTTGATTCTACTGATACTTGGATTGTAGATTCTGGAGCCACTAATCATATATGCAATACTTTGCAGGGGTTCCATGTAACCAGAAGCCTCAATGAAGGGGAACATACTCTAAGAGTTGGCACATGGGCTGTGGTGTCTGCAAAAGCTGTTGGAATTGTTTATCTTTATTTTTCGAATAATAAACATTTGGTTTTAAGACATTGTTATTATGTTCCAGAGATTACTAGAAATTTGATTTCTGTTGCTTTATTGTTTAGACAAGGATATTATCTCCATTTTTCACAAATGGTGGTTGATATTACCTTGAATAAAGCCCTTATTTGCAAGGGACATTTGAATAACGATTTATATGTCTTAAAACATGATATTATCTCCATTTTTCACAAATGGTGGTTGATATTACCTTGAATAAAGCCCTTATTTGCAAGGGACATTTGAGTAACGATTTATATGTCTTAAAACATGATGACAGCTCTTTGCATCACATTGAATCCAACAAACGAATTAAATTGTCTCCCACTAATGAAACTTATTTGTGGCACTTGAGACTTGGTCATATCAACCTTAATAGAATTCAACGGTTGGTAAAGGATGGTCCTTTAAGTAATTTGAAGGTGGAATCCTTGCCTGTATGTGAATCCTGTTTGGAAGGTAAGATGACTAAGAGGTCTTTTAAATCTAAAGGACATAGAGCCAATGAAGTTTTGGAATTAGTGCACACTGATGTATGTGGACCAATTAGTGTACAAGCTAGAGGAGGATTTGAGTATTTTATCACATTCACTGATGATTACTCTAGATACGGTTATGTTTACCTAATGTCCCACAAATCTGAATCTTTTGAAAAGTTCAAGGAATTCAGAAATGAAGTGAAAAAACAATTAGGTAAGAGCATAAAAACACTTCGATCAGACAGAGGTGGCGAGTATCTATCCAATGACTTTAGAACATACTTATTAGATAATGGGATAATATCCCAATTGAGCGCACCAGCTACACCTCAGCAAAATGGTGTCTCTGAAAGGAGAAATAGGACATTGTTGGACATGGTTAGGTCTATGCTAAGTTTCTCTAAGCTCAATACATCCTTTTGGGGATATGCTATCCAAACTGCAATATACTTATTGAACATGGTTCCTTCTAAGTCTATCTCTAAAACACCTCTTGAATTGTGGAATGGGCGCGTGCCTAATCTAAGACATATTCGGATATGGGGATGTCATGCTTATGTGCTAAAGAGAAAGATGGATAAAATGGAACCTAGATCAGAATTATGCATGTTTGTTGGATATCCTAAGGGAACAAGAGGATATTACTTCTATAGTCCTCAAGACAAGAAGGTATTTGTAAGTAAAAATGCAACCTTTTTAGAGGACAAGCACATAGAAGAGAGTGAATCAAAGAGTAAGGTTCTTTTGGAAGAGATTACTGAATCATCTACTCCAGAGATCCGCACTGAACCTACTCAGTTTGAATTCACATTTCTACCACCATTAACCACTGGTTTCCAAACAAATGAAGTGGTAGAAAACATTGGTTCCAATGATCGGTCACCCCATCATATCCAAATGGAGAATGAAGGAAATGATCAAGAAGAGAACTTAAGACCACGACAATCAATTCCAATCAACCAAGAACCTCCACAACTTAGACGTACTGGGAGGGTCATTCGACCACCTTCTAGATACTTGCTCTATGGAGAATCGTTTGATGCGGTTCCAATTGAACAAGAGGAGGATCCCATCACGTACAAAGAAGCTATGGAGGATGTTGATGCTGACCAATGGAGGAGTGCCATGGAATCAGAAATGAGATCCATGTACACTAACTCCGTCTGGGTTCTTGTAGACATTCCTGAAGGGGTGAAACCTATAGAGTGTAAGTGGGTCTACAAGAGGAAGAGAGGAATAGACGGAAAAATGGAAACATTTAAGGCTAGATTGGTAGCCAAAGGTTTTAGCCAAAGAGAAGGAATCGATTACGATGAAACCTTCTCACCTGTGGCTATGATAAAGTCTATTCGGATCGTCTTATCCATTGCAGCTCATTTTGATTATGAGGTGTGGCAAATGGATGTCAAGACAACATTTCTTAATGGAAATCTTGACGAAACCATTTATATGGTACAACCAGACGGTTTTATTCACAACGGTCAAGAGCATAAAGTATGCAAACTGAAAAAGTCTATTTATGGACTTAAGCAGGCGTCTAGGTCTTGGAACATCAAATTTGATCAATCTGTGAAAGATTATGGTTTCGATCAAAATCTTGATGAACCTTGTGTCTATAAGAAAATTTTGGATGACAAGGTGATTTTTCTTGTGCTATATGTGGATGACATCCTACTTATTGGGAATAATGTAGGGGTGATGACATCTGCTAAAAATTGGTTGTCTCAACAGTTTGACATGAAAGACTTGGGAGAAGCAAGTTATGTTCTAGGTATCCAAATCCTTAGGGATAGGAAGAACAAACGGATTGCTTTATCTCAATCTTCATATATTGATAAAATATTGGTGAGGTATGCAATGCAAAATTCCAAGAAAGGTCAAACACCTTTTAGACATGGAATTCACTTGTCAAAGGACCACAATCCCAAGAATCCAAGTGAAGTGGAATACATGAAAAGAGTTCCCTATGCTTCGGCTGTAGGAAGTCTTGTGTATGCTATGTTATGCACTCGACCAAATATTTGTTATGCTGTTGGGATTGTTAGTAGATATCAGTCAAACCCAGGACCAGAGCACTGGATTGCTGTAAAGCATATTCTCAAGTATCTTCGCAGAACTAGAGGGTATATGTTGGTTTATTCGGCTTCAGATTTGGCACCTGTGGGTTATACTGATTCTGATTTTCAAGCTGATAGAGATTCTCATAAATCCACATCAGGATCTGTGTTCACATTGGGTGGTGGTGCCGTTGTTTGGAGGAGTATCAAGCAATCATGTATTGCTGATTCCACAATGGAAGCGGAGTATGTAGCGGCTTGTGAAGCAGCAAAAGAAGCCGTTTGACTGAAAAAGTTTTTGCTAAGCCTTGAGGTTGTTCCTGCTGCATCAAATGCCATCACTTTATATTGTGATAACAGTGGTGCAGTGGCAAATGCAAAAGAACCAAGAAACCATCAGCGTGGAAAACACATTGAACGAAAATATCACTTAGTGAGGGATATTGTTCAAAGAGGAGACGTGACAGTGTGCAAGATAGCATTTGCTGAAAATCTTGCTGATCCTTTCACCAAAAGCTTACCTGCTAGAGCTTTTGAGGAACATATTCAAAATATGGGTGTACTAGACAAGACTAATTTACTCTAGGGCAAGTGGGAGGATAAAATAATGTTCGATAGTATGATGCCCATTGAGTACTTTTGTTATATGTTGATGACATTTTGAAATTAGAATAAAGTTCATTTATTTGTTTAAATAAATTTATTTTGAGCAATGCATATGTCCATTGGGTTGTTGTATTATTATAAATTGAGTGTTTAAGTCGTTAAACACAGAAAGATTCAATTTGTAATTCAATCCAAAGTTTTATTGTCCATGATCGGTAAATAAATAAGGACAAATTATTTTGATAAGATCGTCTCAACTTTATTGAAACATATCTTTGGTTTGGTAATAAAATTAGGGATACATGTTGATGTATTGGACTGGACCACGTGATATTTGAATTTGATTTGACCATACTAATTCAAAATCACTAGATTGTCGTACATAACACCTTAATCCTGAGCGGACAATGAACTTTGATTACTAACTTGAAGTTCTTTGATACATCAATGAGTAAGACCAAACTATTGGTCAATATCTCGATGTTTTGGGAATCAAAGTGAAATAACAAAGAACATATGTTCGGAATATGGAATCTGTCACCTAGTCAATAGGTATGATCATAAACTCACAAGTTCTTCTAGAAGACAGTAAAATCTGAGCTCAGTAATTCAACATTCTTGTTGAATTAATTATGTGATGTGATCACATGGGACTGTCAAAGAGAAGATGAGGGTTGAGAAGCTATGAATATCTAATATGGGTTATATGGTCATGATACCCTGTTTTAGATGTTCTAATTGATCGACAGGGGTGATATGTTGGGTCGATAAATCAGAGGATATAATTATTGATTTTGTGCTTCAGTAATATCAATTAATTTGAGAGTGCAATCTTATTCTTTTAGTGGAGTAGAATAATATTAATAAATTATTTTGATTAATCATGAGTTGATTGGATCAAATTAATTTATTGGAGCTTAATTTAATTGAATCCGACCAGGTCTCTTTGGTGGCTCTAATATAAACTCGGATAAATTATATGAGTTATAATTTATGGTATATGTGGGATAAATTTATCTGGACTATATATTACATTGAAGTTTATCATCGAATCTTCTAGATATGGTATAATATATTCTGTCCATTTAAATTTATATTCTAAAAAATATTGTCATTTCTTTTTGTTACAAGATATCACAAATATATTTTATATATATATGTGATATTGTAACTTGTGACCACATGCAATCCACGATTTTCACAATATAATCATCAAATCTGGATAAATATTTTCCAAAAGTTCAAACATTAATCATATAAAAGAGTACGCATAATAAAAAAAAACTTACGCGAAAGAGGGTAACTTAAATAAACACTACTTTAGTCGCAACTTTCGATTTTTCAAAAGATCAAATCTATCAATTATGTAATCTATATCAATTTCATGAGCAATCTCTATCTCAATATACAAAACCATTGCATTGTTTAAATATTCCTGCTCCATTTTGTTGCGAAGTGGTGTCTTGAGAAGTTTCATCCCTGAAAATGCTCGCTAAGTTGTAGCAGTGGAAACTGGAAGAGTTAAGACCAAACGAATCAGTCTATCAATAATGAAATAAATCATGACTTCTTTGTTTCAACTAGTAGTCGGCATAATTTAGGAAGAGAATCAACATCTTTAAACCCCGGATCCTCAAATACATCAAGCTTGTAATGATGCAATTGAGTCTTCAAATGTTTCATGCCTTCTTTGGAAAAATTATTAAGATAAAATTTATCAATCAAAGAATAAATAGCACTTTCAGAGAATGATTTGAAGCCATCACTGGGATTCAAGTCTTCACGGATAGTGAGAAGCTCTGTTGAGATGGGAATTCCAATTTCCAGGTGCTCCTGAAGCTGTGAGAGATGAGCATTTTTTTCTATCGTTTTTTTACTTTCTCTCTTTTTTTATTTTCATTTTATTTTTGTAATGAATGGGCTTAAGGAAATAATTGGATTACACTATGTCTTTATAAAAAAAAAATTATAATATTTGCTGGGCTTGAGCCAACCCAGCCCATAATATTGCTACGTCCCTGGTCGAGATAGAAAGTAAAATATAGTGTGACATAACAAAATTGTATAATTTTCGAAAGAAACATAGATGCTAGACAAGACATAAATGTATCTTTTAGGATCTAAAATTTGTGTAGAGGAAGTGAATAAACACTTTTAAATATTTTGAAATTTTTGAAAATATTGAACTGAGTTACCTGTTCAATATATTCTTTCTTGACTGGAGTTGATAGATAATACAAACTAGGAGAAGTGCAGAAATTTTGTACTATCAACTAAGCTGTTAGCAAGATAAATTGACATAAAATAGTGATAAGTAAGCACAAATTTGTTTATGTAAGTTTGAAGACTAAGTTTTAATGTCCCTTCTTCTTTTGTTTCCAGAATAATTTTCAGTAGAAGATTTTATTAGTACAACCCTTGTGTAAACTCAATTCAACTCCGTTCAACAACTCTATTGACCTAAAACTTTTAGTATTTCAATACTTAACAATCTGTTCAGAAACAAGCTTCGGACATAGTACAATCACGCCTGCATTTTCAATACAAATCTTCTTAATATAAAAGAGTGTGAGCAAATAACACAAAATGATCGAAAGATTGATCTGATATGACGATTGACAGTGTGTTGTAAGCTTGATATTGGTGACTAAGTTGAATGAATCTGTAAATCACGAGTGCTTGAATGTTTCAAAAAGATATGGCAACCCGAGAAATCTAATTCTCATTTTCTTTTATAGTTGATGATCTTCAACGTTAATAAATATAGCCGATATGTGAAGATGTACTATTGAATGGGAGAATGCTACGAATACGTATTTTTCCTTAAATAGTACAAACTAATACATGTCCTTTTGTCACTACCTTAGAAGGAAACCAACGACACTATTATACGAATTCTCTTAGGTATAGTTTGGTATACGTGATAGGATAAACATGTAATATATAATATAAAGATAAGTTAATGATAAATAAGACGTTGGATATTATATTTAATATTTGGTATGATTTTAATAAGAGTGATTAAATTTATTTATTAGATTGTAATGACAAAATTAACCTTATCATAATAAATTTTATAATTTCAAAGTTGTTGCTTGAGTTCATATTTTTTATCTGTTCATGCGCCGATAATGCTTGCATGATTTATTTATTTTTACCTAATTTTATATATTATATAATATGATAATTGAGTTCTTGATTTTGTGAATCAAGTCAAATATCAATTTTTAAGGTTAATCGAGTGATACTAATAATTTTATTGATATTTATAAAAATTATTTATATAATTATCTCGAATTCATTTATATAATTATCATATTATATAATATATAAAAATAAATAAAAATATTTATTTAATTTTAATATCTACCTACTAGCATAGATTTATAAAAATTATTTATAAATTGAGGGCAATTAAGTCATTTGTAGTATATTTTATCATTAAATTAAAATTATCACACCTAATAGAAGAGACATTTTATCCTTCTAAAAAATTATTTATCAAGGAGGATTATTTATCAATCCCTCCCTTATCCCATATACCAAACTATGCTTTAATGTCTCCTGAAAATTGAAAATTCTTGTTTTTTTCGATCATATTTCCACCGTATTGTCATATAAAACTTGTAGTTGATGCAGAGAATGATTCCAACTTAAATAATGTTCACAACGAACATGAGCTGTAGTAGCTTGATCTGAATTTGATGTAATACGTTAGTCAGCTTGATCTCGGTTATCAGCATGAATACTTCCATCGGCTCAATTCTTTCACCAACATAGATTCTTATATCAGCTTAACTTATTAAGATCGTATTGTCTGGATTTCTTAAATACTTATCAGTCCATTTTTGTCATCACCAAAACTTAGATAAATTTCTCCTAACAAAATCTTATTTTTTATAACAAAAATATTATTTTATGTGATTAAATCTATACATCACAACACGCCAGGAATTCATGTCGAATTATCAGAAAATATAAATAACAGTAAACACGTACCAGAATCCATCGATTGATATAGCGTCAGAGTTATGGATCTTCCAAGACAACAGAGAATCGACCACCTTATTCTTGCCTTTGATGAGAGAAGGAGAAAGATCTAGAATATGTGTGCCATATATATTCTGTTGTATATATTCGCTATGCCTTGGGGACCATAACCTTATATAACCTTAGCAGTCTTCAACCCATCATAGAAGACCTAATTGGGCTGGGTTTCTACACATAAGGTAGACCATACCAATTTATTTAATACTTTGGAAATTCATAATTAATTAGATCACTTTATTGGGCCCTTTATTAGATAACTTGTCCATATACAATTAATTAAATTATGTGAGCCTACAAAATAATTCCAACAATCTCCCACTTGGGCCACATAAGTTATTCGGATATTGTACATGTAAAAACTGGATTGAGGTCTTGTTATCTAAACTAAAATATCCCTTAACAATCTGGTCTATCAATTATACCAATATCGAACCAAAGCAGTCATCGCTATATTTAAAATCACTAGACCCATCAATGATCACAATATTAGCATAATAAATAACATAGATCAAGTATGGATATGTAGCATGGAAATACATAAATGTGATCCCAGAATAAAACATGCATTTCCAACTGGTCCTCATAATGACTCAAAGAGTCCAATAACAGACTTTCAACCAAATGCTAAACCGCAATGAAATGCATCACTTTATTTCAGAGTAATTCAAATAAACCTTAGTCTGTACATAAACTTAAATCATGTCAAATGAGTCAATGCTCAAACCGAATATAAACTCCCACTGTACAGGCATATCAACTGTATGGAAAACACCAATGTGTATCACATGCCCAAAAAATCTTGGGTGGCCAACCCACGACAACCGCATCTACAATTATAGAGTTTGCAATAACATGCTCAATTGACACATAACCACTCTGAATTATTTCCTTCCAACTGGAAACTTCATGTCAATATATTTTGACTTTGACAAGTTTCAGTTGTTCTTTAAGTAAAATATAGCGGCTTTATTATCACAATTGATCCTCAATGATTTCTTAGACCAATGATCATTACCGATGATAAAATTACGCAACTTTATTCGGATTCCAAATATCCAACTATTTCCAAATGTCAGATTTCCGATGTGTGAGCATAAAATCCTTAGTTCACTTTATGTACCGCATAACCCGATTAATAATCCAATGTCGGGTTTCTTAAATATCTGCTCAACATTTTAATGATGTTCACAATATCTAAACAATGTTCTCTATAAATCCGAATGAGATTACCACCTATTAAAATTTATACCACCACATATGTGGACATAAACATTAATGTTGACTTTTCAATTTACTCACTCCCACTAAAGTCAACATACGAAATTAATTTGCATTTAATTTCAAAATTTCATGCATGCATAATGTCAATGTCATTTAAAATATTGATGTTCAATTTATCAAGCTTATCAATCAAAGAACTCATACCAAACATATTTGAATTTCGAAAAATTGAAAATACAACATGGATAAAGCAAAAACTTGATTTGTTCAAACATGTAACTAAAATCAAATTTCGTTTTTCAAATTCAAATACCAGGAAAAAAAAAAACTCAGTTCCTAAATAAAGCTTTTTTATAAAAAAACACCAACAGTTCTATTGTCATTTTCCATAAGATGTATCTTTCACTATCAGTTGGCAACCGGCTCCTTAGGCAACCCTTTCTTTGTACGCCAATTGGCGTATTTGGGACAATCCTTCTTCACATGCCTATCAGTCCTTTTGCAAAAGAAACAAGTGATCACTTTATCTTGTTTCTGTTGCTCTATATGATGTGAAGTCCCAGAGTTTCCTTCCTTATTGCTCCATTTTCTTTTCTTATTGATGCAATTACCTTGATAGTTAGATGCCAAGTGAGCACTTTCAATCATATCTTGTTTCAATCTCTCCTCCTCCTGAACGCACTGCGCAATAAGTTCATTCAAAGTCCAATTTTCCTTCTGGGTATTATAACTTATTTTGAATTGATTAAATTGCGCAGGCAGAGAGATCAAGACTAAATGCACGACTATGTCTTCCGACAATTTCAACTTGAATGCTTTTAGTCGAGTCACAACATTTGACATTTCCATTATGTACTCCCTTATATTCCCTTTCACTTTGTACCGCATTGAGACAAGTTTATTTAGAATAGTACTTGTCTCGACCTTTTCGTTTGCAGCGAAACGATCTGCTATTTGAGTAAGGAACTTCTTAGCATCATTTTCTTCAGGAATTGCACCCCTTATAGTCTCTGGAACGGAATGTTTCATAATCATCAGACTCATGCGATTTGATCGCTCCCACTTTTCCAAAGAACCCTTTTGATCAGCAGTTCCTGAACTGGTCAAAAGTGCGGGGCGATATTCCCTTAGCGCATAGTCCAAATCCATGCAGCCGAGCACTATCATAACATGCTCTTTCTATTTCTTGAAGTTTGAGCCATTAAGTACTGTAATGTTGTTCAGATTGGCAGATATAGAAGATGCTATAACAAAATAGAACAAAAAAAACTCACAATAAAATATAGTCCATGCATATATTTAAATTAAATAAATCACAAAATATAAGCATGCTGGTGGTGAGCCCATGAAAAAATACCTAGCAAAACATTGATATTTAGTCTTTGGACAAAAATAACATTTTGTAAGTGGTACACTCAAACATCATGGTTATTAAATATTGATAATAAATCCGGCCAATAATATGTCTTTTTTTGGATCGACAATTGCATGCATGGATAAATCCGAAATTATCACATATTTAGTACCACATATTGTGCAAAAATTTGGCCAGAAAATGACATTCTTTTGGGCCGATCATTTTCCGCATAAATTTAACACAATTTAATATCATATAATGTGTCTACAATCTGGCAAGAAAATAATTTTCATTTGGGCCGATTAATTTCTGCATAGTTTGGACACGCTTTAAGACCACATAATTATGTGCTTATAATCTGGCCAAAAAATAACCTTCTTTTGGGTCGATTATTTTCTGCATAGATATAAACACAAATTTATTTTTTTAAAGTCTGCAATCTGGCCAAAAAATAGTCTTCTTTTGGGCCGGCTATTTTTCGCATAGATATAAATGCACTTGAAAAAGATATATTGAATCTAAAATCTGGCCATAAAATAATCTTCCTTTGGGCCGATTAATTTCCGTATAGTTCTAGATGCACTTTAAAATCATCTATTGTGTTTGAAATTTGGCCAAAAATTAGTCTTCCTTTGGGCCGACTATTTTTCGCATAAATTGAAACACAATTTATTTTGAACTTGAACAATATCTACATATTTCAAAAAATCACTTTATTAACATAAAATTTAAATTTAACCAAATTTGAGATACAAGATATCAACTTAACTTAAAATTTTTACAAGAAAATTTAATTTACTTTAATTGGGCCAAATAAAGCATGGAGACCAAATTTGCAAGAAATAAAATATTTGCACCTCATAATTATCCATCCACAATTATTTTATCGAAATAAACAAAGGCAATAAAGTAATGAATAATTTCATATTCATTTTATTTCATGCAATTAAATTTTGAAATGGTCGAATTTAATTTTCACAAATCAGAATTGCGGAAGTCAAAAAATTAATAAAAGGTCAAAATTCTGGATTTCAAAATTTGGGTAACCAAACAAGGCCTTAAATTCAACCAAAAAATTAATCCCAAAATTCAAAAATAACCTAACCCAACAATACGTAAACCGGCGCCGCCACCTTCTCCGGCAATACCACTCGGCGGCGACCATTACCAGAAGTACCCTTACCACGGCCGACCACTATCCTACCATCTCCGACCAACAATCAGCCATAAATCGATCGGAATCTAGCAAAAACTGACAGAACTCGCGCGGCCAGAGTTTCCAAGATTCAGGTCACAAATACAATCACGCCGCGGAGATTTTTGATCAATTTATGGTATGAATATGAGCGCCAGAGTGTTGCGAACAAAACGCCTCAGAATTTGCCGTCGGAAATCGGCCGTCGACGTCCGATTTGGCCTGAATCCAGCGGCCTATCCCAGAATCCGAAAATTCAAATTTTGGTTTTTTTTTTAAAAAAAGTAATCTGAATTTTGGATGTTAAATTCGAAAATACTAGATCCAAAGAACATGAATTTATTCAGATCCATATTCAAAAATTTAAAAAAACATATCTGAATCCAAAAATTAACAGACAAGAAAATCGTCTCAGATCTGAGAATAAAAAATACTTTACTGTTTCGATCCATCAATTAAAAAAAATTCTCATAATTCAACATGAACGTGGCTCTGATACCACTTGTTGGAGATTTAATAAAATAAATCTATAAATCATGTGATTAAATCTATACATCACAACACTCCAGGAATTCATGTCGAATTATCAGAAAATATAAATAACAGTATATACGTACCAGAATCCATTGATTGATATAGCGTCAGAGTTATGGATCTTCCAAGACAACAGAGAATCGACCACCTTATTCTTGTCTTTGATGGGAGAAGGAGAAAGATCTAGAATATGTGTGCCGTATATATTCGGTTGTATATATTCGTTGTGCCTCGGGGACCATAACCTTATATAACCTTAGCAGTCTTCAACACATCATAGAAAACCTAATTGGGCTGGGTTTCTACACATAAGGTAGATCATACCAATTTATTTAATACTTTGTAAACATATAATTAATTAGATCACTTTATTGGACTTTTTATTAGATAACTTGTCCATGTACAATTAATTAAATTATGTGAGCCTACAAAATAATTCCAACAAAATAATCCACCGTATTTCAGATTTTCTTTATTTTTGATTGTTAGTAAATATTTTTTTCTCGGAATATAGAAACTGTATGTTAATGATGATTGGATATTATTAGAAGTTTAAAACTAAGAATATTCCACACAAAATTTGATTTTATAAACAAAAATTATGTAATAAAAATGACGAATGGATATTGTGACTCAAGTTGAAAGGTTATTAATTGTCTGACCTTGGTTGGTGGAGACCGCTAATAAATATTGATTTGCCGCGTATATTTTTATAATTTAATTAATAGATTTTTTAGACACGATTACGAGTAACCTAAATAATAAATCCATCTTACAAAAATTGGTTAGTGAAATTGTCTTCTAAAAAATTTTGTATTAAAGTTTTATATTAAATTTAATATATTTTATATTCTTTAAATTGTTTATTTTATGATCTGTCATATACATTTTAAGCATATTGTGTGCGTAGTTACCGACACCGAATACAAAATTTTAAACAATAATATTAGGGGAGTTCGGTGGTATGTATAATTCATCCAACGTACACTCAAAATACAAAAAAAAACATTTTGGTGAAGCAGCCTCTTACGACCCCTTATTACATTGACAAGGCTCTATAAATTCTCCATCCAAAGACAGTAATCCATCTTTGCAATTAGTCCATTATTCGTTTCTTGTCTTGCTCGCCATTATCATTTCTTCCACAAATTATCAAAATGGCACACACAAATGGGCAGAAACCGAGATCGACCTAGGAACCGAGTTCTTTGTTAGACTAAGTCCTCAACGAACCAACTTGTGGCTTGCTTTATTTATTCTAATGTAAAACAATCTTTATTTTAATAACATTTTATGATTTTATTGAATCATGACATTTGCTTTATCTGTATACTCATACAAGATACATAGATAAAGTATTTGAATATATAATAGGCGCCATGATGTCTGTCTCGCAATGTAAGATCATGAACCTTATTAAATGTACCATAAATTATAAGCAGATTTCTAGTCGAATCAGTCACCTAAAATAAGGATAAAGGTCGCTTGAGCTTGATACTAGCATCTGAGATGAAAACTCCATGTTTCACAGGTAAGGGCATGAAGATGTTCATTCATACAGATGGATGATCATATGATGATCCATTGAACGACCCTTTCTTGGACTGTCCAAGTAGTTCTTACTTATCGAGTGGAATAGTGTGTGGTTATGGTTGTACACCATTATTCGTTTGACCTGGGATAACGTAGATGCTCTATGTACTAACATGAAATTTGATCCGTTTACTGACTACATGGAGGGTCGTAAGGTGGCGAGGTTGGATGTAGTTTAAAAATACGTAAAAACAAATATATTGTAGTCGATGATTCACCGTTTGCCTAATGGTGAAGATATCCTATGTGGTATGATGAGTTAATAATGCAAGGAATTTCTGGCATAGTAAAATATGTGCATTTTGGAAATGTGTTTCTTCAGTTTCACATAGCATGTAACTATTATTATTCAAAGATATATCACATCTTTATTGAATTCATACTCAACTTTCGATATACCAATGGTTGTATAGTTGATCGGGATATATGAGTTGAAGGGACCGCACTTTATGCTAACCATGACTTAAGGTTCTTGCAGACACTATCAACGACACATAAGGGAACATGGAGCGATGCTACTAGATGCTCTTACCATGATCATAGTAGCATCGTCGCGTGATCTGATAGGCCAAGCAGAAATGAGTTCTAACATTCTTGATCAATGAGTTGATTAAAAGAATGGGGCTAAATTAGGGTAAGCTCGAAAAAGAATAAATGTTATTCTGAATAACATGGAGATGTGAACTCACAGCTAGTTGTGTCCTTGAACCATTGAAAGTCACATAAGTATCGGATTCTGTGTTCCCGTTGAGATAGTCAAATTTCAAAGAGTTAAATTTGGCTACTATAGTTTGATAGGGATCAAACAGAATACTTATTGAGGACTTTATAAGTTGATTCCATAAGATAGAAGAAATGAAAGTTAACTACATTGCTAATGGAGAAAGAAGAGTGTAACTGTCTGTTTTGATGATAGAGTTCATAAAATCGGCAACTGCCAAATATAGACAGTATAAATTATGATTTTCGAAATTTTCAATTTATATTATATGAACAAGACTTATATTCTTGATACATCGGCACTGTTAAATCGTCCATCAGGGTTATAATGAGTTCAGAATTATTTATTTAGTAAATTTGGAATTTACTGATTATATAATAGTACTAGTAGCCGTGACAACTAATATGTACAAAATTCTTATAAATATTCTAAAGAGATCTAGAATTAGTTAACTAATAAGTGAATTAAATAAATTTAATAATGGTTATTTAATTTTAATTAATATATTTATGCGTGTATTAAACGTGCATGTGCAAATATATTAATGTTTATATATATACTTTATATGAAGATATAAAGAGGTTCATATATAATATAAATATATCATGCATTATCAAAAGTTGATGAATATATGATATAATATTAATATGAGAATTTTAATATATGAAAATTAGGAATCTTGGTGAGAGTATGATTAAGAATCATGATAGGAGAGAGACTCCTGATGTGATTAGAAATCAACTTTATAAATATTTCATTGGATGTCATATGAAATAAGACTGTTTGTGCACATATAATTTTTTTTCACCAAAATTTTCCCTCTCCTCTCCTTCCTCAAATATTTTCGGGCACCCTTGAATAGTTGAAGGAAAGTTTCGCCCAACACTTCCTTGTTTAGTCGGCCCCCCTCCAGCGTCGCCGCAATGACTCTGGATTTGTGAGATTCGTGACTACCAGTCTCAACGTACAAATTGTTTGCAGTTACTAGTGCAAGCCAAACAAGGAACAAATTATCTGATCGTGGACCCAATTTGAGGATCAAAAAGTCGAGATTCATTCGAAGGGAGATGCAAAAGAGTCATTTCCGCTAATCCCAGATTTGTTTAAAGTCCAATGTTTAAAATGCACATGTATATAATCTAATAACCCTATAGATCTTTAAATAACATACGACGCCCAAAGAAAGTTTTAAGCGGTGAAACTAAAATTTTAAACTTCAGCTGTGCCTTGAGTACGAGAAATCTGTATACACACATTCTTCTGGTTCGGATGCGACAATACACGTCAAACTCGTATTCCCCAATCCCTTGTGACTTGAGAAAATGCGAGTTGGCCAAGGGGATCGGTTTCACTCATTAAGATCCGCGCCTCGACTGCACCAACACCACATGTGGCTCCACTATATCCAAAAATTTCAAAGATTTCCCCTCCGTCCAGGGATACTATGAGGACACATTTTATATTAAGGATAATGTACAAGTGCCGCAATTCATCTTTTCCTATTCGAGCAATGATTACTTGCGACAGCGACACCATTGGCATGCTAGGCTCCGCCAGGACCCAAATTTCTTGGAATAAACAGTTGACATGGAAGCCGAATTTTCCGGATAAGTTCTCTCTTTGCTCCCCTCGTCGGCATTGGGTAAATTTTCAATAGGTACGTGATACTCATGAGAAATTTAGGGTCCAATTCTGGCAAGTGTCACTAGTACAGACGCAGGGTTTTGAAATTGTCATGAGCCTGAAATCACGAACAAGACCGTTAGAAGGGGGCCAGGAGGGTGTCCTGGCGTAGCGCCTCTGACGCTCAAGTCAGTGACTGAGGATATGAGTGAATATGTAGAGCCCAAATTCAGTACATGTATAACCCATGCATTTATTTAATTATTGAAGCATTTATTTAAGTTTAAAATGATTTTAGTGGTCATGATTTATTTAAATTGTATTATTTTAAATTATTTATGTTTATGTGATGCACGATATAATTTTTTCTCGACTTTCATGTTTCAGGCGATTATTCGATGCGGGATCGAGGAAAAGATACCGGTGGCGATTTTGACGTTTTTAAACGTGGTAATTTATTTTAAGTTAGGATTGGGGCATTTTTAAATGATTTGTAAGTTTTAAGCATTTTTAAAAGTCTAATTTATTTATTTAGTGATTTTAGAAATTTTAAAACTTTTAAAGTTAGTGAGTGTGCATCTTGTTATTTTAATTAAGGGATTTGTAGAAGTTAGTGTGAATTAAATTTTATTTAACATTTTAAAGTTATTAATTTAGCCATTTAATTCCCTTAATTGACCACTAAACTCACACACTCACACTTTCACACACTGAAACCGTTCAACACACACACACACCTATTCCAATTAAGTTTTATTATTTTGAAAGAGAGGAAACCTAGGGCTCTTCCTCATACAGCAGCCGCCCTTTCCCTCTGCGATTTCCAGCGAGTTATTCGTCATTTTTGTGCAATAAAAATCGAGCCACCATCGTCCCGGATCAAGCCTCTCTCCGTTCTCCGCTTCGGTATCGTCGTTACGGTATTTCAAATCATCAAAAGGCACGTATATTCTGTTATTGCTGCATCGATCTCGTTATATTATGCGTTGTGTTGTTATTTATGCGAAAAAATACATGTGTGATGCGTAGAAGTTTGAGCAATTATGTTTAGAACACTTTTGAAACCATTTTAGATCTAAAATTTTTGATTTTGCTGTCTTTTTAAATACTGCGATTTTTCGGTCGCGTTTTTTAGAAAACTTTCAACACAAAAATTGTATAACTTTTCGCTACCTTCGATTTGACAGTAAACTCGAAATATTTGGATAAAAATTGAGTGAGTTATGGTGTTTTTCGTGAGACTGCTCAAACTGCGTTTTCAGAAAAATATGCTTATTAACGTGTTCTTGAGATTTTACTGTTGCAGGCTTCGTTGGGGATCGATGGTGATCGTTACTGCGTATAGGTATGCTTAGTATGACGTTGGGTTGGTATTTGGTATGCCGGTGAGTGTCGATAGACACTTGAACTCGTTAGGAGTCGTAGGAAACAATTTGGTGTCAAATTCCATGTTTTGAGTTGTATTGTGTCGTAGGGTGGATATTGTGGCTTTGGGGTGTTTGTACGAGGTTTGATCAATGTTAGGTTATAATAGGATGGGTCTCGGGGTGTCGGTTCATGGTCCGTACAATCGAGTCTAGAATGATAAGCATCGCGTGTATTGAAATTTCGTGAGTTTGCACTTCCCGTAGGTACACGGACCAGGGCACGGGGTTCGTGTCTTTGTTTCCTTTGCGGTGCCAAATTCCAAAGACTAGACGGACCCGTAGACGGACCCTAGCACGGGGTCCGTGTCCTCACTTCTTTTCGATGTCTTTTTACCGAGCCTAGACGGACCCTGACACGGGGTCCGTGCCCTTCCTCTTCTTCGAGTATACAGACACAGTATCTACACGGACCCGGACCCGGAGTTGTGCACGAGGTCCGTGTACTCCAGTCTTTTGGGAATTTTCTTAGGGGTCAGTTGGGATTTCAGGTCATGGTTTAGTGCAATGTTTAACAAAGTCGAGTCACGGGAATTTAGAACGTCCTAAGGAAAAGATTGAGCTTGAACGTAAGTACGAATACCTACGTCTAAGTTATGCAAGTTAAGATTTTAAATTCATGTTAGTATGTGCAACAGCGGCCCCAAATGAAATCCAACGAATCCCTCAACGCCAAGTAAGTATGTCAACTTGCAAGAAAATATTTTTAAGTTTTTGAGGTATGCTAAATGTCTTGTGACCAATTTATGTATGGGGTTGGAAAGCGTTAAATCATGAACGGGGACCAACCCACTCCGTTAAAGCATGAAAGGGTTTAGATCAGGATTAGAAAGCGTTAAAGCATGAACGGGGACCAATCCACCCGTTAAAGCATGAACGGGGATCTCATGTATGTGGCAGTGGGTTCGCCCCTGTCAGCCCAGTACTGTGGTTTAGTCTGATCAGGCGATTTATGTTATGGGTCACTTGCTTTGAAACATGCCTCTACGCAAAATAATGAAGTTCATGTATATTCATGTATGTACAAGTATGCAAGCACGTTTAAGAAAACTTTCATGTTATGACACGTCTATGTACGTATGTACGTATGTTCAAGTTCATTTATGTAAGTTCAAGTTCCAGTATGTACGTCCTATTTTAAAAGTTGCATGTGGTTTTATTATGTATTACTCGTTACTTCCAGTTTATACGTGTTGAGTCTTTAGACTCACTAGACTTGATCGATGCAGGTGAGGATGACTTGGAGGAGACTAAGGGTGGGGACCAAGGAGCTGGCTCGGACTGAGCGGGAGGCTAAACCCGAGGACCGCAATGTTTTAAGCTTTTTGAAATGATCAAAATATTCTGATTTTTGTTACTGGTTATAAGAGTTTAATCTGATGCGTTTGGTGAACTTTATTTTTGGATCTTTTGTTGCAACCACTTTTGGAGACGTACAGTTTATTTTAAATCAAAAATTGAGAGTTATTTTATATTCAAGAAAATTTTTATTTTTCCGTAAATTTTGAATAGTAAAAGTACGGTACGTTACAGAATAGCAGCTAAGGGTGCTGCTGAAAACAATATAGTGAATTAATCAACCGTATGCTCAAACCCGATATTTATAGGAGAATATCTGGCCCTGATGGGCTTCCCACCCAAATGTGGTCTGTGCCTCCAGGATGTAATCCGGGCCTAGGAGGCCCATGGGGTATCACCAGTCTCTCCCTCTCGAGTCGAACTGAATCGCAGGTTAGAAGTTCGATTAGTTGTGCCGTCCTCGAGTTACCAGGTGCGAGTTGTGCATTTTCTTCCAGCCATCTATCAGTCTCCAAAAATTTGGAAACAAATCAAGTCGCAATCCTGTTCAATTTCACTTCTCCCCTGCATAATTTCTTCTGCACTTACCATCGCAACCCACCTTCTTCTCCCTACACCTGTGCGCGTGAGCTCGCCCGACGCCGCCGAGACTTCTCCCCTGCCATGTTCGCCCAGCGCTCACCCAACGCCCTCGCGAGCGCCTCCGCCACGCTCACCCAGCGCCCTCCCGAGTGCCTCCGCCACAATCGTGCCTCGCCCCAGCCACGCTCGCCCAGCGTCCGTCTGAGCGCCTCCGCCACGCTCGCCCCTGCCACGCTCGCCCAGCGCCCATGCGATTGCCTCAGCCACGCTCGTCCAGCGCCCCGACCATGCTGGCCCATCGCTTGAGCGCCCCGGACGCCACACTCGGTACGCTCGCGCAGCTTCCATCCGAGCTCCTTCACCATGCTGGCCCAGCGCCCGCACGAGCGTCTCCGCCACGCTCGCCCCTCGCCTGAGCTCCCCTGACGCCACACTCGCACTTCACGCCCTCGTGCTCGCACAGCCACCACCACCACGCTCGCCCACGTAAGCCACCGCCCAAGAATGATTTTTATCTCGATCCCCGTAATTTTTGCAGCGGCAAACATAATTCGTTATCGACGAACCAAATAAATTTTTCTAACACCTTCTGCCCTCGTCGCCCCCATGTTCAAGGTCCTCTACTAAGCTTTTGAAGGAAAATAATTCTCACTTCCCCATGCTCTTGACTCCTCTGCTATAATAATCCTTAGAAGGAAAAATGAAACTTCAACCTCCTCGCCATCTAACTCTACTGCTAGGCAATGCCTTAGCAGGAAAATAAAACTCCCACCTCATCATCTCGTAACTCCTCTGCTAAGCCGGGCCTTAGCAGGAAAAATCAAACTCTCACCTCATCATCTCAAAACTCCTCTGCTAAGCCGGGCTTTAGCAGGAAAATAAAAATTCTTCACCCTCACCCTCTAACTCCTCTGTTAGGCGACGCCATAGCATGAAAATAACATTTTTCTCCTCCCAAACTCTGCTCCTCTGCTAGGCGATGCCTTAGCAGGAAAATAAAATTTTTCTCCTCCCCAACTGTGCTCCTCTGCTAGGCGATGCCTTAGTAGGAAAAATAAAATTTAATTCTCCTCCTCCACTCTGCTCCTCTGCTAGGCGATGCCTTACCAGGAAAATAAAATTTTTCTCCTCCACTCTGTTCCTCTGCTAGGCGACGCCTTAGCAGGAAAATAAAATTTTTCTCCTTCACAACTCTGCTCCTCTGCTAGGCGAAGCCTTAGCAGAAAAATAAATTCTTCTCCTCCACTCTGCTCCTCTGCTAGGCGACGTCTTAGCAGCAAAATAAAATTTTTATCCTTCACAACTCCGCTCCTCTGCTAGGCGGTGTCTTAGCAGGAAAATAAAATTTTTTTTCTTCCTCACTCTGCTCCTCTGCTAGGCGATGCCATAGCAGGAAAATAATATTTTTCTCCTTCATAACTCTGCTCATCTGCTAGGCGGTGCCTTAGCTGGAAAATAAAATTTGCACAACTCTGCTCCTTTGCTAGGCGGTGCTTTAGCAGAAAAATAAAAATTTTCTCCTTCACAACTCTGCTCCTCTGCTAGGCGGTGCCTTAGCAGGAAAATAAAATTTTTCTCTTTCCCAACTCTGCTCCTCTGCTAGGCGATGCCTTAGCAGGAAAATAAAAATTTTATCCTTCCTCACTCTGCTCCTCTGCTAGACGATGCCATAGCAGAAAAATAAAATTTTTCTCCTCCCTAACTCTGTTTCTCTGCTAGGCGGTGCCTTACCAGGAAAATTTAATTCGTTTCTTCCTCACAATACAACAACATCCACGAACTTAATATAAGAACTTAGCTTTATTAAATTTCAACTGATAACATAAGAAAAATTTAGAAACGAAATACAGCAAAATTCAAGTCAAGATTAATATTTTCTAAGGTGGTAAGCGTTCCTGAGCTTCTTCAGAGCCTTGCCTGGCGCATTCTCAAACTTTCATCTCTGCTCCTCTTGTACCTCCACAAGACAAAGTTATCCACTTCTTCCTTTCCTAGTCATGTTAAGCTCCACACGAGCTCTTTTTCCTTCCTCCCTCACTACCCCTTCATAACACCGACGGGCGACTTTTTGGTCCCCGCACAAGACTCCAACTCTTTTTCTCACAGGAAACTTAAGCTTCTGATGCTAAGTGGAAGCTACGGCTCTGAAATCCTTCAGGGCTGGCCATCCTAAAATTTCATTATACGCTGAAAGGGTATCCACCACGGTGAACGCTATCATATTTGTTACCCGCCGATGATCAGTCCCCAAGGATAAGGGAAGCACAATCTGACCCAAAGGCGGGATGGCGTGTCCTGCAAACCCATACAGCGGGGTAGAGATCGGCTCAAACTCAAATCCTTCCAACTTCATTTGATCCAACGTGCTCTTGAACAAGACGTTCATGGAGATTCCATTATCAATAAATATCCTTGCCACATCATAATTGATAATGGTGGTCGTCATCACCAAGACATCGTTATGTGGAGTCGCAACGCCTCGGAGGTTTTCCGGACCAAAGCTGATGATGGGGTCTTGTGGTAAGTCTGCACACCTAGATATCTCAAAGTTCTCCAACCTTCTCCCATGTGCTTTCTGAGCTCGCCCAGAGTCTCCATCAGTAGCACCGCTCGAGATCATATGAATCATTCCTCTCGTAGGGTGGTTATTCTCATTCGTTCATCTCCTTGGTTTGACGGGCTCCTGTAGGACATCTTGACCTCGACCTTCCCCTCTCTGCTCCCCAACCCCCTGATTTATTCATGGAGGACCTTGACCACTTCTAGGGGACAGGCGAGACCTCGGTTGACTCCCGGATGCGGATCTTTCTCGTCTGTCCCGCGAAGGCAATCTAGCACTGCTCTCAACCCTTCGTGACTTCTCTCACCTCCCCGCGGGCTCCCTCACCTCCATCACCTCGTCACGACTCCTATCCAGGGAAACTTGTGATGAGAATTGTCCTCTACTTCTAGTTTTGTCCTCCTCTCTTTCCCCCGCACCCCTCTTCCTTCCTCCTTTCTCCACTCCCTCAACTCTACTTTCTCCGGGCCGGTTCTCCATCCTTATGTGTCGCTTGGTATCCTCTAGATTCAAATATTTTTCCGTCCGAGCTAACAGATCATCATAGCTCCACGGAGGTTTCTTGACCAGTGACTTGAAAAATTCTCCTCCCCTCAGCCCTTGGGTAAAAGAACTTATCATTATGTCGGGGGTAGCCGCTGGTATCTCTAGTGCCGCACTGTTGAAACGCTGGACAAATTATCGCAGAGTTTCAGCCTCTTGCTGTTTCATCACGAACAGGCTCAAATAATTTTTCTGATGTCTCTTGCTGCTGGCGAACCAGTGCAAGAAAGTCGTAGAAAACTCCTCGAATGACCGTATGGAGTTGGGCTGCAGGGTGTAAAACCATTGCTGGGCTGACCTCACCAACGTGCCCAGAAACACCTTGCACCGGACTCCATCCGAATATTGATGCAACAGAGCCGCATTCTCTAATCTCCCCAAGTGTTCCTCAGGATCAATATGTCCGTCGTACTCTCCCACATTCGACTGCCGGAAATTTGGAGGAAGCCCTTCTTCCAAAATGGCCAGTGAAAAAGGACTTCCCTCTTGGGGATCGGTGCTCGGTTTCCCACCTGCTGCCTCAGCATCCGTATTTCCTTCAACATCTCTTGCATCTCCGCATTCCCTTCGCTTGGGAGGAGCTGTGTCTCTTCAATCCTACTCTGCTGTCCCTCAACATTTTCTCCTCGCTCCTGGCGAGTGGCCTGCTCCTCAGCGAACATAGATTCTTGGTTCTTTTTCATGGCTTCATCCACTGTCCGAGTGATGAATTGGCCCAGCTGCTCCAGGGTCAAGTTCCTCACATTTTCATTGGGACGGGGTTGCTCGGCCCTGGTCTCTTGAAAAGGTTGTTCAGTTCTGGTATCTTGACGAGGTTGTTCCTGTCTCGCCTCAGCATGAGACTGTTCGGGTCCCCTCTGAAGATGCGATGATGCTGAGGTAGCTCTTCTACTCCCTCTCTTCCCTACCATCTCTACGTCTCAACTCAAATCTTCCTACAGACGGCGCCAGGTGATACTCATGGGAAATTTAGGGTCCAATTCCGGCAAGTGTCACTAGTACAGACGCATGATTTGGAAATTGTCCTGAGCCTGAAATCACGAAGAAGACCGTTAGAAGGGGGCCAGGAAGGTGTCCTGGCGTAGCCCCTCCGACGCTCAAGTCAGTGACTGATGATATGCGTGAAGAGCAGCTAGGGGTGCTGCTGAAAACAATATAGTGAATGAATCAATCGTATGCTCAAACTTGGTATTTATAGGAGAATACCTGGGCACTGATAGGCTTCCCAACCAAATGTGGTCCGGGCCTCCAGGATGTAATCTGGGCCTAGGAGGCCCATGGGGTATCAGTACGTTTCCTCGTCGAGTAAATCCGACATGTCCCCTTTTCTCAAGTCCACTCCTCTGATCATAAACCCCAACAGCATGTCTCCCGTTTACTCGGTGGGGGATGCGTTGGTGGAGTACTTCATCAACGTGAAATCCATTACTATCAATGTAGAGACCCTGTCATTAAACGATTCTTACTTCGCTTTTGACAAAGATGGAAACGACGGCTATAAAAGCAGCACAATGCAAATCTACACGTCTCTTCACCCTTCCATTTACAAGACCTTTATGCATGCTTTCGTAAAAGCTGCCTCGAACATGAAGATCAAAAGCGTGGCAGCTGTGGAGCCGTTTAGGGCATGTTCCTGTTAGCCAAAATGCTTAAATCCTAAATATGAATACCGCAGTTAAAGAGAAATAAACGAAAATGGTAGAGTATAGGTGCATAATATTGATCGAAAGCAACATGTTATTGAAAGTATAAATATGATGTATGTAAATTAGTAAGAAAACTGTAAACAAAACCGAAAGATGCAACAAGTGCAATTTTATTAAAACGTAATTGTCCCCTCTGGTGGTGCTTAGAGGATCAAGACAAACAACTGTTTCCTAGGATACAACGGCTAAACCCGCAGTAACATAGCACAAAGATACTACATCGACTAACTGAAAAAAGTATCCGAACTTTATCACGTAAAATGAGAAAGCAAGAGAAAACAAGAAGGAATGAAGGAGTCGCTGTGTGTTTTGAGTACTTTGGGACAAGTATTGGTAGGAAGGAGTTTTATCTTATGCACATCTTACGTGAGACTTTTGAGCACCACCCACCTCGAGAGTTCATCACAGATTTATTGGGAGTCATCGTCTCATTCGTTTAAGTATCTGAGGATTTCAGCTACATAACTTGATTTAGACCATGATTCTGATATCAATTGTTAGGATTTATGGTCTCAAATTTTGATTACCAAAAGTGATAAAAGATGACAAAAGATCAATACGATAACACATAAGATTTATATTGGTTTGCTCTCGACGTGAGAGCAACATCAACTTGTCACCCCTGTAAATTTTCACTATATGAAATCAAGAAAACAAAAAATAACTATTTTCTTGTCACTCTTTAGATAGCAATCTCAATACAAGCTACCAATATATAAAATTAATATTAGGGCTACATCAATATATATAAAATAGCTAAAATACCTTTAAGTAAATAATTAAACTCCAAACATATATTAACAATTTGTGGCTTAATATATTAATATATAGTGTAGATAAATGGATGTAGAATATTTGTATTCATTAATTTACACATTAGTTTGATGAGGAAATGAAAACGATGATGATATCGACTCGTGAACGGTGTATCTTATAAGAAAACTAATGTTACGTGGGATATGAGGGGGGAAATAGATGTCAATTTAAATCTATTGGAAATAAGTGAGTCTTCTTAGAAACGATTCAGCTATAAAAGTAATTATTTTCATCAAAATCAACACCAGCAGACGTAATTATACAATTTCATAAATTATAAATCCAACATTAGAAATCATAGTCTCCAAGTACAATTCTTCTTATCGACGACAATATGTATGCACTCCGAAAATACAAAAGATTTCGAAATCTAAAATTTTCTCTACGTTATTTTCGACAGAGAGACTTTTTCTATTCTATGGATCTCACCTTTTTTATCCTCACTTTTTAAGAAATCCTCAAATTAGATGAGAAGCGATTATATAATTCAATAAAATGTTATTATATATGTTGCCATAAATTTTTTTGTTCGTTAAATTCCTATTTAATGAACGTTTCATTGGGATATTAATAAAAGTTTAAAACCAAGAATATTCCATACATTATTTAATTTTTAGTAAGAGTACATATAAATGAATTAACTAAATTTTAGAAACAAAAATTCATACACTCGAAATGACGATTGGAGGCTTAAAAAAAAACAAAGACGATTGGACGAATGGATATTGTGAACCCACGTGGAAAGGTTATTAACTGTGTCTGACCTTGGTGGATGGACGACCATTAATAAATATTGATTTGCCTCGTATACTTTATCTTAAATTCAATATTTAAATATTATTATAGAAATTTATTATATAAAATGTTTATGTTATTTGAGATCACTCAACGATGATAACAATTTTTTGATTTCAATTTTTTTTTATCTTCGTATTAGATATTTTTACGGAGTAAATTGTTACAAATTAGAAATGACAAAAATTTGTGTGAGACGATCTCACGAGTCGTCTTTTGTGAGACAGATCTCTTATTGGGTTATCTATGAAAAATATTACTTTTAAAGCTAAGAGTATTATTTTTATTGTGAATATCGATATGATTGACCCGTCTTACAGATAAAGATTCGTGAGACCGTCCACAAGAGATCTACTCAAAGAAAAATAGAAAAAATATATTTAGAAATCATATATTATTTTATCTATCAAAAATTTAAAACATAAATTAATATTTTTCCAAAAATCAAAACTCTTATCATTATTAGATGATTAAATATTGACTAGGGGTGGAAAAAAATACCGAAATACCGAAAAACCGTACCGAAAAAATATCGAACTTACCGAAAAAATCGGTATACCGAAAATTTCGGTATACGACAATTTTTTCGGTATACCGATAAAGTTTTCGGTGTCGGTACAGTACCGGTATGAATTTTTTTCATACCGAAAATTCGGTATACCGCACATGCGGTATACCGAATTTTCGGTATCGGTATCGGTATGGAAAAATTTCATACCGATATTTTCGGTACGGTATACGGTACCGTAGTTCGGTACGGTATACCGTACCGTATCCACCCCTAATATTGACTAAATATTTTAAATATTTTTGATAACATGTTATAAAATATTTATATTACATATGTGATTAATATCCATAAAAAATCGATATTATTATTAAATTTTAAATTGTGTTTTTTTTGTTAGTTGCACTTTATTTGTGAATAAATTTTATATATAAAATAAAATATAAATAATATAAAATGAAGTGTAAATTGAAATTCCATGATTTGCAAGATACTTAGATTTCGATACCTGGGGAAAAAAAAAAGAGAAAAAAGCCAGCAAGTATTTTTTGTGAAGCAGCCACTTGCGACCCCTCAACTTTGACCTTCTCTCGGAAAGATGATCTGTTGTTACATTCTCAAAGCTCTATAAATTCTCCATCCCACGATATCACTTCTCATCCAAAAAACATTAATCCAACTTTGCAATTACAATGGGTTCTCTCCATTATTCGTTTCTTGTCTTGCTCGCCATTCTCGTTTCTTCGGCGAATGCTCAAAATGGTCTATACCTTCCCGTTCGGAAGGACCCGAAAACGCTGCAACACTACACCACCTTCCAAATGGGCAGTAACCGGACCAATATAAACACGGTCATCGACCTAGGCGCCGAGTTCTTGTGGTTCGGGTGCGACAATTACACCTCGAACTCGTATTCCCCAATCCCTTGTGACTCGAGCAAATGCGAGCTGGCCAAGGGGCAGGGATGCATAGTCGAGTGTCATCGTTCAGACCCGCGCCCCGGCTGCACCAACAACACCTGTGGCTCCACCAATTTCAATCCATTCGAAGAATTCCTCTCCGGCGAGGGATACTATGAGGACACATTGTATGCTAAGGAAAATGTACAAGTGCCCCAATTCATCTTCTCTTGTTCGAGCAATGATTACTTGCAAGGCCTGGCGAGTGGCACCACTGGCATGTTAGGCCTCGCCAGGACCCAAATTTCTTTGCATAAACAGGTGACAGGGAAGCTGAATTTGCCTGATAAGTTCTCACTTTGCCTCCCTTCGTCGGGATTGGGTAAGTTGTCCATAGGGGACGTTTCCTCGTCGAGTAAACCCGACATATCCCCTTTGCTCAAGTCCACGCCTCTGATCATAAACCCCAAGAGCACGTCGCCGGTTCACGCGGTGGGTGATGCAGCGGTAGAGTATTTTATCGGCGTGAAATCCATTAGGGTCAATGGAGAGACCCTGTCCGTAAAGGATTCTTACTTCACTTTTGACAAAGATGGAAACGGTGGCACTAAAATCAGCACAATTCAAAACTACACGTCTCTTCATACGTCCATTTACAAACCCCTTACGCGTGCTTTCGTCAAAGCGGCCTCGGACATGAAGATAAAAAGCGTGGCTGCTGTGGCGCCGTTCAGGGCATGTTTCAGCTCGAGCTCGATTTCTAAGACAGCAGCAGGGCCTGCGGTGCCGCAAATCGACCTGGTTTTGCCTGGAATTGATGTGTACTGGAGGATCAATGGAGCAAATTCCATCGTTGAAATCGATCGGAGAACATCGTGCCTTGGATTTGTGGAAGCCGCGCCAAGGCCAAAGCCTGCAACTGCGTGGCCGACGACTTCGATCGTTATAGGAACTCATCAGTTGGAGGAGAATTTGCTGGTGTTTGATTTGGTTTCTTCACAGCTTCAGTTCAGTTCTTCCCTTTTGGCCCATGGAAAAAGCTGCTCCCGCGTTTAAGACAACAAAACGGGGATTTATTATCGATATAATAAATTTTATGTGCGCTATTTCATAATATAATAATTGTATCTGTATTTGTATAATATCAATATGTGCAAATCCAAAAAGCTTTTTGGTCGATTTGGTTGCTAACTAAATCGAATTGTGCAATATTTTCAATAAACCGAAGGAAGATTATGGTTACATTGGAGCTGTAGAACTCATTCCATTGATGAAGGGATTCAGTTAATAGATAATCAAAATTTAAGGATACACCAACGCTCTGTTGGCAATGCAAGCATTCACTTGCTCAAAGGAAGATTATGGTTATATTGGAGCTATTGCTACAAACATCAGAAATATCCTGACAGCTCAAGGCCATTTAAATCTAGAACATATTATGCGCACGACGAATGACGTTGTGCACTCGCTCGCTTTTTTTGCTATTTATTCCCCTTCATCTTTTGTGTGGAAGACTGATGATTTTCCTATTTGGTTAGTAGAGCTTGTAATCAAGTACATTTGTCGATACGAATAAAAGTACAAGTTCTTTGGTAAAAAAAAAAATAGAATATCCAAATTTCAAATTAACTAAATAAAATTTCCATATTAGATTGGTTTAGTCGATTATTTTTGCATACTCTAAATTTTCTCAAAAATTTGCGGTCTTTCGGAAAGAGTCATCTTCAAAATGCTTAAACACGCTAAACAACTATTTATATGATCATCGAGAGGTTCATCAATCTTTGTGCACCTTATTACACTTACTCATTATCTTGTAGTCAAGCTTATTTGTTGTTGTTAGTTTTTTGTAAACTATACAAAACTGGCCGCAATAGTGTACGATTATCAGAGAATGTTGACAAAAGACAAGCCAACATATACTTTTTTTTTTGAACGGATTTTTTTGAATCTCAAGACAGTTGGATTCAGAGTCTATAAACAGAGAATGAATTCAGTTTAGTAAAGTTCTATGACTTTTACAGAGATTCAAGCATTCAGACTTTCAAGTATCTGAACTAAACACAATTAGTCGAGAAAATTTTACAAAAAATTGAATATGATCATCGAGGATCATTAAGTGCTAGGATATCGATGTATTATAATTCATTGTATTTAATAGTAGTCTGTATATTGTTATTCATTTAGTGGAGGTATACTAGAAGTTTCAGTTTGGTAGTATTTATGTCCAAAATGAACTAGGATTTTGTAAATTACTTATACTATCCAAAGCCTTCTAGCGTGAGCCTTCCAAAAGAAAGAATGAGTGATGTAGGTGTTAAATCTCGATTTTCTACACGCCCAAACGCAGCGGAAGTTTTAAAAATTTTATTTTATTTTGACAATCAAAATATGTTTTGCTTTGGGCGCTCGTATGATTTTAACAAAACATTCATAGGATGTTTAGAAAATTATACCTTTGTGAATTAGATCACGTGGCTCCAACTACTCCGGTATTAGCGGATATAGCTCTTGTTGTAAATCGCTACGAACATTCTTCGGTCTTCTGATCCGGTCCATGACTGGAATATTTGTTGCTCTTCTAAATTGCACTAGAAATTTAGAAAAACTTTTGCGTAGAGATATAACACGAAAAATTCGACTCAATTTTCAAAGCCAAATTTTTCTTGCTTTTTGAAGGAATTTTCGAGAGCACTATTTCGAAAATTTGAAGAGCCGAAAAGCAATTTTTCAGAAAGAAATTTCGGATGCCTTGTGGTTGTCAAATTAGGATCAAATTCTTATATTTATTTCTAATCCTTAATTTACTTAATTAATCTCATTAATTAAGTCAATTAAAGATTCTAAAATATTTGCATCCCAAATCTTATTCTCTTTCAAATCACCGAAACATTTTGGAAAGAAATTGTGGTCTCTTGGAGGCTAGAGTTATGGCTTACTTACTCCTTTTTATAATCAAGCCATGACCTAATAATTATAATTAACATTAATGAGCTTGATTAATTAATTGGGCTAGTCCAACTAGTTTAATTAATTAATTAAATCCATTATAAATTCAACATTTGAATTTAATATTTAAATTATAAATTCAACTCCTTGAATTTATCACATCCAAAATTTAATATTTAATAAACTCAACTTTTGAGTTTAATAAATTAAATTCTCAAATTTTATAAATTCAACTCCTTGAATTTATTCTCTCCAAATTTCATAAATTCAAATTCTTGAATTTACTATCTCATAAATTCAACTCCTTGAATTTATTTTCTCAAAATTTAATTATCATAAATTCAACTCCTTGAATTTATTATATCATAATATAAATTCAACTCCTTGAATTTATTCTCTCAACGGGGACAAAATAATCCAGTACTTGTGTGACCCCCAATGGTTCAGGGATACTAGTTAGCCGTGGGTTCACAACTCTTTGTGATTCAGAATAACATTTATTTTTATTCAGGCTTACCCTAGTTAGCCCCATTCTTTTCATCAACACCTTGATCAAGAATGTCAGAACTCATTTCTGATAGCACCCATCGGATCATGGTAAGAGCGTCTAGTAGCATCGCCCCATGATCCCCTAGGTATCACTAATAGTGCCTGCAAGAACCAGTCGAATATGATTAACGTACAGTACGGTCCCTTCATCTCATATATCCCGATCGAATCTGCAACCATTGGTTCATCGAGGGTTGCATAATAATTCGATAACTATGTGATAACTATAATAGTGGCATCGCGTGTACTATTTGAGAACTTCTTCTCTAACGTACATCTCATACTCTGGCCAGAGATTCCATGCACTATTATTTCATCAGATCACACAGGATATCCACACCCGTAGGTGAGCGGTGAATCCCCGACTACAATGCACTGGCTCCTATATGTGTCGCAACTGTACCCAACCTCGCCACCTGATGACTCTTCTGGAGCCGGTAAACGAGTCAAAGCACAGCCCTAGCATATAGAGCCTCAGTGTTGGCCCGGGTCGTAAGGACTAATGGTGTACAATCATAACCACAGACTTATCCTCTCGATGAATGATAACCACTTGGAAAGTCCGAGGGAGGGTTGTTCGGTACAATCATCATATGACTACCCATCTGCATGTTTGGACATCTTTATGCCCTTACCAAGAAACGCAGTACACAACATCACAGATGCTAGTCTCGAGCTCAAGCGACCTTTATCCCTGTTTTATGCGGCTGAATTGACTAGGAACGAATTTAGAATATGCAGTGATTACGAATGAGTTTCAACATCGAAATACAATTCATTTGTATTAAAACATAATCAAGGACTTTATCTATGCTGTTTGCATGGGTATACAGATAAAGTATAACAAGACCATAAAAAGTTAAATTATATTAAAATAAGATTGTTTATTTCAATTGAGTCAATAAATTCCGTAGCCAACCGTTGGCTTGCAGGGCATCTACTCTAACAGTAAGAGCTTGAGTTCTCCGAATATTCAGAAAAAAACATGTGTGCTCTCTACTCTCATTTTATTTTTCAGTTCAAATAGCCAAGCCATTGTGGCGCCCCAAACCTCGCCACATACAATATGTGACGTCATATGTATAAAAATTTTCATTTTAACGACGTAATATTATAATGCATATACTACAAAATAGTGCAATCATCACACTATCTACATAAGTGCAGCAGAAAAAATATAATAAATACATACACACAACTCAACTAAGACGATAAACTATACTGTCTCTATCTACTATTAACTGCAGGACTGTTTGACTAGACACACCTAGTCCTTCTCCTCTATTATGTCTCACAGCATAGTCCTGCAACCTGTCAAACAGAAATAGCCCCCAAAGGGTGAGCATACACAACAATCATCATCGTAATACATAACAGTTATATTAACAACATAAAATATAACTTAAATCATAACAGAAATACCTCCTTTGCCGTTTCTGTATAATCTGCCATCAACAACCTCAACAACATCACACTGCAACAAAAACATCGACGATACGTCGCACCCTAACTCCGGCGACAACAATATCGTCGAACGAACAACAACATCGACGATACGTCGCACCCCAACACCGGCGACAGCAATATCGTCGAACGAATAACATCCACGATACGTCGCACCCCAACTCTGGCGACAGCAATATCGTTGAACGAACAACATCAACGTGACGTCTCCCAACAACGACAGCCAACAACATCAACAATAATAAACAACAGCAAACATAATATCAAATCACCCAATTACAGTGATTTATCATCGTTCAACGCAATAGTATTCATCAATACTAAACAATAACAACATATGCTCGTACGTCAACACGTACCTGATAATCGAGTATATATAAAATCTGGCTATTTCTTTGATCCCGAGGCTTATGCTGTATCTAAATAATTCAACAACAATTATTAGATCATTGTCACCGTATCAACACAATCATAACAGTCTCAATATATAACATCAAATAGCCCAACAATAATTAATTCAACAAAATATAAAACTATATTATAAATTCGTATTGTTCAACAATTTAATATTTTGGTGTATTTAATTCACAATACTACCATCAAATACACCCTAATTAATTAACTTCAAGTAATAGGCTATTTTACAGCATCTGTCAAATTACGAAAACTTTATATCAACTTGTAGCCTATAATTCGAAGACTCCGAATATATAATCAGAATTAATAACAACTGACAAACAACTCTCCAATCTCAATCTAACGATTAAAAATCTCTAATTATAATAAATTGGGAATAATTCAAAATAACATCACTATAATCTTCTCTTCTTCGTTAAAATCACACACTACTCAACAATCTTCTATTTCAGTATGATTTAACAATTTATTAGATTTATTCCAAAAATCGACAAATTTCAAACATCACAAAAAATAAAATTTTTTTATCTCAAATTGAAGAACTCGTGTCAACGATCCCATAACTGAAGTCGGTTCGTCGATTGAATTAACCGATAAGTCGCACGATCAAAAAGAAAATTCAAAACCCTATTCTATTTCTTCTTCTCTCCTCTGTTATGGTACTGTCAATTGAAATATGATGGCACCGTTAAAAGATTTTTAAATTTATCTTTTTTTCATAAATATTATATTATATTATATTATATTAATAATAAAATATTATATTATATTAATAAAATAAAATAATAATATTATATTAATAAAATAATATATATAATATTTAACATTTTAACACCGTATATCCAATTGGATTAGTTAAACGATCAAATTTTTCAAAACTCAAAACATGAAACTTCTACATCTTTGAGTTTTCTACGTTATATCCAAATTTTAAATCATTTGGACTTCATATGATCAAAATATGTCATACTTCGCTCTTTAAAAATCATTAATTATTTAGTAATATCACATTACTAAATCAACAAATTGTGATATTTACTTCAGGCATTACATTTCTACCCCCTTAAATGAATTTCGACCCCGAAATTAATCAACAACAGTAATAACATACATAAATAAAGATACGTCATACCATCAGAATAAGTAGGGATAGAGCTCCCTCATATGCCGCTCTGTCTCCCAAGTGTCCACTTCAACACCTCTATGCTCCCACTGAACCTTCACCATCGGTATAAGCTTACCACGAAGCTTCCGTTCAGTTCGATCCAAAATACAAACTGGTCTCTCAAAATAAGACACATCGGGATCTAACTGAACCTCAGAAATATCCAACACATGTGAAGGATACGGCTCATACTTCCGCAACATCGACACATGAAACACATCATGAATACCAGATAAAGATGGAGGTAGAGCCAATCGGTAAGGCAAAGTGCCTATCCGCTGCAATATCTCATATGGACCAACATACCTCGGTGCCAACTTTCCTTTCATACCAAATCGCACTGTGCCACGAAAAGGAAAACTTTCAAAAATACTCGATCGCCCTGCCGAAACTCTAATGGTCTTCGTCTTTTATTTGCATAGGCGGCCTGTCTATCTTGAGCTGCTTTCAATCGCTGCTGTATCAACTTTACTTTCTGTTCCATCTCATGAATCATACCAGGACCAGTAACTGCAGCTCGATCAATATCATCCAAGTATAACGAAGATTTACAACGTCTCCCATACAATGCCTCAAATGGAGCCATCTGAATACTACTCTGATAACTATTGTTATATGAAAACTCTACCAATGGAATAGATGACTGCCAAACGGATTTAAAATCCATAACATAAGCACGGAACATATCCTCCAGCGTCTAAATAGTACGCTCAGTCTGACCATCTGTCTGGGGCTGATAAGCTGTACTCAATCTCAACTCTGTCCCCATCGCAGTCTGCAATCCTTCCCAAAAATGAGAAGTAAATCGAGCATCTCTATCAGAAATAATAGACACAGGAATCCCATGTAACCGTACAATCTCTCGTATATACAACTATGCCATCGTCAAGTACGTACTACTCATGCTATAGGGTATAAAATTTGCAACATTCGTCAATTGATCAACAATCACCCAAATAGTATCAATAGTTCCAGTGCTTCTTGGCAAATGAGTTACAAAATCCATCGATATGTGCTCCCATTTCCAAGTCGGTACTTCTAAACTCCTCAATTCACCTCCTGGCCTTCTCCTCTCAGCTTTGATCTGTTGACAATTAAGACATCGACGTACAAAATCAATCACATCACGTTTCATTCCCTTCTACCAAAACTGAGAGCGTAGATCCTTATACATCTTCTTGCCACCAGGGTGGATAGAATATCGACTACAATGTGCACGCCGCAACAGGCCCTGACGCAACTCAGATATATCAGGAACTACCCATCTATCATTCATCCTCAAAGTGCCATCATTAGCCACTATAAAACGTGTATCTTGTTTCTGAGAAACTAACTCTTTCCATTGCTGAACTCTCTCGTCTGTCATCTATGCATCACGAATACAACCATATATATCAGGTTCAGCTAATAAGATAGATACCTGGATAGGAGTCGTCGAGATATCAAAATTATATCCCAAGGAACAACAAGACATCATCATAGCTGATAAACGACTCGCATCCTCTGCAGTACAACTCAGTTTACGGCTCAATGCATCAGTTGTAAGATTGGCTCGACCAGGATGATATTCAATCTCACAATCATAATCCTTCAGCAAATCTAGCCATCGTCTCTGTCTCATATTCAACTATGTCTGTGTAAACAGAAATCTCACGCTCTTATGATCAGTACAAATCGTAAACGAGGTACCATATAAATAGTTTCGCCATATCTTCAAGGCAAAGATAATGGCTTCCAACTCCAAGTCATGCACATGGTACCTTGTTTCGTGTGGTTTCAGCTGTCTCGAGGCATATGCCACAACATGTCGATCATGCATCAAAACACATCCCAAATCATGTAGTGATGCATCAGTATAAACAAGAAACCTTTCATTTTCTGTAGGGATTGATAACATCGGTGCAGTCGTCAGTCGGTGCTTCAACTCCTGAAAACTCCTCTCACATGCTTCAGACCACTGAAATCGCAAACCTTTCTGAGTCAACTGTGTCAAAGGTCTAGCAATCTTTGAAAATCCCTCGATAAATCAACGATAATAACCTGCTAAACCCAAGAAACTACGGATCTCTGGTACAGATGTAGGTGCAGACCACTGTAATACGGCTTCGACCTTTGTTGGATCAACAGAAATCCCATCTCTCGATATAACATTGCCCAAGAAGACCACTCGATCCAACCAAAACTCACACTTACTGAGTTTGGCATACAACTGTCTATCTCGCAGTACCTGCAATACTGATCGTAAATGCGCTGCATGCTATGCCTCACTCTTGGAGTATATCAATATATCATCAATGAACACAATAACAAACCGATCGAGATAAGGCTAAAATACCCTATTCATAAAACTCATAAACACAGCTGGAGCATTCGTCAACCCAAACGGCATAACTAAAAACTCATAATGCCCATATCTAGTCCTGAATGCTGTCTTCTGAATATCCTCCTCTCTAACTCGTATCTGATGATATCATGACCTCAAATCAATCTTGGAATACACTGAGGTTCCCTGCAACTGATCAAACAAATCATCAATACGAGGGAGGGGATATTTATTCTTAATCGTTACCTTATTCAGCCATCGATAGTCAATACAAAGTCGCATCGTTCCATCTTTATTTTTCACAAATAAGACCGGTGCACCCCAAGGTGATACACTAGGGCGAATGTATCCATTGTCCAACAAGTCTTGTAACTGGGCTTTTAACTCTCTCAACTCTGCTGGTGCCATTCTGTAAGGAGTACGAGAAATAGGGGAAGTACCTGGCATCAACTCAATCCAAAACTCCACATCACGGGCTGGTGGGAAGCCTGGAATCTCATCAGGAAATACATCGGCAAACTCAGCAACTATAGGTATCTCCTCTATTCCCACCTCCTTCTTCTTCTCTGTCACATCTACAGCATAAATAAGATAACCTTCATGTCCATGCTCCAATAACCGAGACATCCGGATGGCAGATACCAACGGAACATGGGGACGAGAACCTTTCCCATAAAATGTCCAACGCTCTTTCTCATCTATATAAAAATATACATCCCGCTGATAACAATCAACAGTTGCACAATAACTCCTCAGCACATTAATTCCCACAATACAATCAAAATCAGTCATCTCCAAAATAATCATATCAGATCTCAGCTCGTAGCCCTCATAAGAAATAATACCATCTGATATCATAGATACAGCTGATATATCAACTCCAGAAGGTGTCGAAACTGAAAGAGGCACAGACAATGGAGACGCGCGCATATGATGCTCAACCACAAACCTCTTCGATATAAATGTATGCGAGACACCTGTATCAACAAGAATATAAACAGGATAAGAATAAATAACACTTACCCGCTATCATCTCCTATCGTGCCTCCTCAGCCTGTTCTCGTGTCAGAGCATACACTTGAGCTTGAGGCGGACCAGCTCCCTGCATACGTGGCTGTCCTCCAGAAGGTCGCGGTGTAAACTGTTGAGGCTGTCGTCCTCCTCTCCCTGAGGATCTACCTCTATCACTACTGGGCTCTCGCTGTCCCTCACGACTAGGACACTGTCTGGCTACATGGCCCACAACACCACACTCAAAATAGGTGATCTCGGTCTGTGTACACTGTCTGATCAGATGAGGTCCCCCACAACGAAAACATCTCACTGCTCTAGACTCTCCTCTCTGCCCCTGAACAGACTGAGAACTGCCCCCACGACTCTCAACACGTCGCGAATCAAATCGACGCTTCCCAGATGAGGATGAAGAAGATGAACCCTTCTGATATTTAAAAGACTGTCCATATGGTCGCAAAGACTCCCTAGTCGGCTGTAGTGCCCAAATTTAGTACGCGTATAACTCATGCATTTTTTAATTATTAAATCATTTATTTAATTTTAAAACGAGTCCTAGTAGTGCATGAATTATTTAAATGCATTATTTTAAATTAATTATGTTTATGCGATGCACGTTAAAATGTTTTTCGAAATTCATGTTTCAGTCGATTATTCGAGGCGGGATCGAGGAAAAGATCGGGGACGATTCTTGGCAATTTGAAATGCAGTATTTTATTTTAAGTTAAGGATGAGGCATTTTAAATAAATTATAAAGTTTCAGTATTTTAAAAGCCTAATTTAATTATTAAGTGATTTTAATTTTTAAGTTTTTAAGGAATTAGCACTTGTATACTTTTTTTTCAATTAAGGATTTTTATTTTTGGTTAGGGGAATGTTAGCATTTTAATTAGTGGTAATGATTTTATTAAGCCAAAAAATTTATTCTCCTAATTAAACACACACAAACACGTTTTCACCACCAAAACACACTTTTACACACACACACACAAACACAATTCATTCTAGTTTTATATTTTGAGAATAGAAAACCTAGGGTCTCCTTCCCTAGTGCAGCTGCCCACCCATCTGTATAACTTCAAGCAATATTTCGTTGAATTTATTTCGAGAAAATCGAGCCACGTTCGTCCCGGATCAAGCCCCGCTCCTTTCCCGTATCGGTATCGTCGTTTCGGTATTTTTAAATATCAAAAGGCACATATAATCTCTCTTTTGCTGCGTCGATCATGTCATATTATGTTTTAGTTTGTTTTATGCGTAAAATTCATGTATGATGTTCATAGTTTGAGCGGTTAATTGTTTGGATCGATTTTGAAGGAAAATTTTTAGATCTAAACCACGTTTTTACTGTTCTTATTAAAACTGTGAATTTTTGGTCGAGATTTTGAGAAAACTTTCAACAAGAAAAACGTAGAACGTTTTGATACCTTCGATTTGATATAAAATTCAAAATTTTTGGACAAAAATTGAAGGAGTTATGGCGTTTTTTGTGGGACTGCTCAAACTACGACTTTTACGTAAATTGTGTTCTTGAAGTTATTTGTTGCAGGATACGTTGGAGATCGACGGGTGATCGTTGCTTAGGCTCTTTAATTCATTAGAAGTCGTAGGAAGCAATGGGGTGTCAAGCTTTCATGTTTTCGGATTGTATGTATCGTAGGAGGAACGTCGTTGTTGTGGGTGTCATACGAGTTTAGTTCAGTGCTATGGTGTCTTAGGATGGTCTCAAGGTGTTTAATTTTGTTCTATTATTTGTTCGATTGGGAAAATAGACATTGTGTAAGTTTCCTCGCAGGTTCAGAAAAATCGAGACCACACGGACCCATACACGGACCCTGACATGGGGTCCGTGCCTTTGTTCCCTTTGAGTAGCCATTTTTGCGAAGCCACCCGGACCTCTACACGGACCCTAGCACGGGGTCCGTGTCCTCACTTCTTCCCGAACTTCACTTTTGCGCAACTACACGGAACTCCACCCGGACCTCAGTACGGGGTCCGTGCCTCCCCTTTTCTTCACGAGTCATTCCACCGCACCTACACGGAGCCGGACCTGGGCACAGGGTCCGTGTACTTGAGTTTTTGGGAAATATTATGGTATGCTTTGAGGTTGACGTCTTGGTTTAGTGCAATGTTTAACAATGTCGAGTCACGGGAATTTTAGAACGCCCTAAGGAAATGTATGAACTCGTGAGTAAGCTTGATTGTTACGTCTAAGTTATACCCGTTGAGTTTATGAAGTCACGTTAGTATGTTGCAGCAATAATCCCGATCGAAGTCCAACGGATCCCTCAACGCCAATTAAGTATGTTGACGTGCAGAAAGAAAATATTTTAAGTTTTTGAGGTATGCTAAATGTCTTGTGACCAAATTATGAATGGGTTTGGAAGTCGGTGAACGTGGCCGAGGACCTCTCCACCCCGTTAAATTATGAACGGGTTAGATCGTGGTTGGAAAGCGTTAAATTATGAACGGGGACCAACCAGCCCATTAAATCATGAACGGGATCTCATATATGTGGCAGTGGATACGTCCATGTCAGCCCAGTACTGTGGTTTGTCTGATCAGGCGTTTATTATGTATGAGTCACTTGCTTTGAAACATGCCTCTACGCAAAATGAAGTCGTGTATGTTTAAGTATGATCAAGTATGCTAGCATGTTTATGAAAGTTTTCACGTTATGGCACGTCTATGTTTGTATGCAAGCTCAAATTTCAGTATGTATGTCCTATTTTAAAGTTGCATGTGATTTTATTATGTACTACTCGTTACTTCCATTTTATACCTGTTGAGTCTTTAGACTCACTAGACTTGATTGATGCAGGTAAGGATGTTTATGAGGAGACCGAAGGTGGGGACCGAGGAGTAGGCTTGGACTGAGCGGGAGGCTAAACCCGAGGACCGCCATGTTTTAAGCTTTATGAAAATATTGAACACTTTTGTCAAACTTTAACTTTCAAATCTGTTGTTGCGACAACTTGTGAGGCGTACAGTTTAATTATTTTAGCAAATTTTGAATGTTCACGTTCATTTAAGAAAATTTTTAATTTTTCCGCAAATTTTAAGTAGTAAAAAGTACGGTACATTACATCGGCTCTGATAATCATCCCTGAGCCCCATACTCCTGTATAACCAACTCAGCCCTCGTCACTGCATCCTCAAATGATACTGGGTTGTTCGATTGCACACGATCAAATAACTCTAACTTCAATCCTTTCAAGAAGTGCCTCAACTTAGCATGAACATTCGTAGCAATATGTGGCACATATTTCAGCAATGCAGAATACCGAGACTCATGCTCAGCAATAGACATACTGCCCTGTCTCAAATCCTCGAATTCTCTCTCTTTTTTCTGTCTGGCTGCTATAGAAAAATACTTATCAAGAAAACGAGAGCGAAACACATCCCAATCAACAGTACGGCCCTGGGCTCTCAATCCGGCCTCAGTCGTCTGCCACCACAATAGTACATTCCTCGAAAGCTGAAATGTAGCCAATCGTAACCAAGCAGACCGAGCACACGGAGAAGTCACAAATATCTGCTCTATCCTCTCAATCCACTCCTCTGCTTGCTCACCAGTCTCAGAGCTATCAAATCTCGGTGGAAGATAACTGCTAAACTGTGCCAACGTCAACTCACCGGGCAATAAAGGTTGATCTACAGGTGCCTGTCCTATAGGAGGAGGTGGCAATGGATTTATCTGTCCAAACCCACTGTCAACCTCATCTGTTTCCTCGTGTGGATGTACCTGTTCTCTAGCTGCCATCACTGGAAATCAAATTGTTAATCATAACATTTAACAATTACAATCCAGTAATCATCATCACACCTTTCGCACGAAAGCACACGCAACTAAAGAGCAATCAATCATACCAAGAAATCTTGAATAACAAGTCAAATGCACAGACACACGCAGATAATATTGTCATCCAACTCCCTTATCACAAACCCAACTTCTAACCATCGCACACATCTAACATATGCTCTGATACCACCAATGTGGCGCCCCAAACCTCGCCACGTAATCATACAACATGTGATGTCATATACATAAATTTTTTTTAACGACGTAATAATATAATGCATATACGACAAAATAGTGCAATAATCACACTATCTATATTAGTGCAGCAGAAACAATATAATAAATACATACAGACAAATCAAATAAGACGATAAACTATACTGTCTCTATCAACTATAAACTACAGGACTGTTTGAATAGACACACCTAGTCCTTCACCTCTATCATGTCTCACAGCATAGTCATGCAACCCGTCCAACAGAAATAGCCCCCAAAGGGTGAGCATACACAACAATCATCATCATAATACATAACAGTTATATTAACAACATAAAATATAACTGAAATCATAACAGAAATACCCCCTTTGCCATTTCTGTATAATCTGCCATCAAAAACCTCAACAACATCATACTGCAACAACAACATCGACGATACATCACACCCCAACTCCGGCGACAGCAATATCGTCGAACGAACAACAACATCGACGATACGTCGCACCCCAACACCGGCGACAGCAATATCGTCGAACGAATAACATCAACGATACGTCGCACCCCAACTCCGGCGACAGCAATATCGTTGAACGAACAACATTAACGTGACGTCTCCCAACAACGACAGCCAACAACATCAACAATAATAAACAACAGCAAATATAATATCAAATCACCCAATTACAGTGATTTATCATCGTTCAACGCAATAGTATTCATCAATACTAAACAATAACAACATATGCTCGTACGTCAACACGTACCTGATAATCGAGTATATATAAAATCTGGCTATTTCTTTGATCCCGAGGCTAATGCTGTATCTAAATAATTCAACAAAAATTATCAGATCATTGTCACCGTATCAACACAATCCTAACAGTCTCAATATATAACATCAAATAGCCCAACAACAATTAATTCAACAAAATATAAAACTCGATTATAAATTCATGTCGTTCAACAATTGAATATTATAGGGTATTTAATTCACAATACTACCATCAAATACACCCTAATTAATTAACTTCAAATAATAGGTTATTTTACAACATCCGTCAAATTACGAAAATTTTATATCAACGTGTAGCATATACTTCGAAGACTCCGAATATATAATCAGAATTAATAACAACTGACAAACAACTCTCCAATTTCAATCCAACAATTAAAAATCCCTAATTATAATAAATTGGGAATAATTCAAAATAACATCACTATAATCTTCTCTTCTTCGTTAAAATCATACACTACTCAACAATCTTCAATTTAATTATGATTTAACAATTTATCATATTTATTCCAAAAATCGACGAATTTCAAACATCACAAAAAATATAAAATTTATACCTTAAATCGAAGACCTCGTGTCAACAATTCCCAGAACTGAAGTCGGTTCGTCGATTGAATAAACCGATAAGTCGCACGATCAAAAAGAAAATTCAAAACCCTATTCTATTTCTTCTTCTCTCCTCTGTTATGGTACTGTCAATTGAAATATGATGGCACCGTTCAAGATTTTTAAATTTATCTTGTTTTAACGATCAAATTTTTCAAAACTCAAAACATGAAATTTCTACATCTTTGAGTTTTCTACGTTATATCCAAATTTTAAATCATTTGGACTTTATATGATCAAAATATGTCATACTTCGCTATTTAAAAATCATTAATTATTTAGTAATATCACATTACTAAATCAACAAATTGTGATATTTGTTTCAGACATTATATTTCTACCCCCTTAAATGAATTTCGACCCCGAAATTAATCAACAACAGTAATAACATACATAAATAAAGATACGTCATACCATCAGAATAAGTAGGGGTAGAGCTCCCTCATATGCCGCTCTGTCTCCCAAGTGGCCTCTTCGACACCTCTATGCTCCCACTGAACCTTCAACATCGGTATAAGCTTACCACGAAGCTTCCGTTCAGATCGATCCAAAATACAAACTAGTCTCTCAGCATAAGACACATCGGGATCTAACTGAACCTCAGAAATATCCAACACATGTGAAGGATACGGCTCATACTTCCGCAACATCGAAACATGAAACACATCATGAATACCAGATAAAGATGGAGGTAGAGCCAATCGGTAGGGCAAAGTGCCTATCCGCTGCAATATCTCATATGGACCAACATACCTCGGTGCCAACTTTCCTTTCATACCAAATCGCATTGATCCACGAAAAGGAGAAACTTTCAAAAATACTCGATCGCCCTGCCGAAACTCTAATGGTCTTCGTCTTTTATTTGCATAGGCGGCCTGTCTATCTTGAGCTGCTTTCAATCGCTGCTGTATCAACTTTACTTTCTGTTCCATCTCATGAATCATACCAGGACCAGTAACTGCAGCTCGATCAATATCATCCAAGTATAACGAAGATTTACAACGTCTCCCATACAATGCCTCAAATGGAGCCATCTGAATACTACTCTGATAACTATTGTTATATGAAAACTCTACCAATGGAATAGATGACTGCCAAACGGATTTAAAATCCATAACATAAGCACGGAACATATCCTCCAGCGTCTAAATAGTACGCTCAGTCTGACCATCTGTCTGGGGCTGATAAGCTGTACTCAATCTCAACTCTGTCCCCATCGCAGTCTGCAATCCTTCCCAAAAATGAGAAGTAAATCGAGCATCTCTATCAGAAATAATAGACACATGAATCCCATGTAACCGTACAATCTCTCGTATATACAACTATGCCATCGTCAAGTACGTACTACTCATGCTATAGGGTATAAAATTTGCAACTTTCGTCAATTGATCAACAATCACCCAAATAGTATCAATAGTTCCAGTGCTTCTTGGCAAATGAGTTACAAAATCCATCGATATGTGCTCCCATTTCCAAGTCGGTACTTCTAAACTCCTCAATTCACCTCCTGGCCTTCTCCTCTCAGCTTTGATCTGTTGACAATTAAGACATCGACGTACAAAATCAATCACATCACGTTTCATTCCCTTCTACAAAAACTGAGAGCGTAGATCCTTATACATCTTCTTGCCACCAGGGTGGATAGAATATCGACTACAATGTGCACGCCGCAACAGGCCCTGACGCAACTCAGATATATCAGGAACTACCCATCTATCATTCATCTTCAAAGTGCCATCATTAGCCACTCTAAAACGAGTATCTTGTTTCTGAGAAACTAACTCTTTCCATTGCTGAACTCTCTCGTCTGTCATCTATGCATCACGAATACAACCATATATATCAGGTTCAGCTAATAAGGTAGATACTTGGATAGGAGTCGTCGAGATATCAAAATTATATCCCAAGGAACAACAAGACATCATCATAGCTGATAAACGACTCGCATCCTCTGCAGTACAACTCAGTTTACGGCTCAATGCATCAGTTGTAAGATTGGCTCGACCAGGATGATATTCAATCTCACAATCATAATCCTTCAGCAAATCTAGCCATCGTCTCTGTCTCATATTCAACTATTTCTGTGTAAACAGAAATCTCAAGCTCTTATGATCAGTATAAATCGTAAACGAGGTACCATATAAATAGTTTCGTCATATCTTCAAGGCAAAGATAATGGCTTCCAACTCCAAGTCATGCACATGGTACCTTGTTTCGTATGGTTTCAGCTGTCTCGAGGCATATGCCACAACATATCGATCATGCATCAAAACACATCCCAAATCATGTAGTGATGCATCAGTATAAACAAGAAACCTCTCATTTTCTGTAGGGATTGATAACATCGGTGCAGTCGTCAGTCGGTGCTTCAACTCCTGAAAACTCCTCTCACATGCTTCAGACCACTGAAATCGCACACCTTTCTGAGTCAACTGTGTCAAAGGTCTAGCAATCTTTGAAAATCCCTCGATAAATCGACGATAATAACCTGCTAAACCCAAGAAACTACGGATCTCTGGTACAGATGTAGGTGCAGACCACTGTAATACGGCTTCGACCTTTGTTGGATCAACAGAAATCCCATCTCTCGATATAACATTACCCAAGAAGACCACTCGATCCAACCAAAACTCACACTTACTGAGTGTGGCATACAACTGTATATCTCGCAGTACCTGTAATACTGAACGTAAATGCGCTGCATGCTCTGCCTCACTCCTGGAATATATCAATATATCATCAGTGAACACAATAACAAACCGATCGAGATAAGGCTGAAATACCCTATTCATAAAACTCATAAACACAGCTGGAGCATTCGTCAACCCAAACGGCATAACTAAAAACTCATAATGCCCATATCTAGTCCTGAATGCTCTCTTCTGAATATCCTCCTCTCTAACTCGTATCTGATGATATCATGACCTCAAATCAATCTTGGAATACACTGAGGTTCCCTGCAACTGATCAAACAAATCATCAATACGAGGGAGGGGATATTTATTCTTAATCGTTACCTTATTCAGCCGTCGATAGTCAATACAAAGTCGCATCGTTCCATCTTTATTTTTCACAAATAAGACCGGTGCACCCCAAGGTGATACACTAGGGCGAATGTATCCATTGTCCAACAAGTCTTGTAACTGGGCTTTTAACTCTCTCAACTCTGCTGGTGCCATTCTGTAAGGAGTACGAGAAATAGGGGAAGTACCTTGCATCAACTCAATCCCAAACTCCACATCACGGGCTGGTGGGAAGCCTGGAATCTCATCAGGAAATACATCAGTAAACTCAGCAACTATAGGTATCTCCTCTATTCCCACCTCCTTCTTCTTCTCTGTCACATCTACAGCATAAATAAGATAACCTTCATGTCCATGCTCCAATAACCGAGACATCCGGATGGCAGATACCAACGGAACATGGGGACGAGAACCTTTCCCATAAAATGTCCAACGCTCTTTCTCATCTATATAAAAATATACATCCCGCTGATAACAATCAACAGTTGCACAATAACTCCTCAGCACATTAATTCCCACAATACAATCAAAATCAGTCATCTCCAAAATAATCATATCAGATCTCAGCTCGTAGCCCTCATAAGAAATAATACCATCTGATATCATAGATACAGCTGATATATCAACTCCAGAAGGTGTCGAAACTGAAAGAGGCATAGACAATGGAGACGCGCGCATATAATGCTCAACCACAAACCTCTTTGATATAAATGTATGCGAGACACCTGTATCAACAAGAATATAAACAGGATAAGAACATAAATAACACTTACCCGCTATCATCTCCTATCGTGCCTCCTCAGCCTGTTCTCGTGTCAAAGCATACACTTGTGCTTGAGGCGGACCAGCTCCCTGCATACATGGCTGTCCTCCAGAAGGTCGCGGTGTAAACTGTTGAGGCTGTTGTCCTCCTCTCCCTGAGGATCTACCTCTATCACTACTGGGCTCTCGCTGTCCCTCACGACTAGGACACTGTCTGGCTATATGGCCCACACCACCACACTCAAAACAGGTGATCTCGGTCTTTGTACACTATCTTATCAGATGAGGTTCCCCACAACGAAAACATCTCACTGCTCTAGACTCTCTTCTCTACCCCGGAATAGACTGAGAACTGCCCCCACGACTCTCAACACGTCGCGAATCAAATCGACGCTTCCCAGATGAGGATGAAGAAGATGAACCCTTCTGATATTTAAAAGACTGTCCCTATGGTCGCAATGACTCCCTAGTCGGCTCTGATAATCGTCCCTGAGCCCCATACTCCTGCATAACCAACTCAGCCATCTCAGCCCTCGTCACTGCATCCTCAAATGATACTGGGTTGTTCGATTGCACACGATCAAATAACTCTAACTTCAATCCTTTCAAGAAGTGCCTTATCTTAGCATGAACATTCGTAGCAATATGTGGCACATATTTCAGCAATGCAGAATACCGAGACTCATACTCAGCAATAGACATACTGCCCTGTCTCAAATCCTCGAATTCTCTCTCTTTTTTCTGTCTGGCTGCTATAAAAAAATACTTATCAAGAAAACGAGAGCGAAACACATCCCAATCAACAGTACGGCCCTGGGCTCTCAATCCGGCCTCAGTCGTCTGCCACCACAATAGTACATTCCTCGAAAGCTGAAATGTAGCCAATCGCAACCAAGCAGACCGAGCACACGGAGAAGTCACAAATATCTGCTCTATCCTCTCAATCCACTCCTCTGCTTGCTCACCAGTCTCAGAGCTATCAAATCTCGGTGGAAGATAACTGCTAAACTGTGCCAACGTCAACTCACCGAGCAATAAAGGTTGATCTGCAGGTGCCTGTCCCATAGGAGGAGGTGGCAATGGATTTATCTGTCCAAACCCCTTGAACCTCATCTGTTTCCTCGTGTGGATGTACCTGTTTTCTAGCTGCCATCACTGGAAATCAAATTGTTTATCATAACATTTAACAATTACAATCCAGTAATCATCATCACACCTTTCGCACGAAAGCACACGCAACTAAAGAACAATCAATCATACCAAGAAATCATCAATAACAAGTCAAATGCACAGACACACGCAGATAATATCGTCATCCAACTCCTTTATCACAAACCCAACTTCTAACCATCGCACACATCTAACATATGCTCTGATACCACCAATGTGGCGCCCCAAACCTCGCCACGTAATCATACAACATGTGACGTCATATACATAAATTTTTTTTAACGACGTAATAATATAATGCATATACGACAAAATAGTGCAATCATCATACTATCTACATCAGTGCAGCATAAACAATATAATAAATACATACAGACAACTTAAATAAGACGATAAACTATACTGTCTCTATCTACTATTAACTACAGGACTGTTTGACTAGACACACCTAGTCCTTCTCCCCTATCATGTCTCACAGCATAGTCCTGCAACCCGTCCAACAGAAATAGCCCCCAAAGGGTGAGCATACACAACAATCATCATCGTAATACATAACAGTTATATTAACAACATAAAATATAACTGAAATCATAACAGAAATACCCCATTTGCCATTTCTGTATAATCTGCCATCAAAAACCTCAACAACATCATACTGCAACAACAACATCGACGATACATCGCACCCCAACTCCGGCGACAGCAATATCGTCGAACGAACAACAACATCGACGATACGTCGCACCCCAACACCGGCGACAGCAATATCGTCGAACGAATAACATCGACGATACGTCGCACCCCAACTCCGGCGACAGCAATATCGTTGAATGAACAACATCAACGTGACGTCTCCCAACAACGACAGCCAACAACATCAACAATAATAAACAACAGCAAATATAATATCAAATCACCCAATTACAGTGATTTATCATCGTTCAACGCAATAGTATTCATCAATACTAAACAATAACAACATATGCTCGTACGTCAACACGTTCCTGATAATCGAGTATATATAAAATCTGGCTATTTCTTTGATCCCGAGGCTTGTGCTGTATCTAAATAATTCAACAACAATTATCAGATCATTGTCACCGTATCAACACAATCCTAACAGTCTCAATATATAACATCAAATAGCCCAACAACAATTAATTCAACAAAATATAAAACTATATTATAAATTGTATTGTTCAACAATTTAATATTCTGGTGTATTTAATTTACAATACTATCATCAAATACACCCTAATTAATTAACTTCAAATAATAGGCTATTTTACAACATCCGTCAAATTACAAAAACTTTATATCAACATGTAGCATATGCTTCGAAAACTCCGAATATATAATCAGAATTAATAACAACTGACAAACAACTCTCCAATCTCAATCTAACGATTAAAAATCACTAATTATAATAAATTGAGAATAATTCAAAATATCATCACTACAATCTTCTCTTCTTCGTTAAAATCATACACTACTCAACAATATTCAATTTCAGTATGATTTAACAATTTATCAGATTTATTTTAAATATCGACGAATTTCAAACATCACAAAAAATATAAAATTTATACCTCAAATCGAAGACCTCGTGTCAACGATCCCAGAACTGAAGTCGGTTCGTCGATTGGATAAACCGATAAGTCGCACGATTAAAAAGAAAATTCAAAACCCTATTCTATTTCTTCTTCTCTCCTCTGTTATCGTACTGTCAATTGAAATATGATGGCACTGTTCAAGATTTTTAAATTTATCTTGTTTTTTTTAAATATTATATTATATTAATAAAATATAATATAATATAATATATCTAATATGTAACATTTTAACACCAGTATATCCATTTGGATCAGTCAAACGATCAAAATTTCCAAAACTCAAAACATGAAATGTGATAACTCAAATTTTTGGACATGCAATTAATTAAATATAGACATGTATAAGACTTTATTTTCGATTTATAATAAATTCGAAAATATTAAATAATACATGGTATTGGAGATTCCAAGCCAATAAATACATGATATTCAAATTCCAGTGCAAATCATGTATTAATTTCGAAATAAGGCTGGACATCAATCAAATTGGAAGGAAATATTATGTACAAGGCAGCTTTTCTCAACAAGGAAGCATATCAATATTTATGGAAGGAGCATCTCCAAATTTTGGAAAGAGTATCAATCGAATTATGGTAAGATTTTCATCTCACCCCTATAAATAAGAAGACACTCTCATTCAAAATTCACCCCTCATTCTAGCAAGCAAATTTCGAAATTTTGCTCTTCAATTTTCGAAATTCTTCCAAAAAAATTCTGCACGAGTCGTCAAAATTCTTTCGAAGTTCAGAAATTCGTTTCTCTTGCTTGATTATTCAGAATCCGATCTTCACCGTTCATAATATATTTAACGTACTTGTAAATGTACTGTAAAATTTTGATTCCGATCCAACGGTGAAATAAGACGCAGTGAATTTTTCAAGACGGCTGATTTTTCGGTAGATGTGCTGCTGCGTTTTCGAGGGGTTGGTTGCATGATTCTTCTATAGTTTCAGAGTTCTTCACGTTTTCTTCCAGTCTAAGGTAAGTGGGCGTGTTTTAAAGATAAAATTTTGTTTATGCATATTTATTTCGTTTTCGAAAATGCGATCGAGTACACTTCTTCTTCTACTCCGTTCTTGTGTTGGTTGTCATACGGTTTTGGGCACTGTGAGGATTCGACTGTATATGGGTGGGAATCCCAACCATGACGTACCCTTACGCGGTGGGGGACATAACCGCTATACTGGCCTCGCCCCCTTAGAGGAGTAAACATTAGGGACTGATATCAATAAACCATAGAAAGTGGATGAATCTCAGTGCTGGTAAATGTTATGTATGTGATATGATTGATGTTATGTAAGTGTAAGTCATGTGATTTTCGAAATTATGCATGTTGTTATATTGTGCTCGAATGGCCCCCACTTGCTGAGTATTTCCCAAAATACTCACCCCTTACTCTACTCTTCCCAGATAAATCAGAAAAGAAAATCGAGGAGGATGAGCAAGATCAGTTTTGGGGCTGATAATAAGATGATTCAAGAAGTTTATTTTAGTTTTGGCTTAGTAAGTTGTAAAAGCTTCAGCATATTATTTTTATCATTTTAAGAATCTACGTTGTAAAGACAATCTTTTGATTGATTATGAGTAATAAACTGATTTTTGGTTTATACTGTACTACGAGGCTTGTTGTTTTCAATTGTGTGGTTGTAAAACAACGCCGGTGTCAACTAACCCCGGTCTCGGGGCGTGACATTTAAGTGGTATCAGAGCCGCCAGGTTCATAATCCAGTTGGGAAGAAAAATTTGTCAGGTTATGGCAAACGGTCGATGCAGTCCCTTTCGGAACTCCCAACAAGTATTATTCACAACTTTGATGTGAGGCGTGGTCCGAAAACAAGAAAATCTTTCGTTTAGACCTCCGAAATCGCGTTTTTAGCTATTTTAGGAAAGTTTCGTAGAACTCCTAACTTTTCATAGGAAACTCAGAATTTAATTCCGTCGACTGTTCTAGAATCCTATCGACGTATTTTTTCTATCCATGGGTCAATGTCCAAACTTTCTACTTTTGGGTACTGTACTATAGAAGTTGATTTTGTGTCGATAGTTAATTGTGTGAGCAATATGTTTGGGTAATTAAGAATATTAAGCGCTAACTTTAAATATGTAGAACATTGGAATATCTTGTGAGAAAATATCATTAGGTTAAGGAATTTATATTATTTTTGGATAACAAGTAGGCTACGACATTACGTAAAAAAAAAAAGTAAGTTATGAGATATTGATGGGTATCAAGGAAAGTATAGTACAATAAGTTTTGATTTTTATGGTACTAAGAATGATTCAAAGAGAATGACATTCAATGAACTCCTTTGTTTTAGAGCGTGATAGGCTCGTGATCTTGATGAAAATAAGATTTAGCAAAAGAATAATTATTTGAGGTAACGACTAGGTTATAATTTTCGGGATTTAAGTCAATAAGCTATAGATCAATACTGAGTTAAGTTTCAATATTCAATATGAGTTTTAAGTTTTGAGATAATAATTGGGGTAATTTCAAGATAAGATAAAATTAGTATCAATTCGCATATATTCAGTGCCGACTTAATTCAACTCACTTCGGTAGATTTCGACGCCATCCTAAGGATGAACTGATTAGCTAAGAGCCGTGCGATAGTAGATGGCCAGAGTAAAAATGTCAAATTCTGAACCCCAAACCAAGAAGAAATCAGATACCATGGCGATGCCAAGGAACAGAAATGCATTTTTTCTGTTACCCAGAATTGGAAAGCCATAATATCGGGAGAAGAAGTTTACCTAGCAATGGTGAACAAAGTGCAAGAAGGAGATAAGCTGAAATTGGAAGATATTCAAGTAATACGAAAATTTTCAGACGTTTTGCCAGAAAGGCTTCTTGGAATGTTCTCGGACTAAGAAGTAGAGTTCGAGATAAATTTGGTACCAGTGAGGCATTAATCTCCAATAAACTGTACCGAATGGCTCCAGATGAACTCAAGGAGCTAAAATAATAACTCCAATAGTTGTTAGACAAAAAAAAAAATGGATTAGGCCAAATGCATCTCTTTGGGGAGCCCCGGTCCTATTTGTAAAGAAGCATTATTAAAGTATGAGATTGTGTATAGATTATAGAGAACTCTATAAGATCACAATCAAGATAAATATATTCTTCCAATAATAGACGGTCTTTTCGATCAACTTAAATGAGCTACAGTCTTCTCCAAACTCGACCTGAGGTCAAGCTATAATCAGCTAAAGGTCAGAGCAGAAGACATCCCCAATGTCAGCATTCAAAATAAGGTCATCAGTGGAACTAAGAAAGTAGAGGCAATTCTAGATTATCCGAAACATAAGAATGCAACCAAAATTAGAAGCTTCTTTGGATTACTAGGCTATTAGCTGAAATATGTTGAGGGCTTCTATTCAGTAGTCGTATCACCAATGAGACTCGCACAAAAGAACTATGAATTCAACTGAAGATAAAGATGTGAAAGAGCTTTCAAACATTAAAGGAGAAGCTTGCATCTACACCAATGTTGGTATTATCTACTGAGGACAAGGATTTTACCATCTACAGCGAAGTATCAAAGGAAGATCTCAGAGGCGTACTCATGAAAGACAGGCTAGTCAACTAAAGCCACATGAGCATAACTACCCTACTCACGATCTCTAGTTGGCAGCAGTGATTTTGCTTTGAAAATTTGGAGACACTATCTCTACGATGACAAGTGTGAAGTATTCACTCACTGGCCACAAAGTCTCGAATATTTGTTCATTCAAAAAGAATTAAAAATGGGACAAGGACGGTGGATAAAGTTACTCAAAGAATGTGACTTGACAATAAGCTACCACGCCAGCAAGGCAAATAAGGTAGCCAATACTTTGAGTCAAACATGGGTAAGAAAACCCTAGCATCACTCTGTGTGCAATCATGTCTTCTAGAAGCAGTCAAGCTAAATCAGAGTCGAGACATGACACTAGAGAAGTTCAAAGAACAAGCCAAGGAAATAAATTCGTCAGATTTTCAAGTGGGCCCAGACATAATCTTGGGGATGAGAGGACGATTGTGTGAGCCAGACATCGACAATCTTCGATAAGAAGTGATGTTAGAGGCGCATAAGTCAACATTCCAGATCTATACCATCAGTACAAAGATGTATAGAGATCTGAAAAAAAAGTTTCTGGCAAAACAGAATAAAAATAGATGTCGTCGAGTTTATATTTAAGTGACAAGTATGCCAACAAGTGAAAGTCGATCATCAGCGACATGGAGAATTACTGCAACAGTTAGAATTCCAGAATGGAAATGAGAACATATTTCCATGGATTTCGTAGTAGAATTTCCAAAGTCAATACAGAGTCAAGACGTGATATGGATAATCGTAGATAGACTCACAAAATCTACGTACTTTCCACTTGTTCGAAGGAATTATAATATTGACAATTTGACTACTCTATACTTGTATAACATTATGCGGCTACATGGAGTGCCAACAATCATAATGTCGGATAGATATCCAAGATTTGTGTCACGTTTGTGGTAGAGCTTTCAAGAAGCCATGACAACAAAAGTCACTCTTAATACGGCTTATCGCCCTTAAAATGATGGTTAAACAGAGAGAATGATTCAAATCCTAGAGGGTTTGATAAGGGCATGTGTCATAGACTTCAGTAGTAATTGAAGTGAACATATACCCCTGATAGAATTCGCCTACAATAACAATTATCACGTCAATATTGGGATGCTGCATTTGAAGCCTTTACGGACGGAAGTGTCGATCACCACTGTACTGGGACAAAATAAAGGAGACATCCATGACATGCCAGAACTATTCCAAGCGACAATGGAAAAATTGGCCATTATCAAAGACATACTCAAGGCTGCATAGGACCAGCAAAAGAGTTAGTCTGATCTTAAAAGAAGACAAGTGGAATTCATAGTGAGTGAAAAGGCTTATATAAAGGTCTCATCAATGCAAGGAATCCTTAGATTTAGTAAAGCTGTAAAAGTGAATCCTCGATACGTATGACCGTTCAAAATTCTGGATAGATTGGCACGTTGTCTTACAGAATAGCATCGCCATCAGATATGTCTAGAATCCATAATGTATTTTGGAAGTCCAAACTAAGGAAATACACCTCGAGCCCAGGCCATGTTATGGAAATTGAACCGCTCATGATCAAAGGTAACATGGGAAAAGAGCTGAAATATAAAGATGTCTCTATTTATATTGTGGATAAAAAGACCAAGTACCGAGATGATGTATCATTCCCTATGTCAAGGTGCAATGGTAAAACACACAGAATGAGAAAACTACTTCGGAGTTTGAAGAGGAAATGTGCAAACAATATCCCTACCATTTAGAAAGTCAAGCCGACTCAAGTTTCGAGGACGAAACTTCTAATAAGGAGGAAAGGATGTGAGAACCCAAATTTTTGGACATGCAATTAATTAAATATAGACATGTATAAGACTTTATTTTCGATTTATAATAAATTCGAAAATATTAAATAATACATGGTATTGGAGATTCCAAGCCAATAAATACATGATATTCAAATTCCAGTGCAAATCATGTATTAATTTCGAAATAAGGCTGAATATCAATCAAATTGGAAGGAAATATTACGTACAATGCAGCTTTTCTCACCAAGGAAGCATATCAATATTTATGGAAGGAGCATCTTCAAATTTTGGAAAAAGTATCAATCGAATTATGGTAAGATTTTCATCTCACCCCTATAAATAAGAAGACACTCTCATTCAAAATTCACCCCTCATTCTAGCAAGCAAATTTCGAAATTTTGCTCTTCAATTTTCAAATTTCTCCCAAAAAATTCTGCACGAGTCGTCAAAATTCTTTCGAAGTTCAGAAATTCGTTTCTCTTGCTCGAGTACTCAGAATCCGATCTTCACCGTTCATAATATATTTAACGTACTTGTGAACGTATTGTAAAATTTTGAGTCCGATCCAACGGTGAAATAAGGCGCAGTGAATTTTTCAAGACGACTGATTTTTCGGTAGATGTGCTGCTACGTTTTCGAGGGGTTGGTTGCATGATTCTTCTATAGTTTCAGAGTTCTTCACGTTTTCTTCCAGTCTAAGGTAAGTGGGCGTGTTTTAAAGATAAAATTTTGTTCATGCATATTTATTTCGTTTTCGAAAATGCGATCGAGTACACTTCTTCTTCTACTCCGTTCTTGTGTTGGTTGTCATACGGTTTTGGGCACTGTGAGGATTCGACTGTATATGGGTGAGAATCCCAACCATGACGTACCCTTACGCGGTGGGGGACATAACCGCTATACGGCCTCGCCCCCTTAGAGGAGTAAAAATTAGGGACTGATATAAGTAAACCATAGAAAGTGGATGAATCTCAGTGCTGGTAAATGTTATGCATGAGATATGAATGATGTTATGTAAGTGCAAGTCATGTGATTTTCGAAATTATGCATGTTGTTATATTGTGCTCGAACGGCCCCCACTTGCTGAGTATTTCCCAAAATACTCACCCCTTACTCTACTCTTCCCAGATAAATCAGAAAAGAAAATCGAGGAGGATGAGCAAGACCAGTTTTGGGGCTGATAATAAGATGATTCAAGAATTTTATTTTAGTTTTGGCTTAGTAAGTTGTAAAAGCTTCCGCATATTATTTTTATCATTTTAAGAATCTACGTTGTAAAGACAATCTTTTGATTGATTATGAGTAATAAACTTGTTTCTGGTTTATACTGTACTACGAGGCTTGTTGTTTTCAATTGTGTGGTTGTAAAACAACGCCGATGTCAACTAACCCCGGTCTCGGGGCATGACATTCAAGTGCTCTGTCACGCCCCGAGACCGGGGTTAGTTGACACCGGCGTTGTTTTACAACCACACAATTGAAAACAACAAGCCTCGTAGTACAGTATAAACCAGAAACAAGTTTATTACTCATAATCAATCAAAAGATTGTCTTTACAACGTAGATTCTTAAAATGATAAAAATAATATGCGGAAGCTTTTACAACTTACTAAGCCAAAACTAAAATAAAATTCTTGAATCATCTTATTATCAGCCCCAAAACTGGTCTTGCTCATCCTCCTCGATTTTCTTTTCTGATTTATCTGGGAGAGTAGAGTAAGAGGTGAGTATTTTGGGAAATACTCAGCAAGTGGGGGCCGTTCGAGCACAATATAACAACATGGATAATTTCGAAAATCACATGACTTGCACTTACATAACATCATTCATATCACATGCATAACATTTACCAGCACTGAGATTCATCCACTTTCTATTGTTTATTGATATCAGTCCTTAATGTTTACTCCTCTAAGGGGGCGAGGCCGTATAGCGGTTATGTCCCCCACCGCGTAAGGGTACGTCATGGTTGGGATTCCCACCCATATACAGTCGAATCCTCACAGTGTCCAAAACCATATGACAACCAACACAAGAACGGAGTAGAAGAAGAAGTGTACTCGATCGCATTTTCGAAAACGAAATAAATATGCATAAACAAAATTTTATCTTTAAAACACGCCTACTTACCTTAGACTGGAAGAAAACGTGAAGAACTCTGAAACTATAGAAGAATCATGCAACCAACCCCTCGAAAACGTAGCAGCACATCTACCGAAAAATCAGCCGTCTTGAAAAATCCACTGCGCCTTATTTGACCGTTGGATCGGACTCAAAATTTTACAGTACGTTCACAAGTACGTTAAATATATTATGAACGGTGAAGTCGGATTCTGAATACTCGAGCAATAGAAACAAATTTCTGAACTTCGAAAGAATTTTGACGACTCGTGCAGAATTTTTTGGGAGGAATTTCGAAAATTGAAGAGCAAAATTTCGAAATTTGCTTGCTAGAATGAGGGGTGAATTTTGAATGAGAGTGTTTTCTTATTTATAGGGGTGAGATGAAAATCTTACCATAATTCGATTGATACTCTTTCCAAAATTTGGAGATGCTCCTTCCATAAATATTGATATGCTTCCTTGTTGAGAAAAGCTGCCTTGTACGTAATATTTCCTTCCAATTTGATTGATGTCCAGCCTTATTTCGAAATTAATACATGATTTGCACTGGAATTTGAATATCATGTATTTATTGGCTTGGAATCTCCAATACCATGTATTATTTAATATTTTCGAATTTATTATAAATCGAAAATAAAGTCTTATACATGTCTATATTTAATTAATTGCATGTCCAAAAATTTGGGTTCTCACATGAAACTTCTACATCTTTGAGTTTTCTACGTTATATCCAAATTTCAAATCATTTGGACTTCATATGATCAAAATATGTCATACTTCGCTCTTTAAAAAGCATTAATTATTTAGTAATATCATATTAGTAAATCAACAAATTGTGATATTTACTTCAGGCATTACAGCCATTATTTCATTTATTCTAATATGTCAGTTTTTCTTCTTTCCACATTTAGTTTTTGTTAGTAACTGACATTGAAAATCAATAATATATCAGTTTCCAACCCGACTATTAATCTTAAAGAAGAAAATTGTGTTTAGTGTTTAGTCAACCCATTTCTAAACACTACAACTGGTACTATCAAGTGGTATCAGAGCAAGGCTTATCCTCGACTCTGAATATTTCTTTTCAAATTGATTCATTCAACAAAATTCTGATGTTCTCCAAGTAATATTTTGATGACTAGAAGATAAGAGGGCAACCTCATTTAACTACTCAGGATGGTGATATATGGTTCGTTATTTCAGATGGAGCAATGAAGATATTAAAAGACAATACGACAATAGTCATCACTGACAGTGCTCCTAAAATGATAGAAAAACCAATGAGTGAATGGAAAAATGATGAAAAGAAGAAATAAATCTTGATAATGTGGCTAAAGACATTCTATACAACATTATTTATTAGGATCGGTTAACTCGGATAAAGTGTTTAGAAGGGGGTCTAATAAACACTTTGGCTTTTTGAGTTTTTTTAGAATGTGAATCAGTTATTTGAGGAACTGATCTCGAAATCTTGTATCTCAATATCAATCAGTTAACAAAAATAGTGCGGAAATAAAAAGATAGATTTGTTAGAGTATGTGCCCGTCGAGCTAAGTGTTAGCCGAGTGTTCACAACGAAACTCTATGTATAAACAATCTTTATTTTAATAATATTTGAAATTATTGTTTTGGCATATCTTTATCTGTATACCCATGCTAGTTGCATAGATAAAGTCCTTGAATATACAAATAGTAGAAAGAATATGAGATGCTCATATGATAAGTATCATGAAACTCATATTTGCAATACTGTATATTCTAAACAGTTCCTAGTCGATTCAGCCGCCGCTAAGAAGGATATAGGCCGCTCGAGTTCAAGACTAGTATTTGCGATGTGAGTACCATGTTTCATTGGTAGGGGACATTGTGATGTTCGAACATGCAGATAGGTGCTCCTTGTAGAGTGCACTGAACAACCCACACTCCATAAAAGACTTTCCATGTGGTTCTCAGTTATCGAGTAGAATTGACCTAGTTTATGGTTGTACACCATTAGTCCTTATGACTCAGGACAATATTGAGACTCTATATGCTAGCATTGCACTTTTACTTGTTTACCGACTCTCATGGGGTCATCAGGTGGCAAGGTTGGGTGTTTTATCGAAACATATAGGAGTCGATGCATTGTAGTCGGAGATTCACCGCTTACCTTCGGGTATGGATATCCTATGTGATCACATGTATATATAGTATGAAATATCTGATCAGAGCATGGTGGTAATTATGAAAGGGGTTTCATAGATTACACCATAGATGCAACTACGACATGACACATAGTATCGATTCTTTGACAGCTCTCGATACACCAATAGTTGTCGAATCGATCGGGATATATGAGATGAAGGGACCGTACTGTACGCTAACCATAATTGAATGGTTCTTGCAGGCACTATCATTTGATACCTAGGGAATCATGTAAGCGATGCTGCTAGGCGTTTAACATGATTGGTTGGGTACTATCAGACTTGAGTTCTGACGTTCTTATTATCGAGGAGTTGATAAGTAAGAATGGAGCAATTGGGGTATGCTCATATAAGGACATGTTTAGTCTCGAATCACATGGAGATGTGAACCCACTGCTAGTTGTATCAATGAACCATTGAGGGCCACACAAGTAATAGCTTACTAGATCCCGTTGAGAAGTAAAATAGTTCAATGTGTTGAACGGATTATAAAGGATTTTATAATCACAAATAAAAAAAAATAGAAGTATGACTTCTATAAGGGAAATGCAACTTTTTATTTGAGGAAGTGTTCCTAAATTAAAAGTTGGCCAAACAAATAATGTATTTGAAAATTGTGATTTTCATAAACATTGTTATGGACTAAATTAAATTAATTCAAGTGTTGAATTAATTAAACACCAGTGGACCTTGTAGAGCCCAATTAGAAATAATTATTAAACTAGTGGGCTTGAGTAAAATCAAGTAAAGGTTAAATGGTCTCAAATGTGTTTAAGACATTTAAATAAAATTCCATGGGCATTGTAATTGTTACAAGCCCAACTAAAATGCATGCTTGGAAGGTGAAGGGTTGGAGACAACTTTTGAGTTAATGGCATGGCATGCTCATGCACCTTTTGACTTTAACTTTTTGCATAACAAAAAAAAATGTGAGGCCCGGGGCCGAAGAGGGCGGGGGGTGATCGCCGGTGCCATCAGTTGCACGGACAATGAGCGGCTCCTGACAGGCTTCTAGGTGGAGGGAACATGAATGAACCGACCCACACGGGAATGAGAGGGATTCCGAGACTGTTCAATTTAATGGACTGTACAGTTGAAGAGGGCTTAAAAGATTTGATTTGTACTACTCATATCACGAAGGTGCATCTTCTTTTCGGTAGCTCATCACATAAGAACTCCAAAGTTAAGCGTCCTTGACTTGGGGCAATTTTGGGATGGGTGACCTCCTGGGAAGTTTCCTAGGGTGCGTGTGAGTGAGGACATAAGCACGTTGGAAAGACTCGTCTTGATACAGTGAGGACAGTCGTCGAATCTGGGGCGTTACAAAAAAACTCCTCCCTCTCTCCTCCATACAAGGATGCCCGAAATTTACACTTGTATTCTCCTCCATTTTTGCTTCTTCAATTGTTGAAGATTGCACTCTCTTCTCAAAAAAAATCCTCTAATTTTTCTAGTGCAAAATTAGAGGGGATCTTCCTTGTTGGTGGTGGGCTTAATTTTTGAGCAAGGAGTACTCAAAGGAGGCTTGAAGATTTGTCTTGCCATTCAAGAGCTAAGGTGTTTACATCTTAGTTGGAGCCATCATCAATCTCTTGAGATTGATAGGTAATTTCTCTTAACACACTATGTATGACATATTTGTGTTATGTTATTTGCTACAATACTAGTGGGTGATCGTTTTTCACTTGTTGAAAATCAATTTTTGAAACTTCCGTTGCGCATCCGGGCAACGTAACCTATCCCCTTTCAAGATTTGAATATTTTGGCTAGAATACTTTAAGAACTGAAGGTAAGATAAATGAACACAAAGATTTTTATGGATATTCAGATACTTCAAATGTTCCTACGTCACTCTTTCTATCTCAAGGATATGTTTTCAATAAAAGGTTTTTATTAATATAACAATATGTAATAACCCACTTCAGTTTGGACATAAACACTTCCAAACTGAAACTCTTAGCTTTTCTTAAATTTATTAGTTGATGACTGAATTTCTCAACTAGTAACATGACGGCTACGAATAAATCAATGAAATGTGAGCTTGAATTTGCGATCTTCAAACGGGATGTAAACTTTAGAATGAATCGTAACCGACTGAGTGTTCTAGAATTAGTTGTGTAACTGATATTCGAGTGAAAATCTCCTTAGTATCACAACTGAACCCCTTAGCTATTTATAGTTTCGATTCCAAGGGTCACATTAAATGCAATTAATAATGGTATCCATTGAGTCGTCTTTTTTTCCATGTAGACATCCTTTTTACAATAGTACGAGGTATCAGACTGTTGTGCGCCGAATAATATGCTCGGGTACCGAATGTCAGTTTGTCCGCTGAAATTAAAATTGCATTTGATGACATGGCCAACTGATCAAGAGTCAAATCGGTCGATTGATCAGTTAAGCTGATCTATTTTTGGTTATCAGTTCTAACTTATGTTCATTCAGTTTGAACGCTTTGTTATCTTCAGTTTCAATTTAGCTATATTAGTTCTGATGGCTGAATCTTTTCTGTTCGTCAGTTTTGAGACTTTTTTATAGTTTTGAGAACTTTAGTTTAATAACATTAGCTCTACTTAGTCTATTTCAGTCCGATAAGTCTTCATCAGTTCTAAGATCAGTTATGTGCTATCAGTTCGATCAATGTTCACTTCTAGTCTTCAGTTCGGTTACTAGTTGGTTTGTCAAACTCCGAAACTTATAATTTCCCAACAATTTCCTCATTTTCGGGGTTTGACAAAACTTAGAATTTCTGAATTGATTATCTGAAACTTCGATTTTCTAAACTGATGTGTAGATAAAATAATCTTCTGACATGTACAAATTCATATATAAATAAGAAAGAAATCATAATTCTTGAAAGAGGTAAGTACATATTCGTACATACATTTCAAAATATAAAGAAATTTACAAAATATTGAGCTCCCTCATACTGATAACTGATATCAGACACTGATTACTTTTTGGTTTTCTTGTCGGCTTGTCCTTTATCAGTTTTGTTGTCTGGTTCACAGTGTTTCTTACTTGCCTCAGTCTTCTTCTTCTCTTCCCCATTTTTCTCAACATCCACCATTTTAGAAATAGGAGAAACGTTTAACTAACATGTGCAGATACTTTAGCCAACTGATCTTGTACAATATCGATCTTCTTTGACAAGCTTGTGTGCACAAAATCGATGCTCTGGCTGAGTAGTTCTTGGGAGGTGACCAGTTTTGGTGTTGTGACTGCCTCTCTTTTCATTTTCTCAATTGTTGTCAATAGGCAGACACATCCTTTGTCATTTTATTCAATACTTTAATTGTATGATCCTTGAGATATCCAGACTTAGAGTGCAACAGCTGAGTTGACTTGATGTTGGAACATTTCATGTTCGCAATCTTGATTTTGATGTTAACAAAACTTATTATTTTATTTCTAATGATTTTATCTAAGTACGTAGAATCTGAAATGATCAGTTATTGAGCAAAAACTGAAGCTATCGAAATGCAAACTGAAAGCGCCAAATGATCGCCCAAACTGAATCAGTTCAACTAATATATAAAAGACCGGTTCAACTGATTGTCCAGCTGATAGGCAGTTCAATAGAAGACCTTTAGAAGCCCGGTCAGCTGATGAAGAGCTCAACTGATGAAGAGTCCAGCTGACGAGTTCAACTGAAGCAGTGAAATCAGTCCAGCTGACGAGCCAACTGATTTCACCAAACTAGTTCAAGATAAGTTTAACTGACCAGTTCAGAACATCGGTTAGGAATCAATTAGTTTGCAAAACACGATAAGCTTATTCAATGGAATCCAGCTGCTCGCACTGAGGAAAAGATTTTGTACATCAAAGAACAAGAATAGACATTGCAACACTGCTTAAAGCCAAAACGTTCCAGAATGGCTGTCGGAAAGCACAAACATATTTCGAGGAACATATTCAAAATACAACATATACAATAATTGAGTCTCACTGTATGATCAAACTTCGCGCCTATAAATAGAAGATGAAGATCAGTGAAGATATAAGAACAATAAGAGTGTGTGAAGAAGAAAAGCATGTTAAAAGTCTTATCATCTTACAAGAAACAATCAGCCCAGTTGTGAGGGAACACTTCAACATGCTATCAACTTAGTATAGAAGCTCTTTTCCCTCAGTATGTGAGAACACCTTCCCGGTATATTCATTTTTCAGTTCTCACACACTCACACACTATCACTCACATATACTAAGAATTGAGAGTACTGATCAGTTGATTGAGTCTTGCACAAAGACGTAAAACTTGTGTATGCAATCTTTGACATATAGACGTTAAAAAAGTGTTGGCTGGAAGGTACTGCCTTCATTCAAGACTAGGAGTTCAGTCAAGAAGTAGGGTAAGTCCTAAGCCGAGTGAGTTTGTACAAGGTTTTGTATAAATCAAAGTTTTCTAGTGGATCCTAAACGAGGTGATAGAAGGGGTGACGTAGGAGCTGTTGAAGTCTCCGAACATCCATAAACATATCTTGTGTTATTTCTGTTTAACTGCTTGTTTTTGCTTTTAACTGATTTGATCAGTTCAGCTGATATCAATTTAGTTCCATCCATAACTGAACTGATATAAGCCAGAACTGATCCGTGTATTCATTTTTCAGTTCTCACACACTCACACACTATCACTCACATATACAAAGAATTGAGCGTATTGATCAGTTGAGTGAGTCTTGCAGAAAGACGTAAAACTTGTATATGTAGTCTTTATTACATAGACGTTAAACAAGTGTTGGCTGGAAGGTACTGCCTTCATTATAAACTAGGATTTTAGTGAGGCAGTAGGGTAAGTCCTAAGCTGAGTGGGTTTGTACAAGGTGTTGTATAAATCAAAATCTTCTAGTGGATCCTACCCGAGGTGGTAGAAAGGGTGACGTAGGAGCAGTTGAAGTCTCCGAACATCTATAAACATATCTTGTCTTATTTCTGTTTAACTGCTTGTTTTTGCTCTTAACTGATCAATACTGATTTGATCAGTTTAGCTGATATCAATTAAGTTCTTACATAACTGAAATGATCTAAGCCAGAACTGATCCCATGTAATTTTTAGTTATTCAGTTGCACAAAATATAAAATCGATTAGTTTTCTTAACAAAGGATTATTTCGAGTATTTTCCGCTTGGTTTATAACCAAACTCGATCTAATTCATCGATTTTTACATTGTTAGAACACGAGCTATTGCAGCTTATTGAGAATATTGTGTTTGAACCACTTCAAAGGTGATAGATTGTTGACCCAAGATCTGTCAAGCTAGACATAATATTTTCGACCATCACATCAGTTGCGATTGGTAGATCCAGAAAAAATTCTTGAGCAATAGCATTGGCTTTCCCTTTCCCACTGATATCCACAACTGCTATATGTCCAGGGTTATATTCTTGGTCCACATCTTCAGCAACTTCATTAACAGTTTCTTCTTGAACTGAAAGACTTTGAGGTTGATCTGGATAAACAAGAGACATCAGGTTCCTCAATATTCTTCTTTCCAGCAAAGATTGTTTGTTTAGATGCTTCAAAAATAAAGAATGTCTCAGGAACCACTAGAGCAGTGAAAATCAATTCAGTTGAAACTGATGGTTCCTGAATTGTTGGTCTGGCTTTTGCAATACTCGTTTTTCTGTTACGAAGTGAAATTCTTCTATTATCAAATCAGCTTCAGTAGCTGGCTCAGCCTCAAGAACTTGTTCAGGAATGAATTCTTCAGAGGCTTGCTCTTCCCTGAACTCCTACTGAATGTCTTCAGTAACTAATTACAATATCTAATCCACTTTTGCGAGTGACAATTATTCATCAGTATATGCAGACAGTTGAGCTACCAGATCAATTTTGGTAGAGCTATTAGTACGGTGGAGATGGAGGGTTGAGCTCGTTCAGAAGTTTGTTGATGAACTGTATTTGAGACCTCTTCAGTAGTCTGTTCTAAAGCTGATTCAGTTGGAACTGGTCCATTTGAAATATGAGTTGTAGAAGCTTCAGATTGTTTGAACTCCTTAACTGGTGTTGGACTGCCTGTCTCCACTGGAATATGTAGTTTCTGTCTCATCTCCCAATTTTTCACTTTTTGCTGAAGAGTGATGAGATTAGAGTCCTGTTTGAAATAGTCGAAGCTTAGGTAGAGCTCTTGGAGCGGCAATAGGCTTGGTCTTCTGAGACCTCAGCTTCTTGTTCAGCTAGGGTGAGGGTGTCTTCTCTGAATCACTGGCTGGTACAACCTGTTTCCTCTTGGTCGTTGGTTTCTGAGGAGCAGCAGCCTTAGATTTTGCAATCTTCTTCTGTTTGGTAGCTGCCTCCTCTCCAATTTATTTTTTGACCACAACGAACTTGGTCGGAGAAACATTCAATTTAGCCATGTTCAACTGAAAATTTTGAGCATTGTAGATTTTGAAATTGGATACTGATGAAGCTGAATCCAGAGGGATTCCTGAGTCTTCGATCAGTTTGCTCAGTTGCAGTGCGAACCCCTTCGACTGCTTGGTCGACTGTTACAATGTTCTTATAATTGTTGAAAAGAATGGACGACCAGTGCATCTTGATACCTTGGATGATGACCGTCATCATCTGAAATTTTTCCAATGCCAAGGGGGTGAATGAACCAGCTTTGGGAAAAATACCCTTGGCAGCAATATCTGCCAGCAACTGGAATTCATGCTTCAATTCTCGCTTGGCCTCTGACACATTATTCATCTTCCCACTGGCTGATAGCATGATCTACATTTCCTCAATGTTTGAAGCGACTATCTCTGAGAAGCTAGAAAGTCCTTCAGTTGGCAGTTGAAATAGATTGTGGAAGAAAACCTCATCAACAATAATTGAGTGATTGTTGACCTTCATATGAATCTTCCATCATTAATCACAGAGCTGGACTCGTAGATAGAGAAAAGCTCTAGAGAATAGATTTATTGAGTAGCCAGCCCCAAGAATTGACGAAGATCAGAAGATTCGATCTTCTGAAAAACTCCTCAAATTACTGCATCGTGGATAGAGAGAATTGAATCAAAATCGACAGCGATGGCGTTCAATAGGAATGCTGAAATTTGGGTTGCCATTGGTATTGAAATTCTGTAAGAAAGAAAATGCAAGTGATTTGCTCTGAGAATTTGAGGGGTAGTAAAGAGAAACTAAGTAGGGCAGTTACTCATATATGTTCGTGAATTTACAAATTTCAGACAAGTGCTAGTCTGATTTTTTTCTCAAAAAAAATTTGAAAATTAAAATAAGTCCTTTCAACCGATTAACTCATTACGAAACTGAATCTTACGATAATATTATTTAGTTGAATTAATCAGTTTTGAAATAACAAAGTTTAATCAGTCACAAGTCTCATTGTAGAATTGAATTGAATTAAAGATCAGTTAAGTTATTTGATAAGATTAGTTGATTCGAGTAATGAATGATCAGTTTGAAACTAAATCAGTTTAGTTCAGGAACAATCGACATCTTTCTTATTAGTTAACCGACTAAAATTCATTGTTTTCCCTAAATTAAGCATTAAGACAAATCAATAAGCCCTAAAATATTTCTAAGTGAACTTAGTATCTGGTAAAGACTTAGTGAAGATATCAGTTTCTTGTTGTCTCATTGAGATGTATTCCAGTATGATGTCCTTCTTTAGAGCATGATCTCTAATGAATTGATGTCTGTCATCAATATGATTGGTTCTGGAGTTGAGAACTAGATTATATGTGATCGCAATTGAACTGGTGTTATAAAAAAAGATCGGTGATTCTTCTACAGTAACTCCATAATATTTCAGTGGTTGCGGAATCCAGATCAGTTGAGCACAACAACTTCCAGTAGCTAAGTATTCCGCTTCAGTTGTGGAAGTCGAAATGGATGTTTGCTTTTTGCTAAACCTTGAGATCAATCTGTCTCCTAGAAAGTGACATGATCCACTTGTATTTTTGCGATCTAAATTACATCCTGCATAATCTGCATCTGAATATCCAACTAAATTTAAAATAAATTATTTAGCATACCCTAAGCGCACATTTTGTGTGCCTTTGAGATATTTCAATACACGTTTGGCAGCTAAGTAATGAAATTGTTTAGGATCAGCTTGAAATCTGACACACTTGAATACACTAAAAATAAAATCAGAACGGCTAGCAGTTACGTAAAATAATGAACCTATTAAACCTCTGTAGAGAGACATCTCAACTAATATTCCTCCTTCATCTATGTCTAGTTTAATCGATGAACTCATGGGAGCATATGCTGCTGAACAAATTTCCATGCCAAATTTCTTGAGCAATTCCTTCGTTTATTTGATCTGATTGATATAGATATCAGTTTCCAATTGTTTCACTTGCAAATCGAGAAAGAATTTCAGTTCACCCATCATACTCATATCAAATTTTTCTTGCATCAGTTTAACAAACTTTTCGCACAATTTGGAGTTAATTGACCCAAAAATAATATCGTCAACATAAATTTGAACAAGTAAAGTATGATCTTTCTTCGTGAATTTGAATAGTGTCTTGTCAACTGTTCCTACATTGAAGTCATGATAAATTAGAAATTTTGAGAGGGTCTCATACCAAGCTCTGGGAGCTTGTTTAAGACCATAGAAAGCCTTGTTAAGTTGGTAAATATGGTCTGGAAGTAAATGATGTATAAAACCTGATGGTTTTTTTGCATAAAATTCTTCTTGTAACTGACCATTATATTTAGGAATACACTCTTCACATCCATTTGATAAACTTTGAAGTTCTTGAAGGATGTATAGGTAAGGAATATTCTGATTGCTTTCAGTCGAGCAACTGCAGCATACGTTTTTATCATAGTCAATTCCTTCTTTTGGCCTATAACCTTGTGCTACTAGCCTCATTTTTTTGAACAAAACTGAATCGTCTTCATTCAGTTTGTTCTTATACACCCATTTAGTAACTATAACAGTTTTTAAAAGCAGTCTTGGAACTAAAGTCTATGCATTGTTATGAGTAAATTGATTTAATTCCTCTTGCATAGCATTTACCCAACTGGGATCAGTTAGTGCTTCATTAGTGTTCTCCGGTCCTATTTGAGAGATAAAAGCAGAGTGTACAAATAAATCAAACATTTGTTTTTTTGTCTTTATCAGATAAGATGGGTTACCTATTACCAAATCATGTGGATGTTTTTTACTCCATCTTTAGTTTGGATTTGTCAAACTGTTCTGCGTAACTGGTTCAGTTTGCAACTGACCTGAAACGTCCACTATTTTTTAACTATAAAATCCTACTAAATTTTATTATTATTTTTTTTATACATACTTTCTAAATTCTCCATTTAAAATAACTTAACATTTACATAAGTTAAAATAATTTAGCATTAAAATCTCAAGTGCATAAAAATTCCTAAATCGTCAACTAACAAAATTCAACTCCAATCTTTTAACATGATCATAATAATTTCAAAATAAACCATAAAAATCTCTAACTAAAGCATTAAAAAAATCTTTAAAACTTTAACTATCAAGCTAATGCGGACAATAAAGTCCCTCGGGAGTGTACCGCCGGACTCAATCCACTCAAGCGTCAGCGCCTCCCTCAATATCATCATGACCTACAACATTCAAACCTAGTGAGTCTAATGGCTCAGCACGTTTTAAATAGGAATAACAAATAATATATATAAAAGCACATGCATTAAAATCATAATTTTATTTAAAATAAACTTGTAAGCATAAATAAATCATAAATCGTCAAATCGTAAAGCTTTCAATTGTTTACCATTTTGAATGAAGTTTGATACTTGAAAGTGACTAGCATTTATCCTCTAGTCGACTGATCAATCTTAGCTCACCATTGCGCATGGGGACGGGGCACTAGACACCGACATAAAATGGAAATACATGGAAATACGATCGTTGGGCTGCCTCTGAGCCTTTTCTCGTAAACGGTCTCTCTCTGGGACCTTTTCCCTCACAATATTTTCAAAATCATATATCATATCTTTTTTGTCACAGTCAATTCATGTCCTTCTAATATTTTTATTTTCCTTTTTAATTATAAAATATCCTGTCCTTTCCAATTTCGTAAAATAACATTTTAGCAGTAAAAATTTCACAGCTTTACCATAAATCATAAAATCTCATATTTTCTTCATAAACGTTTTAAAATATCATTTAGCATGCGTTATGATTCTTCAGGACACTTCCAGACCTTTTGTACTACTCGGGACATGAAATGACAATTTTGCCCTTGGCTATGAAATTCCTGATTTTGACGTTTTCTTACTTTTATCGACTCGAGCATATCCCAAACCATTATATAAGCTTATATTTGACTTCTAATATTTTTCTTATATATAAACCCGAGCCTTTCGATTTAATAACTTAATTACTAAATCATAAAGCGTTTTAATCCCAAAATAATTCCCAACTTAATATTATTATTCCCAAATTAGAAAATTAGACTTTTCATCCCTACAATACCCTCTTAAGCCATGAACCACGCCCCGTGAACCATGGTTTGAGCCATCTTCTTTATTCCTAGCAATTTCGAACCCTAGTTCCTAACTCACGTTCTTTTATCCCAAAACCTTTGAAACCATCCTCGAACCACCTAGGACCAGACCACGTCCAACACCTCCTAGACAACCCTGAACCATCTTAGAGAAGCGACCCAGCCCCTAGCCAAGCCATCACAATACTCGCGCCCTAACCTCCCTAGAACCATTCGCCTACCTTAAACCTCGAACAATCACCGAACCATCCTGGACCTAACCCTGAACAGACCCTCTTGGACTCTTCCAGGCCTAGCCTAGCCCAGCGCTGAACCAGCCCTCAGCCACATGGAGCCAGCCCTGTGCACGTACGCATGCGCAAGGGTGCCTAGGTCTCGCGACTACCCTTACTTCAAGAAAACCTGCCCTAGCCTCCTTGGGGCCCATCTAGGACCCTAGCCGACCCCTTTCTAAAAAGCCTTGAGCCAGCTCGCACACCCCTGCAATCGAGCCGAGTCGCGCGCCCCAAGATCCCTCTTAACTCACAGTTTGTTTCCTATCTCCACGCAGCAGGGTCTAGCTGCCCTATGCACGGTGCCCCTTCTAGGCCGAGGCCAGGCACGCTGCCCCTCCTAGCCGAGGCTACTACCATCTAGGCAATTAAGGAAAACCCTAGAAATCCTTAGGTCGACTCTCCCTTGGCCTTTCATGATTCCAGCATACGTTCATAGCTTACTCGACTCTTTTACAACAATAAACATCCCCTTATTTGCAGCGTGTCCTTACAAATTCATAACTCATATCACATGCGCATAAAACGTAGAATCTTCGAAAAATATTCGTCTAAAGTTTAAATAAATTGATCTAAATATTTTTCATGCTTCAAAACATGTGTCATGGATAATATGATTTGAATGGTGCAAAAAGAAGGTTTAGAAACATGATTTTACGTTTAAAACGCTCGAATAGTCAATAATCAATGCGGGGAAGTCGGTGGGTGATCGAAGCGACGTTTCGATTGTTTCTTTTGCGTAAAAGTGGTGTGAATCTATAATGCTACGTATGATGAAGGATCGGTGATTGTTTGATCGAAGGAATCAAGTCAAAAAATTGAAATCGTAGGCTAGAAACTCTCGGCTGTTTGTGTGTGTATTTAGTGTGTGTGTTTTAGGTGTCCTTCATGTGGATTGTGTTTGGGTGTGTGAGTTGCCAACTAATAAATACTTAAACATAGTTTAGGTTTAAACAAACTCTAATAAATAATTTAAAAATTAATTAGAAAATTAAGTTAACCCCCAAGTTTTATTTAAAAATTTTAATACCATGATCAAGATAAACTCCAATTTAAAAGATTAATATTTCTATCTTCAAAAATTGCCATAAAAAAATCTTAAATTTCCACTTAAATACTAATTAAATAAGTAAATTAAATTAAGGCATAAAAATCATTATAAAATATTTCACAACAATTTCAAGAATTAAATCCTCACTTTAAAATTAATATTTTAAAATACTTAAAATCTTATAAATCGTCTAATAATTAAGACATTAAAATATTAAAATTCATAAATCATTTAAATTACTAATTTTCTTGGCTTAAAAATAAATATAACATTTAATCTTAGCACCTTAGTCGTCTCCAATCTCGTCCCCCTGTCTGACTTCGAATATCCAGACAGAAAATCCTAATTTCTTGAATTCATGTAAAATTATGCAATTAATCATATTAAAAAATGTACCATTTATGAATTTTAAAAAAATAAATAAACAATTTAACTAGTTCTCATGCATGCGGTTTACGTGTGATGATTTTTCGGGCGTTACAAATTCTCCCCTCTTAAATAAAATTTTGTTCTCGAAATTTGTGTAGCTTAGGATCCCTCATTTCACTTCATACTTGATCTAATTGGATTAAATTTTGCACTCTATCACGCTTTCGCTGCTTACTCTGATATACCATCTTTCATTTTGTATATTTATGCCAAAACTCTTGATATCTAAGAACTCAAATATTTAACTAACTCTACAACCTCTACCAATTATAAATCCTAAGTTACCTTAAGTTATTTTATCTTTCTAAAGAGTAATTAATTGGTTGACTTTACATTGGGTCGTCCTGACCATATAATTTAATTTCTCCAAAGTGTATTCCTATTGCCAAACCCAGTTTCGATGCAGAGTCATCTTATTGTATCCATGATTATAAAACACTTTAATGACTGGTACTTACTAAATCATCATTCTTTTATATGCCCAACATGTTGTCCTTAACACTAGCATCAATATATATTTGTCTTCTTAAATCTCAAGGACTCCATGTGCTTAAACGATTCAAGTCTATCGAGTCCACAGAACCTAGAATCCATAAAATTAAAGATTATTTACCTAATAGGACTTACTATTAATCTCAACACATATTTCCAAATAATCCCAAAATAATTGTCCCTTAGTAACCACTGTACTCTTATTACCAATTCAAAACTTAGGTTCCTAATTTCATATCCCAAATAAATATTTTATGACACTACTAGTTGTTCCTTAATAACTTTAAATATTTCCCCAAATGAATATATCCTTATAAGGTTTAGTGACAAAGTTTAAAAAAAGAGGTTTCTGGACATTAGAAATCATAGCAATCGCATTGTCAACCCAAAAATGAAATTATTTCTCTTTAACTTACTTATCATATTTCGCAATTACCTCATACAGTCTCCATGTAACGTACCGTACTTTTAAAATAATTGAAATTTGTGGAAAAATAAAAATTTTCTTAAATAAATAAAAATCTTCCAAATTGCGATAAAAATAAACTGCTCATCTAAAAATAATTGAAATAAAAACAATTACCAACAAAGTTTGCAAAAAGTATTCGTTTAAACAACGTAAAATAGTCTCATAAAATCAGAGTATTTGAAACATGCATAAAGTTCTAAAAAACGTAGGCGGTCCTCGGGTTTAGCCTCCGCGCAGTCCGAGCCGACTCATTGGTCCCCACCCCTTGTCTCCTCGTACTCGTCCTCACCTGCATCGATCAAGTCTAGTGAGTCTAAAGACTCAATATGTATAAACTGAGAATAACAAGTAATACATAATAAAACCACATGTATTTTAAAGTAGGACGTACATACTTGAACATGAACGTTGCTACTACTTAAATTATAATTCACCCAAGTGTAGGTTGTCTACAAGTAATATATTTCGTGTGTACGAGATCGATCCACAGAGAGGTTATTTTTAGTTTAAATTTATTAATTTATAAATTACCAAATTCAAGAATGAAGTTTAAAAATTATAAAATTTTGTCAAGGCTCAAAGATTTATTCTTGGTTTATGTAACATTGTTTAACTAAAAGTAAAACAAAGGAAACCACCATAAATAATGGTTCCAAGTGAAATTAAATAATTAAACAAATATAATATAATATAGTTTCTACTATAGAAAATACCGAATTAACCGATATTTTATATATGGTACCTATGATTATATATATAACTATATAAATATATAATTGCATAAAGTAAATGTTAAATTAAATAATTATATTTCATTTAGAACAACCGGCAGAGCCACGCTATTGTCTAAATAAAATATAAGATTTAATAAGTTAGTTGCGATAAAGTAAAAGTTAGTTGCGAAAAGTAAAAGTTAGATGCGAAAAGTAAAAGTTAGTTGTGATAAGGTAAATATTAGATTGTTAGATATTAGTATTAAACCATAATATTGCATTTAGAAAACCGACAGAGCTACGCTATTGTCTAAATGAAATATATGATATAATTATATAAATATATATATATAAACACACATATATATAATCGATGAAATATTTATTGTATCAAAATTAAACAACAAATCAAGATAATCACTTCAATGGTATCAAGCATTTGATGTAAATTGATAACAACAAATAATTCATTTTTATACCTACAATAAAAAGAAGTTAGCTAAATGAAATGAAATAAATAAAGAATATACAAAATATAAACAATCTTACTTCACCAAGAATTCATCCTCTTCACCTTGACATAATAGATTAGCTTGCCATGAGCTTACTTTTGATCAATACTAAAATCATCACTCATAGTTAAGAAAATGAAAGAAAAAAATTAGAACTTAGAACTTTGATACACACTCACACTATATTTTACAATGAGATAGAATGATTCTCAAGCTAGCACAAAGCCTCTATTTATAGGCCAAATGAGAGAAAGAATAAAAAATTTTAATAATGTCATGTAGTTGTAATAGTAGTTTTTGTCTCCTCCAACTTCAATTCATTGGCCCTTCTTTCAATGCTATGTTCCATGACTTTAAGCACAGAATTTGACTTGGCTCAAAACAAGAAACATGTAGGGAATTGTCTGTAGATGAATTTGGCCACTTGGTTCACCTCATTTGGTTAAATATTGAATTATTTATGATTTTTTTACTATAAGCTGGTCATAGTAAAAGTAAATCTGTCCTCCTTTTGATATTTGCACAATTTGATCATTTTAATGAATTTTTTAGGCAATCATGTCTTCTGCAAACTTGTAGATAATTTCTCAAGGATTCCAAACATTTTTGAATCACCTCCATTTGAATTTTGTAGCTTGAGTTATCATTATTTTACCAACACGTAGAAAACCTAAAAATAAAACTTATTTAGTAAGACACTTAAATATAAACAATCAATACTAAAATAACATAATTTTAATGAAACTTAAATTTAAAAATATAGGTTTTAACATATAATAAATTATTAATTTTAAGTTTCATCACACTCCCACACTATCTTATTACTAGTCCCTTAGTAATAAAATAAAATTTATCAGAAAATCACAACCTAGATTCTTTATTCCTTTTATATATTCAAATATACAAACATATTCATTTTAAAAACAAAATAATATACCGATTTATATATATATATTTATTTTTTTGTTTAATATAATAATATATAATTAGATGTGTTTTTATTATTATTCTTATTTCACATAATATATAAAGTAACAATATATAAATAAAGAAACACATCTATTATACATTTTATATTAATTAATCAAAAAAATTATATATATATATAAATTGGTACATATGAAAAACTAATTTTTCTTGTAGTCTGTAATTTGAATATAATGAATATTAAAATCTAGTGTATTGTGATTTTCCAATAATTATTAACTAATGCGTCTCAGGTGCATTTTACTGACACCTAACTCGACATTGAACTAAAAATTAATAATATTATTACTATATATAAGTATATATTTTTATTTTCATATAAAAAAAACTAAGAGGAGAAAAAGAAGACATTATTCATACCTTAAAAAAATACATTAAAACATACCGTTGAATCACAATTTTAGCATCACATGAATTTTCTTTTCTTACTCTCGTATGTTGGCCAATAAAGTTGAGATAAGAATGGATCTGGTTCATGACTAAATCCTTGCAGTAAATCAATAAGTTCACATTCACTTGTTGCAGAAACTAACATCATTCGTGAAGCTAATGAGAGAAATACATGTTCCACAACATCATCTAGAAACGATAACAGTTTATCATAATAATTGTTAACATTAAACAAACCAATTGGCTTATTGTGGATGTTTAATTGTGGCCAGCAAACAGTATGAAATATTTCCTCCAAAGTACCGAAACCTCCTGGCAAAGCAATGAAAGCATCTGAATGTTCAATCATTTGAGTAATTCGTTCATACATTTGTCCACTTTCATTTCTTCTCTTATTGTTGGTCCTCCAGTAAGATTAGCTAAAGTAATCGGAATAATGCCTAAGACTTCACTTCCACCTGTATGCGCAGCTTTAGTAATTTTTCCCATGAGACCAATTTCACCACCACCATATACCAAATGAATCTTTTTTTCAGCAAGTGTTATTCCAAGCTTTTCTGCTACTTCTTCATAAATTGAATCTTTTCCTGCACTAGATCCACAAAATACACAAATATTTTTGATTTTACTTACCGTGAACGTTGACATGTTGAAAAATATGTTTTTTGTAATTGTTAGATCAAAACATATGAATTTATAAGCGTATCATGCCAAAAATCAATATTTGAACAGGAAATTATTATTAATAAAAGAAAATAAAAATGACATAAAATTAAAACACATATATACAGCGTAGTTGTGATTGTGGCTCACATCTTCCTCTGATTTTACGTTCAGTAACGGCTTCAACGCCTTCTATGAGTCGAGAATATGCTTCACATCCAATTTTCTTATAAATTGGCAAACATGGTCTTTTAACGTCAGATTCCCAAGACAAAATTGTGTGTATATATATATATATATATATACTACTTATCAAAATAGATATGTGTTACTACAGTAGGATCTTTGTAAGGCTGATTCCACCGCCCATATTGATATTCCTCCTGTTGAAATTGCCACCATAGTTTAAGAAGTTCATTTTGCACGTACCCACTAGAATGCGTATCAAGAACCTCTAGAAAATTATCAAAAGGCTCTTTACTCAGACCATTCTTAATGACTAAAATTTTATCTTCTCTATTCATTGATGTCATTCCAACATTTTTGCATTTCCCCTTGCAAGTCCACCTTGCACATTTATGACATCCACCTATACGTTTAGCTCTTCGCTTTTTGGCATATGTGCTTTTACCAAATCCTGGCGTATGTCTTATTATTATTTCACTTGCTTCCCCAACCAATCGGACTTTTGCTTCAATTATCAAACGGACATCATTCGGTATGCCATAAGACATCATCAACCTTAGTCGCTCACATCTAGCTTTATATATTTTTTTCAGCGCATTATCTGGTAAACAAGCAAAATATTTACGAAGATTCACAATACAAGATTCCATATTATTATTATATATATATTTCAATTATTTTGGGAAAACTGAAGAAACCGACATAGACAGTCACGGAGTCCGTTATCCGCCACTTAACCGGGAAATGAACTAGAATCTGCAAAAACAGAATATGAAAATATCAAACAACTATTATGGATCATATAAAGGCATAAACTCATCATTAAGAATTTCATTTTCTATAAAAAGCTTAAGTCTTTGCCCATTAACTTTAAACACATCATTATTTTTAGGATTTTCAATATCAACAGCACCATGAGGATAAACAAATTTAACTATAAATGATCCTGACCATCTCGATCTTAATTTTCCTGGAAATAAATGCAAACGAGAATTATAAAGTAAAACTTTTTGTCCAATTTCAAATCACTTTGTCATAATATTTTTATCATGAAAGGCTTTAGTTTTATCTTTATAAATCTTTGAATTTTCATATGCATCATTTCTTAATTCTTCAAGTTCATTTAATTGCAATTTTCTTAATTTAGATGCATCATCTAAATTAATATTAAATGCTTTAATTGCCCAATAAGCTTTATGTTCAAGTTCAACCGGTAAATGACAATGCTTACCAAAAACTAACCTATATGGTGACATCCCTAATGATGTTTTAAATGCAGTTCTATATGCCCATAATGCATCAGTTAATCTTAAAGACCAATCTTTTCGAGTTGGATTAACTGTTTTTTTCTAAAATTTTTTTTATTTCTCTATTTGCAAGTTCAACTTGACCATTACTTTGAGGATGATATGGGGTAGATACTTTATGTGTAATGCCATATTTTCTTAACAAAGAAGAAAATGATTTATTTATAAAATGACTTCCCCCATCACTAATTATTGCTCTAGGTATTCCAAACCGGCTAAAATATTTTCTTTTAAAAATTTTATAACAACTTTATGATCATTAGTTCTACATGCAATTGCTTCAATCCATTTTGAAACATAATCAACAGCGACTAAAATGTCGGTAAATCCAAAAGATAATGGAAATGGACCCATAAAATCTATCCCCAAACTATCAAATATTTCAATAATTATGATTGGATTTAAAGACATCATGTTTCGTTTTGAAATTGATCCCATTTTCTGACAGTTTTCACAAGATTTGCAAAATAAATGCGTATATTTGAATAAAGACGGCCAATAAAAACCACATTGTAAGATTTTTGTAGCTGTTTTATTGGATGAAAAATGACCTCCACATGCTTCAGAATGACAAAATTTAATAACATTACTTATTTCATTGTCGGGTATGCATCGTCGAAAAATTTGATCAGGACAATACTTAAACAAGTAAGGATCATCCCAAAATATTTTTTTAACTTCTACCAAGAATTTATTCTTATCCTGTGAATTCCAATGAGAAGACATTTTATTTGTCACAAGAAAATTTACAATGTTAGCAAACCATGGCATAATAGTGGCATAAAAAAACTGATCATCTGGAAAATTTTCATTTATTGGTATTTCATTAGGAGATGATTCAGTTATTATTCTAGATAAATGATCGGCTACGACATTTTCTTTTCCTTTTTTATCTTTAATTATAATATCAAATTCTTGTAACAATAAAATCCACCGTATTAATCTTGGCTTAACATCTTGTTTATTTGATAAATATTTTATGGCAGAATGATCAGTGTAAACAATAGTAGTAGAACCAATTAAATAAGATCGAAATTTATCTAATGCAAATACTACTGAAAGTAATTCTTTTTCAGTAGTTGAATAATTTATTTGAGCACTATTTAAGGTTCTACTAGCATAATAGATTGCATAAGGTTTTCCTTCTTTTCTTTGTCCTAACACAGCTCCTATAGCATAATCACTTGCATCACACATTAATTCAAATGGTAAAGACCAATCTGGAGGTTGTAAAATAAGTGATGTAATTAAAAGGTTAATTATTTTTTGAAAAGCATTTTCACATTTCTGAGTCCATTCCAATTGTGTATCTTTTGTTAAAAGATTTGAAATTGGTTTAGATATTACACTGAAATTTTTTATAAATCTTCTATAAAATCCTGCATGACCCAAGAATGATCGAACTTCTTTAACCGTTTTTGGTGATGTTAAATTAGCAATAACATCAACTTTGGCTTTATCAACTTCAATTTCTTTTTCAGATATCACATGTCCTAACACAATCCCAGATTTAACTATATAATGACATTTTTCCCAATTTAAAACAAGATTTTTTTCTTCACATCTTTTTAATACTTCTTCTAGGTTTTTAAGACAATTTTCAAATAAGTTTCCAAAAACAGTTATATCATTCATAAAAAATTCTACAAATTCTTCAATCATATCACTGAAAACACTTAACATGCATCTTTGAAAAGTCGCCGGAGCATTACATAAACCAAATGGCATTCTTTTAAATGCAAAAGTTCCAAAAGGACAAGTGAAAATAGTTTTTTCTTGATCTTCTAATGATATAGGTATTTGATAATACCATGAATACCCATCAAGAAAACAGTAATAAGAATTTCCTGCTACTTTTTCTAGAATTTGATCTAAAAATGGCTGTGGGAAATGATCTTTTCTAGTTGCATCATTTAATTTTCTATAATCAATACACATACGCCAACTAGATGGAATTCTAGCTTGTAATAACTCTCCCTTTTCATTTTTTATAACAGTGATGCCTGACTTTTTAGGTAGTACTTGTGTTGGACTTACCCATTTACTATCTGAGATTGGATAAATAATTCCAGCATCTAATAATTTTAATACTTCATTCTTAACAACTTCCTTCATATGTGGATTTAACCTTCTTTGTGGTTGTTGATATGTTTTAGCATTTTCTTCCAAGTGAATTCTATGTGTGCAAATTAAAAGATTTATACCTTTTATATCTTTCAAAGTCCATCCAATTGCATTTTTATATTTTTTAAGTAAGTTAATTAAATCTTCTTCTTGATTTGGTAAAAGAGTGGAAGAAATTACAACATGACATGTTTTATTTTCACCAAGAAATACATATTTCAATTCTAATGGTAAAACTTTTAATTCAAGTTTTGTATTAACATTTTCTTTATTTTCAGACTCAAAACTTTCAATTGAAAAAACTTCAGATTTTTGATTTTCTTTTTGTATATTTTATTCCACAATTGTTTCTATTTCATTATCATATTCATTTATACTTGGTTGTTTACATAAATTGAACACATTAAGTTCTAGAGTCATATTTCCAAAAGACAATTTCATTATTCCATTTCGACAATTAATTAAAGCATTTGAAGTTGCTAGAAATGGCCGTCCCAATATTACTGAAATTTCATTATGTACTTCTATTGGTTGTGTATACTTCTATTGGTTGTGATCCAAGACAATAAAATCTACAAGATATATGAATTTATCAACTTGAACCAACACATCTTCTACAATACCTCTAGGTATTTTGATTGACCTATCCGCCAGTAAGAGAGTAACAGAAGTGGGTTTTAATTCACCTAAATTAAGTTTTTCATAAACCGAATAACGAAGTAAATTCACACTTGCTCCCAAATCTAACAAAGCTTTTTTAATTTTATTTTCTCAAATAATAAATGAAATTGTTGGACAACCAGGATCTTTATATTTTAAACTTGAATTATTTTGTAGAATAGAACTTACTTGTTCAGTCAAGAATGCTTTCTTTTTCACATACAATTTTCTCTTCACAGTACATAAGTCTTTTAAAAATTTTGCATAGGAATGTACTTGTTTAATAGTATCTAATAATGGAATATTTATCTTTACTTGTTTAAAAACTTCATAGATATCAGAATCAGTTTTTTTTTTTTGATTTGTTAATGCATGAGGAAATGATGGATGTTTATTTGACTCATTTACTATTTCAGATGATTTATTATTCACCATATTATTCTTAGAATTTAAGGTATCATCATTTTCGAAAGTATCAGGATTATCATCCTTACTCTTTGATTTTAAATGATCATTGTTTTCATTACTAAATGGATCATTAACTATTTTACCACTTCTAAGCGTAATAACAGATTTTATTTGATCAATTTTTTCATTTTTTAATTCTTGATTTTTATTTTTAGGATTAGGTTGAGGTTGAGGTGGAAATTTTCCTTTTTCTTGAATATTAAGTGCAGATGCAAATTTTGCAAGAGTTTCTTTCAAATCACTCATAGATTGACTGTTTTGAATATTGATAGACTCTTGCTTTTGGATAAATGCATGAATTACATCTTCAAAGTTTTTTCTTGGAGGTGTAACATAAGGAATATAACCTTGATGATTTTGGTTATTTTGAAAATATTGTTGTGAGGGTTGTACATTATTATCATTCCTCCAACTAAAATTAGGATGATTTTTCCATCCAAGATTATATGATTGTGAAAAAAGATATAATATTGGTTTTTTATAATTGTTAACATAATTTGCTTGTTCATGGAGACATTCTTTAAATGAAGGTAATGTTGGAAAATATTTTGTAGAATGATCATGTGTATCACATATATGACAAACAATTTCATGAATACTTTTTAATTGACCACTTTTTTTTATTTCTAATGACTCAATTTTTCTTGCTAAAGATGCAAGTTTAGCTTGAATATCTATATCATCTTTAAGATTATAGATACCACCCCCATTTGTTGAATTATTGATTTTAGTTGTTGGTGGTTCTATTGTGCCTATATTATCCCAATTTTGAGCATTTTCTGCTAATGAATCCAAATACTCCATAGCTTCATTTGGGTTTTTATATTCAAAAGTTCTATTACACATGAATTCTATCATTTGCCTATCTTTAGGTATAAGACCTTCATAAAAATGAGAAACTATTCTCCATGTTTTAAAACCATGATGTGGGCATGTATTAAGTAATTCTTTATGTCTATCCCAACATTGATAAAATGTTTCTCCTTATTTTTGAGAAAAAGTTGTAATTTGTCTTTTAAAAGAGTTTGTTCTATGGGAAGGGAAAAAATTTTGAGAAATTGTTGTTGAATTTCTTCCCATGATCTTATTGAACTTGATCTTAAATTTTGTAGCCATGTTTTAGCTTTATCTTTTAAAGAAAAACGGAAAAGCTTTAATCGAACTATATCCATGCTACAATTTTGATCATTATAAGTATTACAAACTTCTTCAAATTCTCTTAGATGTAAATATGGATTTTCAGAATCTAAGCCATGAAAATTTGGTAAAAGTTGAATAATTTGAGGTTTAAAGTTGAAATTAGATGCATCAGGAGAAAAAACTAAACAAGATGGGGCACTAGTTCTATTAGGATTCATATGGTGCCTAAGTGTTCTTAATTGATCATGTTCTTGATTATTGTTATTATTATTATTATTATTATCTTGATTATTTGAATTATCATCCATGTTTAAATTATTTTCAGATACTCGAATAAGTCTACCACTTTTTTTACGATTCCAAATACTCATACAAGTAAAAACAATACAATACTTATAAATAACACATAAATAACAAATATAAACTTAATTTATACCTCCCCGGCAACGGCGCCAAAAACTTGCTACTACTTAAATTATAATTCACCCAAGTGTAGGTTGTCTGCAAGTAATATATTTCGTGAGTACGAGATTGATCCACAGAGAGGTTATTTTTAGTTTAAATTTATTAATTTATAAATTACCAAATTCAAGAATGAAGTTTACAAATTATAAAATTTTGTCAAGGCTCAAGGATTTATTCTTGGTTTATGTAACATTGTTTAAATAAAAGTAAAACAAAGGAAACCACCATAAATAATGGTTCCAAGAGAAATTAAATAATTAAACACATATAATATAATATAGTTCCCACTATAGAAAATACCGAATTAACCGATATTTTATATATGGTACCTATGATTATATATATAACTATATAAATATATAATTGCATAAAGTAAATGTTAAATTAAATCATTATATTTCATTTAGATTAACCGGTAGAGCCACGCTATTGCCTAAATGAAATATAAGATTTAATAAGTTAGTTGCGATAAAGTAAAAGTTAGTTGCGATAAAGTAAATGTTAGATTGTTAGATGTTAGTATTAAATCATAATATTGCATTTAAAACAATCGGCAGAGCCACGCTATTGTCTAAATGAAATATATGATATAATTATATAAATATATATATACACACACATATATATAATATAACAATAATAATAATCGATGAAATATTAATTGTATCAAAATTAAACAACAAATCAAGATAACAACTTCAATGGTATCAAGCATTTGATGTAAATTGATAACAACAAATAATTCATTTTTATACCTACAATAAAAAGAAGTTAGGAAATGAAATAAAATAAATAAAGAATATACAAAATATAAACAATCTTACTTCACCAAGAATTCATCCTCTTCACCTTTACATAATAGATTAGCTTGCCATGAGCTTACTTTTGATCAATACTAAAATCATCTCTCATAGCTAAGAAAATGAAAGAAAAATATTGGAACTTAGAACTTTGATACACACTCACACTATATTTTACAATGAGATAGAATGATTTTCAAGCTAGCACAAAGCCTCTATTTATAGGCCAAATGAGAGAAAGAGTCAAAAATTTTAATAATGTCATGTAGTTGTAATAGTAGTTTTTATCTCCTCCAACTTCAATTCAATGGCCCTTCTTTCAATGCTATGTTCCACGACCTTAAGCACCGAATTTGACTTGGCTCAAAACAAAAAACATGTAGGGAATTGTCTGTAGATGAATTTGGCTACTTGGTTCACCTCATTTGGTTAAATATTGAATTATTTATGATTTTTTTACTATAAGCTGGTCATAGTAAAAGTAAATCTGTTCTCCTTTTGATATTTGCACAATTTGATCATCTTAATGAATTTTTTAGGCAATCATATCTTCTGCAAAGTTGTAGATAATTTCTCAAGGATTCCAAACATGTTTGAATCACCTCCATTTGAATTTTGTCGCTTGAGTTATCATTATTTTACCAAAACGTAGAAAACCTGAAAATAAAACATATTTAGTAAGACACTTAAATATAAACAATCAATACTAAAATAACATAATTTTATAATTTTATTGAAACTTAAATTTTAAAATATAGGTTTTAACATATAATAAATTATTAATTTTAAGTTTCATCAAACGTACTTACATAAACGTTGACGTGCCATCATATCGTAAAACTTTACATAAATATACTTGCATCGTACATACTTGGACATACAAAAACATAATCATTTTGCGTAGGGATATCTTTCAAAGAAAATGACCCATATATAAATGTGCCTGATCAGACTAAACCACAGTATTTGGCTGACAGGGATGTCCACTGTCACATACATAAGATCCTCGGTCATACTTTACCGGGTGGATTGGTCCTTGGTCATACTTTACCGCTTTCCAATCCTGATCAAACCCGGCCATAATTTACCGAGGGGGAGAGGTCCTCGGCCACGTTCACTGACTTCTAAACCCGTTCATATTTGGTCACAAGTCATTTAGCATACCTCAAAATTAAAACGTTTTTTTTTGCACGTCGAACATACATAAAAACGACGAGGGCTTCGTTAAAATGCTCTGGACATGCTACCCTAACCAAAGCAGCAAATATTTAGGAGATCCCAACGAAGCCTGCAAACAAAACTTGAGAAAACGTGAAGAACATGCACAAATTTTCACAGCTCGAGCGGTTTTACGATAGAAATCATATCTCTCTCATTTCTTATCAGAAAATTTCGAATTTACTGCCACATCAAAGATAACAAAGAGTACTACAATTCATATGTTGAAATCATTTCCATAAAACCAACTTATAAGTCTCAGAATTCAAAATAAGAGAGGGTGACGGATTTTTTGACACAAACATTTCACAGCTTGAGCGATGTCACGATAAAAATTATCTCCCTTATTTCTTATCAGAAAAAACGAATTTACTGTCAAATCAAAGAAAACACGACGTACTACAATTCATATGTTGAAAGATTTCAAGAAAATCTAATAAAATGTCGCAGCACTCGAATTGACAGCAAACAAATGTTCTGCGTTCTAAAAAAAATCTTTCCTTGAGCAGTCACACGGAAAAGGCCATATCTCACTCGTTTCCTATTCAAAAAATACGAATTTACTCTCAAATCGAATGTATCAAAAGGTTATACGTTTTACATGTTGAAAGGTTTTCCAGAAAATTGACCAAATATTCACAGTATTCGAAAAGACAGCAGACTCAGTTTTTGAGATCCAAAATTTTAATCCAAAATCTTTTCAAACATTTTTTTGCTCAAAATTTTGCATAACATACACATGTTTTTCATACAATATACATCAAAATAATTACTATGACAAGATCGATGTGAAAACGAAAGAATATGCATGCATTTGATTTTTAAAACTCACGATACGGCGAATAACAAAACGACGCGGTGCGGGAAGCGATCCGGGCTACTTGAGGCACGATTTTTCTACTAAAATCAATGTGTGGTTGCTGAAATTTTGAAGGAGAAAGGTGGAGATGTGGTTGCTGAAGAAAGAGCCTAAGAACCCTCCAAATTCTCTCCAAAAAAAAAAAAGAATGAAAGGGTGCAAGAGATGTGTGTGTGCAAAGACCAAGTGTGTGTTTGTATATGTGCATGTGTGTGTGAGTGTAACGTGTGTGTGTGTGTTAATGGTTGGTGGGTTAGTGGGTTAGTGGGGTATTAAGGGTTTAATTAACAATTAACTTGCTAATTAAGAATACTAACCCACTATTAATTTTTACTAAAAATCCCATAATTTAGAATAAAATACTCAAGTGATAACTTTGAAACTTTAAAATCTTAAAAATCACTTAATAACTAAATTAGGCTTTAAAATACTTAAAACTTCATAAATTATTTAAAATACTAATTTTATTGACCTGAAATAAAATACCACATTTTTCGTAAATTGGCTAAATCGTCGCCAGTCTCTTTTCCCGAGCCCGTATTGAATATTCGCCTGAAACATGAAACTCAAGAAAATATTTTAACGTGCATCAATAAACATAAATAATTTAAAATAATTCAAATCTTAAGTCATGCACCGTTAAAAATCATTTTAAACTTACATAAATAATTTAACAATTTAAATAATTGCATGGGTTTTACGTGTACTGATTTTGTGCTCTACAATTTCTACCCTACTTAAATAAATTTCGTCCTCGAAATTAAATCTTATCAAACAACTTCGGGTAGCGGCTTCTCATGTCTGCTTCAGCCTCCCAAGTGGCCTCCTCCACTGATTGATTCAGCCACCGGACTTTGACCAACTTGGTCACCTTGTTCCGAAGCCTCCGCTCTTGTCTGTCTAGAATTTTGACAGGTCTTTCCTCATACGACATATCTGGAGCCAACTGCAATGACTCAAAACTCAAGACATGCGAATGATTTGCTATATACTTTCTCAGCATCGAGACGTGGAATACGTTGTGTACTCCGGTCAGATTCGGAGGTAGAGCTATACGATAAGCAAGTGTTCCAACTCTGTCAAGAATTTCAAATTGTCCAATAAATCTCGGACTCAGCTTGCCTCTCTTTCCAAACCTCATAACACCTTTCATAGGTGCTATCCTCACGAATACGTGATCTCCTACGGCAAACTCAAGATCCCTTCTTCTGTTGTCAGCATAACTCTTTTGGCGACTCCGGGAGGTCTTCATCTGTCTCAGATCTTGACCACCACGTCTGCGGTCTGTTGAAAAATCTTTGGGCCAAGTTCTGATCTCTCACCGACTTCATCCCAATGAATCGGCGATCTGCACTTCCTTCCATACAATGCTTCGTAGGGAGCCATACTTATTGATGATTGGAAACTGTTGTTGTAGATAAATTCCACTAGAGGTAGCTTCAATTCCCAATTCCCATGGAAATCGATCACACAGGCTCACAACAAATCTTCCAATATCTGAATCACTCGCTCAGACTGGCCATCATCTGCGGGTGGAATGCTGTACTAACTAGAAACTTCGTTCCATGGCTGCATGTAAGCTCTTACAAAAGGATGTGAACCTCGGGTCCCTGTCGGACACAATAGAAACTGGGATTCCGTGCAATCGGACTATCTCCCTGATATGGAGCTCTGCATACTGTGTCATGGAGAAAGTCATCTTTACTGGCAGGAAGTGTGCCGACTTAGTAAGTCGATCCACTATAACCCAAATGGAATTGGATCTTTTGACTGACCTCGGAAAACCAACCACGAAATCCATGGTGATATTCTCCCATTTCCACTCGGGAATAGGGAGTGTCTTAAACATACCTACTGGTCTCTGATGCTCTGCTTTCACTTGTTGACAAATGAGACATTTAGATACAAATCGGCGGATGTCTCGCTTCATACCTGGCCACCAATACAGCATCTGCAAATCCTTATACATCTTGGTACCCCCTAGATGAACAGAATACGGAGATGCATGTGCTTCTGTCAGAATATCCTCTTTGATCGAATCAACACTGGGCACCCACATCCTTCCTCTGTATTTCACAATACCAGCAGACACTGTATAGAGTACACTACCCTTGGCCTCATCCTTCAGTCTCCATTTCTGTAACTGTTCATCTGAATGTTGACCTCTACGGATTCGGTCTATCAAAGAAGACTGGACTGTCAGGTTAGACAACTTGGGTGCTCTGCACTTAGGATAAACTTCAAGGCCAAACCCACTGAATCTCTGACTGAAGAGATTTCTGCACTTAAAACTGTGCTACGACTGCTACTTTCCTGCTCAATGTATCTGCCACAACATTAGCTTTTCCTGGATGGTAGCTAATTTCACAATCGTAGTCTTTTACCAACTCCAACCACCTTCTTTGTCTCATATTCAGCTCTTTCTGCGTGAAAAAATACTTAAGACTCTTGTGATCCGTAAATATTTGGCATTTATCACCGTACAAATAATTTCTCCAAATTTTCAATGCAAAGACAACGGCAGCTAAGTCAAAGTCATGAGTCGGGTAGTTCTTCTCATGCGCTTTCAACTGTCTGTAGGCATAAGCTATATCCCGACCGTGCTGCATCAATACTGCGCCTAAACCGAGCTTAGAAGCATCGGTGAGTAGCACAAAATTGCTTTGTCCTGATGGCATGGCTAAAACTGGTGGTGTGATAAGAGCTTGCTTCAAAGTATCGAAGCTCTTCTAGCAATTATCACTCCATACAAATTTATAGTTTTTATTAGTCAATGAAGTGAGTGGCACTGCAATCGAGGAAAACCCCTGAATAAATTTCCTATAGTAGCCTGTCAAGCCTAGGAAACTGCAGATCTTTGATGCATTCTTCGGCTCAACCCATTCCTTAACTGCTGTCACCTTAGCTGGATCCACCTCAATTCCACTACTAGATATTATATGACCCTAAAATTCTACTTTCTCCAACCAGAATTCACACTTACAAAATTTTGTAAACAGCTTGTGACTCTGCAAGACCTGCAAAACTGTACCCAAATACTGACTGTGCTCCTCATGGCTTTTCGAGTGAATAAGAATGTCGTCAATAAATACTATGATGAATTGATCTACGTAGGGCTAAAATACTCGATTCATGAGGTCCATAAAAATTTCTGGAGCATTCGTCAGTCCAAATGGCATCACCAAGAACTCGTAATGTCCATATCTAGTTCTGAAGGCTGTCTTATGAACATCTACATCCTTTACCTTAAGTTGATGATACCCCGATCGTAGATCTATCTTAGAGAACACTGTAGCTCCCTGCAGTTGATCGAATAGGTCATCAATCCTTGGTAATGGGTATTAGTTCTTGATCCTTACCTTGTTCAGTTCTCGATAATTGATACACAACCTCATGCTCCCATCCTTATTCTTACAAAGAGCACTGGTGCGCCCCATGGTGAGAAAATAGGGCGGATGAATTCTTTGTCTAAGAGCTCCTGAATTTGCTGCTTGAGCTCTAACATCTCAACTGGAGCTAAACGATACGGTGCCTTAGAGATTGGCACAGTGCCTGGCACAAGGTCAATGGAAAACTTCACCTCTCTATCTGGTGGAAAGCCTGTGACGTCATCAGGAAAAACGTCAGGAAAATCTCTGACTACTGGTAAATCAGATATTGACGGAGTGGGTACGTCAGGTGGGAAAATAATACTGGCCAAGAAAACCTGACATTCCTTGTGAATAAGTCTCCGTGCCTGCATGCAAGAGATCATGCGAGGGAAACTTCTCCACCTGTTCGGCTCCAAGAGAAATTGCTCCAAGCCCAATGGTCTTACCAACACTGATATTTTCTGAAAATCAATAAGAACTCTGTTCTTCGTTAGCCAGTCCATTCCCAAGATAATGTCAAACTCTGGCATCGAAAACACAATCAGATCGGCATATACTAGGTGACCTTACAGTTCGAGATCGATGTCTCTGACCACGCTAGTAGCTGATAACTCTTCCCTGATGAGACTATCATTGAATAGTTCACGTCGAGTCCAATGTACTAGACGTCCAAATGATTAGCGAACATCTCGGAGACAAAAGAGTGAGTGGCCACAGAATCTATCAAGGCCTTCGTGGTTACTCTCTTTATGAAAATATTTCCTGAGAGACGTTAGCACAACATTCCAAACTTATATCTCAAAATACTAATCTTACCCTCAAGCATAATAGAAAATCTCTACACAAGTCACCAAAAATACTAACTAGCACACTAATAATCCCAACTCAAATTCGAAACACGCATAGAAAAAATAATACGGTGCTGAATTATATAGGTTACCCGTCAGAAGAATCGTATCTGGGTTCGCCTCCTCAGCTTGCATGGCGAACACTCTCCCCTGGGTAGGCTGCCTCCACTGCGGGCAGTCCTTCAGCATATGATCATTGGCTCCGCACTTGAAGCATTTGCCAGAACCCCATAAACACTGGCCCATGTGTTGACGGTTTCACTTCGGACACACTCGGTACTCCGGCCTATGAGGAGCTTTCTGTTGTGGAGTAGGACCCTTATTGTTAGGCCCAAAATTAAGACGGCGTAATCCAACTGGATGCAAATCTAGAAAATATGAAAAATGGTTAATTAATTGATTTTAATTGTTTAATTGATTATGTGACTTGTTTATATAAAGTTTTAGTAGTTTACTACTTACATGCATTAAAATGTATTTTAAGGATTATTCGAGTTGCGATCGAGGAACGGAGACCGAGGGCTGAAAAATGTAAAATGTTTTTATTAAATAATTAATTTTTATTATTTAAAATATGTTGTTTCTTTTTCATATTTTTGAAAACAAATGGGTTTAAGGTGATTTTATATGTCGGGACGTAAATTTTATAGGTGTTGGTTTTTCAACAAAAATATGAACGTTTTGGCAATCCGGCTAATATTCACAAACTCATTTAAAAAAATTATTTTTAATATTTTAATTAAACATTAATGGGCCTAATTTACCTACTTAGTGGGCCTAAGCCTTATTAGTGACTTAATTAGCTATTTAATGTACAAAAACCCCACCCCAAACCGTCAAAAACACACGGCCACTTTTCAGAATTTACTCTCCAAAATTTCCATCAATATACACGACACACACACATCAAATTAAGAGGTAAAAGTCGAAGCCTTCAAGGAAAATCAAGCCAAGGTTGTCGTCGCCGTTCTTCGCAATCGTCAACGAGAATTCGTGCGTAAAATACGCAAACGCACACATAATTCTTTCCTTCAACCATCATCACACTATAATATGTTTTTATGCATATGAAAAACAAGTGACATGTTATTTATTTTTGTTTGTACATGAACATGGATCTTTAAAGCTTAGGTTTTGTTTAAAATTCATGTTTAATATGATCTAAAGGGGCTGCCATGATTAGGACTTGATCAAGCACTGATTTATAGGAGTTTAATGGTCCTACAAACTCACACACACGCTGCAAAATAGAACTGAAACAAGATGGAAGCACCTTCTGTCATATGAGATCATAGGGGCTCGGTTATGATCATGGAGGCTCGGCTTGGTCTTGGCTTGGGACCAGGGCTAGCCAGGGCCATGGTTGAGTCGAGGGAAGAGTCCTTGCCACGCTAGGACTCGTACATCACGAGAGCCATCAAGGGACGCGCATGGTGCGTAGACTTGCAAGGGTAGGTTGGCTCTGCCAGGGGGCTGTGGGCTGGTCTAGGTCGACTCTCTAGGGTCCTAGGAGGGTGCTTGAGGGGCTGGTTTGGTTGGCTAGATCCTAGGCGAGTAAACACGAGTCCTTGCCAAAGTTGGAGTTCTCGGCTAGCTGGTGTGCATGTTTGGGGGCTTCGGTTTTGGGTTTGGGTTGGTTCTTAATGGTGTTAAGGGTCAAGTAGGGTCTAGACAAGGGTTGGCTCTGGTTTGGCTCATGGTGGTTCGAGATGGGCTCGAGAAAAATGGAAGATGGCTCGTGGGTTCCTAGTTTGGGCTCGGCTAGGGTTTTTTAATTAACAATAAATCTAAACACGGCTCACGGGGGCCGAGTCATGGTTCACGAGGGCTAAAATAATATAAAAAGTCTAAGTTTTGAATTTAGGAATTTTATATTAAAGTTTGGAATTTTTCGGGATTAAAATACCTTCAAAACGACTAATTACGAATTAATTAAAAAGCCTAGTATCTAAGATAAATAAAATTATGATAATTTTAATTTAGGCTTAAATAATTATTTGGTTCATATTAGAGTCAACGAAATTAAGAGATTGTCAAAAACGTGAAATTTTACGTTTGGGGGTAAAACGGTTATTTTACACCCGAAAATTAGTAAACGTCATGGCAGTGTCCTGAATATTGTTTTATATGCTAATATGATTGTGTAAAATGTTTACGAATTTTTATATGTTAAATTATGATTTTTAAATGTTCATGTAATTTTTATGGTTTAATATTGGACATTCAAAAGATATGTTGCATGCTTGATTTAAAAGAAAAACGATATTATATGCACGTTTTTATTAAGTGATGGAAATACGAAATGTTGAAGGACGTGAAGGGATTGTGACTAATACGATGATATGTTGGAGATATCGTGAGGGTTATGGTCCCAATGGGAGCCCAACGATCGTGTTTCCTTGGATACGGATTCAAATACGTTAATATGTTAATATGTTGGCGAAGGCCCAGTTGATCGGTGTGAGTGTTGCTGGTGTCCCCGCCACCCAGTACTGTTGTTTTTATAGATGGATCCATCGCCCAATACGAATACGAATACGAGTCAGTCATAATCACGATCTAAATTCAATAAACACGAATATGAATATGAATATGAATATGTTGATATTAAAATATTTATGTTTAAAGTTATGCATTATTATGAAAATGTTATTTTAAGTACAAGTATTTTTCACTGTTGTATGTGATCTGTATACGTATTATGTTGTTATCAAGAATATGATGTATTGAGTCTTTAGACTCACTAAGTGTGATTGATGCAGGTGAGTATGATAATAATGTTGATGGAGGCTTGGATGTTTGATTTGACTGGACTGGAGGTGCACATAACCCGTCGACCAGCGCTTCTATTTTCCGCACTTATGATTTTAGTTTATTATTTACGTTAGAGATTTTTAAGACTATTTATTTATGCCTTTTGAGAGATTTTTGGGAGGTTTAGTATGGGCTATATTTTTCAAATTTACTGCTTTTTAGATTTGGTAAAACGTTTAATGATTTCCTGTTTGACGATTTCTTTTGACTTTTCAAATACTAGTTGGTTGTTTTATTTTAAAAAGGGTGAAAAATATTTTATATATTTATTTAAGTAGGTCGGCCGATTTTAATTAAGAGAAAAAAAATTTTCTAGTACTTTTAAAGTAAAACGAATAGTAGACGTTTCAGTTGGTATCAGAGAAATGATTCTGTAAAGGGTTGTGCCACCATCAGCGCCGGGAAGATCAGTCGTCAAGCCTCAATTTGTAAGATTTACATGCTTTATATGCTTTAATATGAAGTTACCTGCATGAATACATGAATAATATGTTTACGCTACATGTTTACTAGCCTTTTGAGTATATATTCTTTGCATGCTTAAATTGCTAAAATAAATTAGGATATGCTACACAATTAGAGAACATAGATTTAAATGCATGTTGGTTACGTTAGAATTTGGAAAACATTCAGATATAATGCCTCCAAGACACGCACCTCTTGATAGACACACCGAGACCACCGAGGATCAGAATGTTAATGCAACCCCGCCTCCTAATGGGGATGCTGCTACTCGTGCCTTAGAGGGGATGGCTCGTTTCTTTGAGCAGCAGTTACAGCAGCAGCAGCAGCAGTTGCAGCCGCAGTTACAGCAGTTACAACAAGCACCTAGGCCACAACACGACATATATGATCAGTTCCGGAGGCTAGGGCCGAAGAAATTTTCTGGCACCACCGTTCCCTTTGCTGCCGAGTCATGGATTCATGCACTCGAGGTACACTTTTGTTATCTGGATATGGGGGATGCGGACCGTGTGAGGTGTACCACATATTTGTTTAGGGATGACGCTTCTTTATGGTGGGAAGGGGCCGAACATGATGTTAATCTTGCTACACTTACATGGGCTCGATTCAAGGAGATATTCTATGAGAAATACTTTACTGCTGATGTTAGAGGGCGATTGAAGAGGGAATTTATGACTCTCCATCAGGGAGACGCTTCTGTTGCTGAGATGTTGGGACATCGTATTCTCGCACCCAAGACGCAGCGGAAGTTTAAAAATTTTGTTCTTTGGCGTCGTGTGTTTAAAAACATCCATAGGGTGTTTAAAATTATACCTTTGCATTCTTAACGCTGGACTCCAAACTATTCCGATGTTTAGGCGGATATAGCATTTCTTGTAAATTCCTACGAACGACTCTTCTACTTTGATCGCCTAATTAGGTCCACAATCGAAGACTATCTTCCACGCTTGGATTGCACTAGAAATCTCAAGTGATTTGTGCGTTGAGACGTAGCCTCTGAATTTCCAAAATCCAGAGATAGTGCAGCGACGGCGGTGCGGCGTGATGGAATAAAACAATTGGCCAAATTTTTCCCCAAATCCCTTTGAATTGGCCGAGAGTTTTTCTCAAAAGTTGGGAAGATTTTGTTAATTTTTACTTATTGATTCTTAATCAAATAATTATCGATTCTTAATCCATAATTATACAAATCTAATTTCCACATTCTTGCCAAATTTTCTTCCAACTCTTTTGGGGTGGCCGTGGGTTTCCTTTTCATTGAAGGGAGAATTTTTGTTGTGCAAAATTAGGGTAAGTAATTATGAGTCTTTGTGGTGAATATATAGAGTGAGACTCCTAATCTAATTTGGAGTTCCTCTCCCACAAGGACTCCAATAATTTCATTATATTTAAACTCCCATATATTTAATATATATAATGTATTTATTAACCTTTAATAATACATGATATAATAATATTATATACACATATTTTATATCACCATATAAAATATTTACATGTATATGTATATTAAATAATAATTATTTAATTTATAAACTAACTCCTTGTTTAATTTAATTCTAGACTCTTCTAGAATATTTATGGGAATTTGTGCATGTTAGTAGTCACCACTACTAGCACAATCATTTAATTAGTAAATTCCAAATTCACTAAAAAAATGATTCCGAACTCACTATAACCCCGATCGACGATCCGAGAGCGCCGATGTACCAAGGATACAAATCTTATTCATATAATGAAAATCGAAAATTTTGAAGATCAAAATTTTCATTTACCATATTAGGCAGCTACCAGTTTTAGTGAACTCCTTCACAAAACAGGCAGTTCCACTCTCCTTCCTTATTTAGCAGTTATGCTAATTTCCATTTCTTCCATCTTATGAATTAGCTCATAAACTCCTTTATAAGCTTCCTGTTTGATCTCCATCAAACTATAGTCGTCAAATTTCAATTCCTTGAAATTTGACTATCTCAACGGGAACACAGAATCCGATACTTGTGTGACCCTCAATGGTTCAGGGATACAGTTAGCCGTGGGTTCACATCTCCATTTCAGAATAACATTTATTCTTATTCGGGTTTACCCTAGTTAACCCCATTCTTTTCATCAACTCCTTGATCAAGAATGTCAGAACTCATTTCTGATTGCACCCATCGGACCATGGTAAGAACGTCTAGTAGCATCACCTCATGATCCCCTAGGTATCACCGATAGTGCCTGCAAGAACCTTTAGTCATAGTTAACGTACATTACGGTCCCTTCAACACATATATCCCGATCAAATCTGCAACCATTGGTATATCGAGAGTTGCATATGAATTCGATAACGATGTGATTTATCTTTGATTACTAATAGTGGCATGACATGTGTAACTAGGAAAACACCTTTTCCTAAAGCACATTTCTTGCTCTGGCCAGAGACTCCTTGCACTATAAACTCATCAGATCACATAGGATATCTTCACCCGTAAGCGAACAGTGAATCCCCAACTACAATGCATTTGCTCCTACGTCTTTCGAAACTACACCCAACCTCGCCACCTGATGACCCTCGATGGAGTCGGTAAACGGATCAAAGTGCATGATAGTACGTATAGCCCCTACATTGTCCCGGGTCAAAGGACTAATGGTGTACAACTTTAACTGCGGACTATTCCACTCGATAAGTGGGATCCACTTGGATAGTTTGAGGGAGGGTTGTTCAGTGCATCATCATATGATCACCCATCTGTGTGAATGGACTTCTCCATGCCCTTGCCAATGAAACATGGCGTTTACACCACAAATGCTAGTCTCAAGCTCGAGCGACCTTTATCCTTGTTTTAGGCGGCTGATTCGACTAGGAACCTGTTTAGAATATACGGTACACTTCCTAATGAGTTTCATGATCTTACGTTGCGACGCATACCTCATGGTACCTATTGTATATTCAAGGACTTTATCAATGCAGCTTGCATGGGTATACATATAAAGTATAATACCATAATCGTAAAATATTATTAATCTAAAGAATGTTTTACATTAGAGTCAATACAGCCCGAGCCACAAGTTGGCTTCCCGGGCACCTACTATAACAATCTCCCACTTGCCCTATAGACAACTACCCATAGATCTTAGACCCATTGCTTCGCGATGCTTCTCAAACAATGGTCTTGGCAGGGTCTTCGTCAGTGCATCAACAACGTTATCTGCGGAGGAGACTCTCTCTACCAAATGTCTCATCTTCCTACTATCTCCCGGATTATGTGGAACTTCCTCAGTATATGTTTGGATCGCTGATGAGACCTCGGTTCCTTTTCTTGCGCAACGGAACCAGTGTTGTCACAGTAGACCGGGACTGGATCAACTGTTTGAGGAATGACACCCAACTCTTGGATGAAATTCCTCATCCAAACACCCTCCTTTGCAGCAGTCGATACAGCTATGTATTCGGCCTCAGTGGTTGAATCTACTGTGGTGTCTTTATTTGAACTCTTCCAAGAGACAGCACCACCATTGAGCTTGAATACAAATCCAGAAGTTGATTTAGAATCATCCACATCCGGTTGGAAGCTAGAATCAGTGTAACATTACAATTTTAGTTCTCCACTCCCCTATACAAAGAACAAATTCTTAGTTCTTCTCAAGTACTTAAGAATGTCCTTCACTGCTTTTCAATGCAGTAGATCGGGATTCAACTTATATCGGCTTGCAACACTCAGTGCATATGCAATATCAGGTCGATTAGATATATTATCATACATAATACTGCCTATGGCTGACGCATATGGAATGCGGCTCATGGTTTCTATCACTTCATCAGTCTTAGGGCACTTAGACTTGGATAGATTCATACCATGAGACATTGAGAGATATCCTCTCATGGACTCCTCCATAGAGAATCTCTTCAGTATGGTATCGATCTATGTGGATTGGGTGAGTCCTAGCATCCTCTTTTATCTATCCCTATAGATCTGTATTCCTAATACATATGACGATTCACCCATATCTAGCATGGAGAACTTACCAGCTAACCATACTTTAGTTGACTGCAACAACCCTACATCATTCCCAATGAGTAGTATGTCGTCAACATAAAGCACTAGGAATGTCACTGTACTCCAACTAACCTTCTTGTATACACTAGGTCCCTCTGGATTTTTTGTAAAATCAAACTCTTTGATAGTGTTGTCAAATCTGAGGTTCCAACTCCTCGATGCCTTCTTGAGTCTATAAATGGATCTATGATGTTTGCATACCTTATGCTCACTTTCTACTGATGCGAATCCTTCAAGTTGAGACATGTAAATCTCTTCCTTAATATCCCATTAAGGAACGTTGTCTTCACATCCATCTGCCATATTTCATAGTCATACTATGCTGTTATGGCTAGCAGTATCCAAATGGATTTAAACATTGCGACTGGAGAAAAGGTTTCATCATAGTCAACACCTTGTCTTTGAGTATATCTTTTTGCTACAAGTCTAGCTTTGAAGGTCACCACCTTCCCATCCGCTCCAAGTTTCCTTTTGTAAATCCATTTGCATCCTACGGGAACAATTCCCTTAGGTGGATTTACTAAGGACCATACTTGGCCCGAATACTTGGAGTCCATCTCAGACTACATGACTTCAAGCCATTTAGATGAATCGGCATCAAACAATGCTTCCTTGAAATTTTTTGGATTACATCCAGGAACAGGCTCATCTTGGCCCTTTTCAAGAAGCATGCTCAACATATTAGGCGGTCTTGGGGTCCATTCGGATCTCCTAGGAGTTTGTGTTTCTTTGATTGGATGTTGGGGTGTGGATTCTACTGCTTGTGTAGTGGGTGGTTCTCGAATCTCATCGAGTTCTATCATCCTACCTTTTTTATCTAATAGAAACTCTTTCTCTATGAATGTGACATTCCTTGAAACAAACTCCTTTGTTTCACTAGGATAAATAGAAGTAATATCCAACATAGTTATTTGGATATCCCGCAAAGTAGCACAAATTGTCTCTACTATCAAATTTTTCACTCACTGCCTGCTTCACGTAAGCAAGGCGTCCCCATATTCTTAGATAAGACTATTTGGGCGGCTTTCCCATCCATATCTCATATGGAGTTTTATCAACTGTCTTTGTATGGACTTGATTCAACAACCTTGCCTCTGTTTCAAGCGCATATCCACAAAGGGATGGCGGCGACTCAGAGAATCCCATCATAGATCGGACCATGTCCATCAATGTCCGATTACGACGTTCTGACACGTCACTCAACTAGGGTGTGGCAGGCGGAGTCCACTGTGAGAGAATCCTATTCTCGTTAAGGTAGTCTTGAAACTCAGTACTCAAGTATTCTGCACCTCGATCTAATCGTAGTGTTTTAATACTCTTTCCTAAATGTTTCTCTACTCCTGGTCTGAATTCTTTGAACTTTTCAAAGGCTTCAGACTTGTATTTCATTAAATACACATACCCAAACATTGAATGGTCATCGGCAAAAGTAATGAAGTAGAAATGGCCAAATCTCATGCTAACACTTAGCGAGCCATACACATCTGTATGGATCAAATCCAACAGATCATGTGCACGATCCATTTTCCCTAGGAAATGGGCCTGGTAATTTTTCTTTTCAGACAGGACTCACACGTTTCTTAGAGAGTTTATGTCTGACGAGTCAAACATGCCCTCTCCCACTAGCTTGTGGATCCTTCTTTGGGAAATATATCCTAGCCTAACATGTCACAAATGTGCTTGGTTTGGACTTTCTTGTTTTCTTTTGGTTGTTGTTGAAACTATGTTTACTTGGACATTCACTTATTATTGCCAAAACATTTCTGGCGCATATAATTTCTTATGTCCAGACTTCTTGCAGTGAAATATATATGTTCTAAATTATCGGGTCTTGTCAAATTCCAAGCCCACCACCTTCTCATTAGGCCCAATCATACTTACAACATGCTCATGGGCAAGAGCCCCATCTTGCATGCAAGTAGTCATGTGTTCCTTGAAAGTGGCGTGCATCATTATGCGAGTTTCATGCACTATGCAACTCTTGCATGTGTATTTGAATGTCAACAACATTCAAAATTTTCTCAAACTGTCTCTACAGTTCATTTGACATAGAAGCAAGCATATTACACTTTAGCTTGCATCCTATGGTCCTACCATCTTGCATGTTTTGTCAGTTCAGCAAGACTGACATTAGTGTGTATGCTATTTTCTCCGAATTTAGAACAATTTTCCCAACCAATTTTGAAAATTAGTGTTCGGTTAGCTTGTTTTAATGATAGAAATGGATTACGTGACGAAATCGTAAATATACTGATATGGAAACATAATAAACGTTATCGACTATTTTAAAATATTTTGTAGGACGTAAAATATGGACTTATGTTTTTATGAATTGCCTCCCACTATTTTGACATTTTCACCACCCTCTGATGAAAAACGGGATATCCAATTTCCTTAGTAATTACGCAAGGCCCAATTGCAAAATTATGATCCCGAATAAAATCAGCCAATCATAACTTCCAAAAGGTAGAGCCCAATTGCAACTCCTTGCAACCCTTACGTAATTTTGCCTCACGTTTGAGGAGGGTCCAATAATATGATCCCCTTTCTCATCACGTGTCGAGCCCGGCCCATCAATGTTGAACCTTAATGGACGGTCACCATAAGATCCCCCAATAATATGAGCCGGAGTCATGGGAGTTCCACGTAGTTCACATCAAATATGTCAGTGGAAGTCACAGCTTTCCGACGTCCAGGCCTCCCCAATAATATGAGCCAGACACTGACCGCGGGTAGCGTTCATCATGCAACCACCGTTGATGGAAGGCAAGGAATTATTAAACTTTCTTGTAATTATCCTTTTAGTGAGCTTGATTTAAATTTTGGATCTCATCCAAAATGTGGGATTTTAATTTTAAAAATTTGTCTCATCATTAATTTTAAAACTCGTGCCATGATTGTTTGTATGATTACCGGATTCATGCAACTCTTGTCATTATATTAATAATAACGCACATACTGATTATTTATAATATATCACATACATCATAAATAATAAAGGATGATCGATAACCGAGAGCTAATTGATCCGTACGAGCCACATACGGATCTATGTCCATAACCTAGGTAAATGCAGGGATGCAAATGCAATTCTACATAAGCTTCAAAATATTTTACATGTCTTCGATCTTCAAAACTTCTTCTGAGGATCGGGCCCACCGTCTTCAAATCTTGATCTTACACTAATTTTAATATTTACATAAAATATCTATGGCACATTGAGATACAAATTTAGGGGGTGGGAACGGACCATAAACCAGGTTCACTTTTAATTATCAAATAATCAAAAATACAACACGTAAAATATCCTAACATACACCTAGCATATTGGTCATGGCTCTCGATAATCCTTTTAAAATATAATATCATATATTATATAAATTCCATAATATCACATATTATCAATAAATCGTGTATCTCGTAAGTTATCACTAACAGCCATAATTATAAAATTAAATAAACACTTTTATTTAATTTCAAATAATTAAATTTCTTGTAAAACACCTTTTACCATAATTATTTATTTTGTAAGAAATTAATTTTATCAAAATTATTTTAGGGGTAAAATCGTCCATATTTTCACAAAATATCAATTTAACCCAAAATTTTAAAATATCAAAAAATCGCTCTTGGCCGAACAATTCAAGCCCACGATACAGCGCGGTGCCCAGGGCTGGCCGCGCGCCCACCGTGCGGCGCCGTGCGCGCTTTGTGCACCTGCCATGCGGCGCCTGCGCGTGCGCCGTGCAGCTCCGTGCGCACACCGCGCGTCTGCCCGGAACAGTTCCGGGTAGACCCAAAATTAATTTTTTTTTAAAAAAACAGATTTTTCAAAAAAAAATTTTGGGGGCGTTTTTCATAAAAATTCTTACGCGGTTAGAAATAATAAACTCAACACAATTTAAGTAAAACACACGATTGAGAATAACCTGGCTCTAATACCACTGTTGGGACATCGTATTCTAGCACCCAAGACGCAGCGGAAGTTTAAAAATTTTGTTCTTGGGCGTCGTGCGTTTAAATACATCTATAGGGTGTTTAGAATTATACCTTGGCGTTCTTAACGCTGGATTCCAAACTATTCCAATGTTTAGGCGGATATAGACTTTCTTGTAAATCCCTACGAACAACCCTTCTCCTTTGATCTCCTAATTAGGTCCACGATCGAAGACTATCTTCCTCCCTTGGATTGTACTAGAAATCTCAAGCGATTTGTGCGTTGAGACTGTAGCCTCCAAATTTCCAAAATCCGGAGACGGTGCAGCGACGGCGGCGCAGCGTGATGGAATAAAACAATTGGCCAAAATTTTCCCCAAATCCCTTTGAATTGGCCGAGAGTTTTTCTAAAAAGTTGGGAAGATTTTGTTAATTTTTACTTATTGATTTTTAATCAAATAATTATGGATTCTTAATCCATAATTATGCAAATCTAATTTCCACATTCTTGCCAAATTTTCTTCCAACTCTTTTGGGAGGCCGTGGGTTTCCTTTTCATGGAAGGGAGAATTTTTGTTGTGCAGAATTAGGGTTAGTAATTATGAGTCTTTGTGGTGTATATATAGAGTGAGATTTCTAATCTAATTAGGAGTTCCTCTCATAGAAGGACTCTAATAATTTCATTATATTTAAACTCACAGATATTTAATATATATAATTTATTTATTAACCTTTAATAATACATGATATAATAATATTATATACACATATTTTATATCACATATAAAATATTTACATGTATATTTATATTAAATTAAATAATAATTATTTAAGTTTATATTAAATTAAATAATAATTATTTAATTTATAAACTAACTCCTTGGTTAATTTAATTCTAAACTCTTCTAGAATATTTATGGGAATTTGTGCATGTTAGTAGTCACCACTACTAACACAATCATTTAATTAGTAAATTCCAAATTCATTAAAAAAATGATTTCGAACTCATTATAACCCCGATCGACGATCCGAGAGCGCCGATGTACCAAGGATACAAATCTTGTTCATATAATGAAAATCGAAAATTTCGGAGATCAAAATTTTCATTTACAATATCAGGCAGCTGCCAGTTTTAGTGAACTCCTTCACAAACAGGCAGTTCCACTCTCTTTCCTTATTTAGCAGTCATGCTAACTTCCATTTCTTCCATCCTATGGGATCAGCTCATGAACTCCTTTATAAGCTTCCTGTTTAATCTTCATCAAACTACAGTCGTCAAATTTCAACTCCTTGAAATTTGACTATCTCAACGGGAACACAGAATCCGATACTTGTGTGACCCTCAATGGTTCAGGAATACAGCTAGCCGTGGGTTCACATCTCCATGTGCTTCAGAATAACATTTATTCTTATAATTCGGGTTTACTCTATTTAACCCCAGTCTTTTCATCAACTCCTTGATCAAGAATGTCAGAACTCATTTCTGATTGCACCTATCGGACCATGGTAAGAGCGTCTAGTAGCATCGCCCCATGATCCCCTAGGTATCACTGATAGTGCCTGCAAGAACCTTTAGTCATGGTTAGCGTACATTACGGTCCCTTCAACACATATATCCCGATCGAATCTTCAACCAATAGTATATCGAGAGTTGCCTATGAATTCGATAACGATGTGATTTATATTTGAGTACTAATAGTGGCATGGTATGTGCAACTAGAAAAACACCTTTCCCTAAAGCACATTTCTTGCTCTGGCCAGAGACTCCTTGCACTATTAACTCATCAGATCACATAGGATATCTTCACCCGTAGGCGAATGGTGAATCCTGAACTACAATGCATTTGCTCCTACGTATTTCGAAACTACACCCAACCTCGCCACCTGATGACCCTCGATGGAGTAGGTAAACGGATCAAAGTGCATGCTAGTACGTATAGCCCCTACATTGTCCCGGGTCAAAGGACTAACGGTGTACAACCATAACTGCGGACTATTCCACTCGATAAGTGGGAACCACTTGGATAGTCCGAGGGAGGGTTGTTTAGTGCATCATCATATGATCGCCCATCTGTGTGAATGGACATCTCCATGCCCTTGCCAATGAAACATGGCATTTACACCATAGATACTAGTATCAAGCTCAAGCGATTTTTATCCTTGTTTTAGGCAGCTGATTCGACTAGGAACCTGTTTATAATATACGGTACACTTCCTAATGAGTTTCATGATCTTACGTTGCGACGCAGACCTCATGATACCTATTGTATATTCAAGGACTTTATCTACGCATCTTGCATGGGTATACAGATAAAGTATAATGCCATAATCGTAAAATATTATTAAAATAAAGAATATTTTACATTAGAGTCAATAAAGCCCGATTTAAAAGTTGGGTTGCCGGGCATCTACTCTAACATGAGTTTGTGAAGAAATTTGATAGGGGTTGTCACTTTGTACCCCTGATTGCGAGGGATGCTGCGGAGAAGCTTAGACACTTCGTGGATGGGCTACGACCTACCATTCAGAATAATGTTATGATGATGCGTCTTGTGAATTATGCTATTGCTACGACTTATGCATTCCAGTTTGAGCAATCTTTGAAAGACATTGAGTTTGATATGCATTGCAAGAGACAACAACACCAAAATAATAATCAACAAAACAAGAAGCCATATATGGGTCCTCCTAGACCTCAAGGGCCTCAAAATCCCTAAGGTCAAGTCAAGAAACAAGGACAGCAAAAGCCGCCACCACCTGCAACATCAAACCCTGCAGAGGGACAACTATGCAAGAAGTGCCATCGACTACACTATGCACCGTGCGTGTGGGGTACTACTAAGTGCTTCATATGCAAGAAAGAAGAGCACAAAGATGCTGATTGCCTGAAGAAGAATGCACCTACTATGGGACAAGCTAATGTTATGAATGCTGAAGAAGCTGAGGACGAGGCAGACATTACGCTTATCACGGGTAATCTAGTCATTTAACATTTTTATATTGCTTATTATTGCATGAAATGTTAAATTGGTTATTAGAATTTAACGGGGAACAAGACTAACCAGGTGGAAATTAGGTTGCATGCTCTACCCTAGTTAGAAATTAAGATATGATTTTAGAAACCATAGAAATGGTATTTGATTTTGAGCCTTATTTTATGCGAAGGATGAAATAATTCTAAATAAAAAGTTTGTGGCAAAAAATTAAAGAAAAATCATAATTTAAGGGTGGATAGGAGTTTCGAAATTATTGAGGTGTCCATGTGAAATTTTCGAAATTATGAGGACTAAAATGTAATTTTCGATAATTAAAGGACCGAAATGCAATCACCAAAATATAAGGGACTTAAATGCAATATCCAAATTCCTAAGGGTCAAGATGTAGTTTTCAAAACTTAAGGGGAAAATCGTTAATTTTTTAAAATATACGGATTAAATTGCAAATATCCAAAAATTTGGGACCTACAATGAAAATTCCGAAAAATTGAAGGGCTAAAATGCAATTTTTCAAGAAATGCTTAAGTTTAACACGTAATTTTCACTTAACTTTGGGAGAATAATGATAGAAATTTTCTTAAGCTTCAACACGAAAAGATTTAAAAGACATTTTCGCCGCAGGGAGGCTTATCATTCAAGGTGTAGCAACCTATGCACTATTAGATTCGGGAGCTACACATTCTTTCATATCTGAAACCTTCATCAAAAGACTAAATATTATTCCTTAAGATATGGGTTTGGGTTTCAAAGTTTCTATTCCTTCCGATGATCTAATGCTCACATCTAAAATTGTCAAGAATCTGGAGCTTCGTTTATTCAAAGAAGTGGTTCGGGCAGATCTTATTGTGCTCCCTATGCCTAAATTTTATATCATACTCGGTATGGATTGGTTATCAACGAATGGAGCTTCGATTGATTTTCATCAGCGATCACTGTCTATTCGACCACATAGTGGTAAATCTTTTGTCTTTGAGGCGGCGAGAAACAAACAAATGCCGCACATCATCTCTTGTCTATGTGCGAGGAAACTCATTAAACATAATTATTAAACATGGATGCCAAGCTTTTATAGCATGTGTCACTACCGCACATGCTCCTATCAGTCAGAAGTTAGAAGATGTTGATATTGTTAGAGATTTTCCTAGCGTCTTTCCAGAGGACCTTTCTGCCATTCCGCCCGATTGTGAAGTGGAATTCCCCATTGAACTAATGCCGGGCACAATACCTATATCTAAAGCACCTTATCGTCTAGCACCTGCTGAAATGAAAGAATTAAAAGATCAAATCCAAGAATTGCTAGACGAGGGTTTTATTCACCCTAATTATTCTCCTTGAGGCGCACCGGTATTATTTGTGAAGAAGAAAGACGGTAGTATGCGTCTCTGCATTGATTATCGAGAGCTTAATAGGGTCACTATCAAGAATAAGTATCCAATGCCAAGAATTGAAGACTTATTTGATTAGTTGCAAGGAGCATCGATATTTTCTAAGATTGATCTGTGTTCCGGATACCATCAATTGAAAATAAAAGAATCTTATGTTCACAAGACAGCGTTTCGTACTAGTTATGGGCACTACGAGTTTATGGTCATGCCATTTGGGTTGATCAATGCGCTAGCGATCTTCATGGATCTCATGAATCGCGTATTTCAGCTGTATTTAGATCAATTCATCATAGTCTTCATTGATGATATTTTGATCTATTCTAAGATCAAAGAGGAGCATAGTCGTCATTTGAGAATGACACTGAAAGTACTGCAAGATAGAAAGTTATATGCAAAATTCAGTAAGTGCGAGTTTTGGCTTGATAGAGTGGCATTCTTAGGCCACATCATTTCTAGTAATAGCGTCGAAGTTGATCCAAGTAAAGTTGAGGCACTGAAAGAGTGGCCAGTACCAAAGAGTGTTACCGAGATTCTCAGTTTCTTGTGACTACCTTGCTATTATCGCAAGTTTATTCAGGGATTCTCATCTATAGCGGTACACATGATCGCCTTGACAAAGAATAATGCAAAGTTTGTATGGGGATTCGAGTGTCAAGAAAGTTTTGATAAGTTGAAGCAAGCCTTAATATCAACGCCAGTATTATCTATGTCATCAGCGCAAGGAGAGTATGTTCTATATACCGACGCTTCTAAACTTGGTTTGGGCACAGTTCTGATGCAAAATGTCCGAGTTATAGCTTTTGCGTCGAGACAGTTGAAAATTCACGAGAAACACTACCCTAATCATGATCTTGATCTAGGAATGGTAGTTTTTACATTGAAGATTTGGAGACATTACTTATATGGGGAGAAGTGCAAAATTTTCACCGATCATAAAATTTTAAAATACTTCTTCACCCAAAAGAAATTGAATATGAGACAACGAAGATGCTTGAATTAGTGAAGGACTACGACTGCGAGATTAGCTATCATCCGGGGAAAGCTAATGATGTGGCAGGCGCATTGAGCCGAAAAGCATCAGTTATCACCTAATTATCACTCCAAAGACTGTTGCAGTCCGAGATACAGGGGTTTGAGCTTACAGTATATGCTAGGGACGAGGCCCCTAATCTTGCCACATTATCAGTACGGTCGACCTTTAGAGATAGAACTCGTGATGGGCAGTCTACCGATGAGAAATTGCAAAAGTGGAGAGCAAGAGATGAAGCCAACGGCCGAAATTTATATTCAGAGGTGGATGGTATAGTTCGTTATCGATATCGTTTATGGGTTCGTAGTGACGATTCTTTGAGAGATCTTATTATTAAGGAAGCTCATGACACACCATATTCCATTCATCTGGGAAGCACGTAGATGTATAAAGATTTGCAGTTATTATATTGGTGGCCAGGTATGAAGAGAGACATTTTGAAATTTGTATCCGAGTGTTTGACTTGTCAGAAAGTTAAAGCAGCACATCAAAGACCAGCGGGGAAACTTAAGCCACTTCCTATTCCCGAGTGGAAATGGGAAAATATTACTATGGACTTTGTTGTGGGATTGTCGAAGAATATTAAGGGATTCAATGCCATATGGGTGATAGTGGATCGTCTTACAAAATCAGCGCATTTTATACCTATTAAGACGAGCTTCACAATGATTCAGTATGCCGAGTTATATATTCGAGAGATAGTTCGTCTGCATGGGATTCCAATGTCTATTGTTTCTGACAGAGATCCGAGATTTACATCATCTTTTTGGAAGAGTCTGCATGCAGCGATGGAGACCAAGTTATTATTCAGTACAACTTTCCATCCTCAAACCGATGGTCAGTCCGAAAGAGTTATTCAAATTTGGGAAGATCTACTGCGAGCATGTGTTATTGACTTCCAAGGCATTTGGGAATCAAAATTACCTCTAGTTGAGTTCACCCAAAATAATAGCTACCAATCATCAATTGGAATGGCTCCATTTGAGGCACTTTATGGAAGGAAATGTAGATCTCCTATTCATTGAGACGAGGTTGATGAAAGAAGAGAGATTGGTCCAGATGTGATTGAAGAGACTGCCGAGCTGGTAGTAAAAATTCTTAATAGAATGAAGACTACACAAAGCCAAAAAAAGAGTTATGCTGACAAGAGACGAAGAGACCTAGAGTTTGTAGTGAGAGGATCATGTATTTGTGAAAATAGCATCTATGAAAGGGGTTATGCGTTTTGGAAAAGAAAGACAAGCTGAGTCTAAGATTTATTGGTCTGTTTGAGATTTTGGAGAGGATTGGGACACTAGCTTATAGAGTGACATTGCCACCGATGCTTTCTGGAGTTCACATTGTGTTCCATATTTCGATGCTGCGAAAGTACATGCCGAATCCATCACATGTGGTAAATTATGAACCTCTACAATTAACTCCAAATATGACTTATGAAGAAAGGCCTGTCCAAATCTTGGCAAGGCAAGAAAGAAAATTGCGAAACAAAGTCATTCCAATGGTCAAGGTCAAGTGGCTGAATCACTTGGAAGAAGAAGCTACTTGGAAAACCGAGAGGGACTTGAAGAGTCGCTATCCAGAGCTATTCGGTAAGTTCTAATTTCGAGGACAAAAATTTATTAAAGGGGGGAGGAACTGTTAGGCCCAAAATTAAGACGACGTAATTCAACTGCATGCAAATATAGGAAATATTACAAATGGTTAATTAATTTATTTTAATTGTTTAATTGATTATGTGACATGTTTACATGAAGTTTTAGTAGTTTTCTACTTACATACATTAAAATGTATTTTAAGTATTATTCGAGTTGCGATCGAGGAACGAAGACCGAGGGCTGAAAAATGTAAAATATTTTTATTAAATAATTAATTTTTATTATTTAAAATATGGTTGTTTCTTTTTCATATTTTTGAAAATAAATGGGTTTAATGTGATTTTATACGCCTTGACGTAAATTTTATCGGTGTTGGTTTTTCAACAAAAATATAAACGTTTTGGCAACACGGCTAATAAATTCACAAATTTATTTAAAAAATTATTTTTAATATTTTAATTAAGCACTAATGGACCTAATTTTCCTACTTAGTGGGCCTAAGCCTTATTAGTGACTTTATTAGCTATTTAATGTACAAAAACCCCACCCCAAACCGTCAAAAACACACGGCCACTTTTCAAAATTTGCTCTCCAAAATTTCCCTCAATATACACGACACACACACATCAAATTTTAAGAGGTAAAAGTCGAAGCCTTCAAGGAAAATCAAGCCAAGGTTGTCGTCGCCGTTCTTCGAAATCGTCAACGAGAATTCGTGCGTTAAATACGCAAAGTCACACATAATTCTTTCCTTCAACCATCATCACAATATAATATGTTTTTATGCATGTTTTGTATGAAAAACAAGTGACATGTTATTTATTTTCGTATGTACATGAACATGGATTTTTAAAGCTTAGGTTTTGTTTCAAATTCATGTTTAATATGATCTAAAGGGGATGCCATGATTAGGACTTGATCAAGCACTGATTTACAGGAGTTTAAGGGTCCTAACAACTCACACACACGCTGCAAAACAGAACATAAACAAGATGGAACCACCTTCTGTCATATGAGATCATAGGGGCTCGGTTATGATCATGGGGGCTCGTCTTGGTCTTTGCTTGGGGCTAGGGCTATCCAAGGCCGTGGTTGAGTCGAGAAAAGAGTACTAGCCACGCTAGGACTCGTACATCATGGCTGGGGAGGAGTCCTAGCTTGCTAGGACTCCACCCGAGAGCCATCAAGAGACGCGCATGGTGCGCAAACTTGTAGGGGTAGGTTGGCTTGGCCAGGGGGCTGTGGGCTGGGCTAGGTCGACTCTATAGGGTCCTATGAGGGTGTTCGAGGGGCTAGTTGGGTTGGCTAGATCCTAGGCGAGTAAACATGAGTCCTTGCCAAAGTTGGAGTTCTCGGCCAGCTGGTGTGCATGGTTAGGGGCTTCGGTTTTGGGTTTGGGTTGGTTCCTAAGGGTGTTAAGGGTCAAGTAGGGTTAGATAAGGATTGGCTCTGGTTTGGCTCATGGTGGTTAGAGCTGGGCTCGATAAAAATGGAAGATGGCTCGTGGGTTCCTAGTTTGGGCACGACTAAGGTTTTTTAATTAACAGATAAATTGAAACATGGCTCACAGGGGTCAAGTCATGGTTCACGGGGGCTAAAATAATTTATAAAGTCTAAGTTTTAAATTTAAAAATTTTATATTAAAGTTTGGAATTTTTCAGGATTAAAACACCTTCAAAACGACTAATTACGAATTAATTAAAAATCCTAGTATCTAAGCTAAATAAAATTATGGAAATTTTAATTTAGGCTTAAATAATTATTTGGGACATGTTAGAGTCAATGAAATTAAGAGAATGTCAAAAGCGTGAAATTTTACGTCTAGGAGTGAAACGGTAATTTTACACCCAAAAATTAGTAAACGTCATCGCAGTGTCCTGGATGCTGTTTTTTATGCTAATATGATTATGTAAAATGTTTATGAATTTTTATATGTTAAATTATAATTTTTAAATGTTCATGGAATTTTTATGGTTTAATATTGGACATTTAAAAGATATGTTGCATGCTTGGTTTAAAAGAAAAACGATATTATATGCATGTTTTTATTAAGTGATGGAAATACGAAATGTTGAAGGACGTGAAGGGATTGTGACTAATACGATGATATGTGGGAGATATCGTGAGGGTAATGGTCCCAGTGGGAGCCGACGATCGTGTTTCCTTGGATACGGATACAAATACGTTAATATTTTAATACGTTGGCCAAGGCCCAGTTGACCGGTGAGAGTGTTGTTGGTGTCCCCACCGCCCAGTACTGTGGTGAGCGATGAATCCCGACTACAATGCATCGACTCCTATATGTTTCGACAAAACACCCAACCTTGCCACTTGATGACCTAATGAGAATCAGTAAACAAGTCAAAGTGGAATGCTAGCATATAGAGTCTCAATGTTGTCCCGGGTCATAAGGACTAATGATGTACAACCATAAACTAGGACGTTTCCACTCGATAAGTGAGAACCACTTGAAAAGTCATTTAGGGAGGGTTGTTCAGTGCACTCTACCAGGAGCACCTATCTGCATGCTCGGAAATCACAATGTCCCCTACCAATGAAACATGGTACTCACATCGTAGATACTAGTCTCGAACTCAAGCGGCCTATATCCTTCTTAGCAGCGGATGAATCGACTAGGAACTGTTTAGAATATACAGTATTACAAATATGAGTTTCATGATACTCATCATATGAGCATCTCATATTCTTTCTACTATTTGTATATTCAAGAACTTTATCTATGCAACTAGCATGGGTATATAGATAAAGATGGCCTAAAACAATAATTTCAAATATTATTAAAATAAAGCTTGTTTATACATAGAGTTTCATTGGGAACACTTGGCCAACACTTGGCTCGACGGGCACCTACTCTAACAATCTCCCACTTGCACTAGAGCCAACTACCCATATGCTTCAAACCCATCGATTCGCGATGCTTCTCGAATAATGGTCTAGGTAAAGCCTTAGTTAGTGGATCAACAACATTATTTGCGGAGCCGACTTTGTCAATCGAGACTTTTCCTCTTTCCACAATCTCTCGGAGGATGTGGTACTTTCTCAATACATGTTTGGACTTCTGATGAGACCTTGACTCCTTTTCTTGAGCAATGGCTCCCGTGTTGTCACAAAACACCGGGACATGAGAAACTCCATTAGGAATAACGCCCAACTCTTGGACGAAATTTCTTATCCAAACAGCCTCCTTTGCTGCAGCTGATGCTGCAATGTATTCAGCCTCAGTGGTGGAATCCGCTGTACTGTCTTGCTTGGAACTCTTCCAAGAGATAGTAACACCATTGAGCATGAATATGAACCCAGAGGTTGACTTCGAGTCATCGATATCACTTTGGAAGCTAGAGTCGGTATAGCCTTCTAATTTCAGTTCTCCACCCCCATAGAACAAGAACAACTTATTGGTCTTTCTCAAATACTTTAGGATGTCTTTCACAGCTTTCCAATGTGGAAGACCAGGGTTCGATTGATATCTAATCACTACACTTAGTGCGAAAGCCACGTCAGGACGTGTAGATATCATGCCATACATGATGCTACCAACTGCAGATGCATATGGAATGCGTGTCATCGCCGTTATCTCTACATCAGTCTTGGGAGACATAGACTTTGATAGGGACACGCCATGACACATTGGTAGATGTCCTTTCTTGGACTCATCCATCGAGAACCGTTTCACAATGGTATCAATGTATGTGGACTGGGTGAGACCAAGCAATCTTCTTGATCTATCTCTATAGATCTGTATTCCCAATACAAAAGATGCTTCACCCAAGTCCTGCATCGAGAAATTACTTGCTAACCATATTTTAGTTGATTGCAATATTCCTACATCATTCCCAATGAGTAGAATGTCATCAACATAAAGCACCAGGAATGTCACAGCACTCCCACTGACCTTCTTATACACACAGGGTTCCTCAAGATTCTTAGTAAAACCAAAATCTTTGATTGTACTATCGAATCTAAGTTTCCAACTCCTAGATGCCTGCTTTATACCATAAATAGATCTCTGAAATTCGCATACTATATGCTCACATCCGACAGGTGTAAATACTTTAGGCTGAGACATGTAAATCTCTTCCTTAATATCTCCATTAAGATAGGCTGTCTTGACATCCATCTGCCATATCTCATAGTCATACTATGCAGCTATGGCTAGCAATATCCTTATGGACTTGAACATTGCAACTGGAGAAAAGGTTTCCTCAAAGTCAACTCCTTGTCTTTGAGTATATCCTTTTGCTAACAATCGCGCCTTGAAGGTCAATACCTTCCCATCCGCCCCAAGTTTCCTCTTATAAATCCATTTACACCTTATGGGAACAATTCCCTCAGGTGGATCCACGAGATTCCACACTTGGTTCGAATGCATGGAATTCATCTCAGATTCCATTGCTTCAAGCCATTTGGATGAATCGGCATCAGATAACGCTTCCTTGAAGGTCCTTAGATCACATCCACGATTAGGCTCATCATGGCCCTCTTCAAGAAGCAGACCATACCTCATAGGTGGTCTCAAGACTCTCTCGGATCTTCTAGGAGCTTGTATCTCCTCTCTTGGCTCTTCGGGTGTGGGTTCTACAATTGTGGGTGTCTCTCGAACTTCTTCGAGTTCTATCATCTCCCCTTTTCTATCCAATAGAAATTTCTTTTCCAAAAAGGTTGCATTCCTAGAAACAAACACCTTTGTTTCTTGGGGATGATAGAAATAATATTCAACAGAATTCCTTGGATATCACACAAAGTAACATAAAATGGATCGACTATCCAATTTATCTCCCACTACCTGCTTCACATAAGCAGGGCACCCCCATATTCTAAGATAAGAATATTTGGGAGGCTTACCCATCCATATCTTATATGGTTTCTTATCAACTGCCTTTGAATGGACATTGTTCAACAACAGTGCCGCTGTCTCAAGAGCATATCCCAAAAAGGATGGCGGAAACTCCGTGAACCCCATCATAGACCGAACCATGTCCATCAAATTCCGGTTACGATGCTCCAAAACACCAACGGAGTTCACTGCGAGAGAATCCCATTCTACCTAAGATACTCTTGGAACTCGGCACTCAAGTATTCACCACCTCGATCCGATCGAAGTGTCTTAATGCTTCCTCCCAACTGTTTCTCTACTTCACTTCTGAATTCTTTGAACCTTTCAAAGGCTTCGGACTTGTATTTCATCAAATACACATACACATACCTCGAAAAGTTATCGGCAAAGGTGATGAAGTAGGCATGTCCATGCTTAGTGGTGATGCTAAGCGGACCGCACACATAATATGGATCAAATCCAATAACCCTTTGGCTCGCTCCACGTGGTCCTTAAAGGGAATTTTGGTCATCTTTCATTTTAGACAGGATTCACAAGTCGTGAGAACATTAATATCGGACATATCAAACATGCCTACTCACACTAGCTTGTTCATACTTCTTAGGGAAATATGTCCTAATCGAGCATTCCACAATTGTGCCGAATTTAGAGTCTCTTGTTTTCGCTTGTTTGTTGTTGTTATTGCTTGGACATTGTTTAGTGGAATATCTTTCAATTTTAAGGTGTAGATATCGTTTTCAAGTTCTCCAGTACCAATTAAACATTCATTCTTGTAAATGTTGCAAACACCTCTTAAAAATGGAAACAATGTTTTTCACCAAATCTGGTATAAACAAAATATCTCTTAAAATTAACTTAAAACCATTGTTCAAAAGCAAGTAAACATCTCCTATGGCCTTGGCAGGAACTCTTGCTCCATTTCCCATCATCAAGAAGGTCTCACCTTCCCTAAGCCTCATACTTCTTCCCATCACCTGCAAATCATTACAGAGATGTGAGCCACAGCCGGTATCCAATACCCAAGAAGTAGAGTTAATTGAAATGTTTACTTCAATATAGAACATACCGTTTCTAGAACTCTTCTGGGAAAGATATTCCCTTCAGTTACGCCTCTAATGTCCAGGCTTCTTGCAGTGATGACAAATGTCAGCAGTCTTGTCAGCTTTAACTGGTGTAGCTGCCACAGCGGGACTCGGAGATTGCTTCTTCAAGGGCACATTCTTCTTGGGACGTTGGAAAGAATGTTTCTTTCCCTTCCCACATGGATCAATCTTTGTACCAGATGAAGAACCCACATAAAGAACCGGCTTCTCTTTCTTGATGGTGGACTCAAAGGTCACAAGTATGTTCACCAACTCCTCAAGGGTCGGCTCCATCTTGTTCATATTGAAATTCACCACAAAAGGATCAAATGAGCTAGGCAGTGACAAGAGCAACACGTCGGTGGTCAACTCCGAAGGCAACATCAGATCCATGCCAACTAGCTTGTCCACGAGCCCAATCAACTTCAGGCCATGCTCATGGACCGAGGCCCCATCTCGCATGCGCAAAGTGATCAGCTCCTTGACGGTAGCATGCCTAAGAGGTCGAGTCTGCTCACCAAAGAGCTCCTTGAGATGCAAATGAATGTCAGCAGCATTCTTTGCATCCTCAAAACGTCTCTACAGCTCATCATTCATAGAAGCCTGCATATAACACCTGGCTTTCAAATCACGGTCACACCATTCCTTGTAAGTCTGCAATTCCTCAGGAGTGCAGTCAGTCGGAGCCTCAACAGGGGGCGACTCAGTCAGTGTATATGCTATCTTTTCTGAATTCAAGACGATCTTCAGATTTCTTAGCCAAGTGAGGTAATTAGGTCCGGTTAATATGTGTTTTTCGAGTATTACAAATAGCCGATTGCGAATCGAAGACATTGTCAAAAATTGTACTGAAAAGTAAAACAGATAAATGTTAATGACTATTTTAAAATATTTAGTAAGATATAAAGTATGGACTTTTACTTTATAAATTTTCGCTCCCACTGTTTTGACATTTTTCACTACCCTCTACTGAAACGGGAAACTCCTTTCCTCAGTAGGTACGTAAGGTCCAATTAGCAAATCATGATCCCGAATAATATCATCCAATCACAATTCCTAAAAGGTAGTTTCCAATTGCATCTCCATGCAACCTTCTACGTAAACTTTTTTCTCACGTTTGATTAGGACCCAATAATATGACGTCGTTCATCTTTACGTGTCAAGCCTTACCCATCGATGTTGAACCTTAATGGACTGTCGCCATGAGTTCCCTCAATAATGTGAGCCGAAATTGTGGGAGTTCCACGTAGTTCACATCACCATGTCAATGGATGTCACAGCTTTCCGGCACCCAGGGCTCCCTCAATAATAAGAGTCGAGCCCCGAGCACGGGTAGCGTTCATCATACACCCATTATCGATGGAAGACATGGAAATTATAAACAACTTTATGATTCCCCTTTTCGGGCTTGCTATTAATTTTGAATCTTATTCAAAATGAGGATTTTTAATTTTGAAAGGTCTCATCATTAATTTTATTTAAAAGCTCGCCATATTTGATCGTATGTTTGTCGGATTCATACAACTTTGTTATTATCATAATAATAACGCACATACTTATTATTTATAACATATCATGCATATATTATAAACAGTAAACAAAATAAGGATGATCAATCGCCCCAAAACTAATTGCCCGTGTGAGCTAAACACAGGCCTAGGTCCAATCCTAGGGAAATGCATGGGATGCAAATGCAACTATTACATAAACTCCCAATATTTACATGTCTTCGATCTTCATAATCATCAAGGCCACCAACTTCCAATCTTGATTTTTCACTATACTAATATTTACAAATAAATATCCATGGCAAATAGGGATACATATCATGGGGTGGGAACGGGCCATAAACCAAGCCCACTTTAAATTTGATAATTATTACAAACATTCAACACAAAATATCCTAGAATACACCTAGCAAATTGGACTTGGGCTTTTGATCATCCTTCATGCATACTATCACATATCATACACCATCAATTAATTATAACAATAATCAATTGATCTAATATTATATATCTTGATCCAATCACTAACCGCCACGATTATAAACTAAATTAACAAAGTATACAAACACATTTGTCTACTTTCTAATTAATTTATTTATAACAGAATTTTTTGTAAATCACAATTTACTATAAATAATTAAATTCCAGCTTCAATTATTTATTTTATGCGATAATATATACAACTTTTGTGGACTTAGACTTAAGGGCTCCTAAAATTAATTTTTCTCCAAAAAAATTTTGGCCCATTTAAATTCACAAATTGTATTAGCAATCTAATGGCCCAACAACTTCAAGGCCCATGACACTTTGATATTCCAAAACACTTTTGGAAGCACTAGTCGTCATCGCCTTCGCCTGAGCTCCGTCGCCGGATTCCATCCAACAAGCAAAATTTTTTTTTATTTTAAGGGGGCTGTTCGTGCAGCCCGAGGGGCTGCCCTTGCTTCCCAAAACAGGCAGCCCCACGGGTAGCCCGAGCTGCCCGAAATGGGCAGCAACATGCTGCTCAAAAACACCCCAAAAATCGGCCTTCGATTAGTTATTTTGGTTGTCTCATGCGGTTAGAAAATGACCTCAACATAATATCATGTATATGCTACACAAAATATTATCCATAGCTCTTGATACCACTTGAAAGGGGATCGATTAAGGTGCCCAAATGCGCAATGGAAGTTTCAAAATAATTTTTGTAGTAAGAAAATCGAACACCCTGATCCTATAATGTGTAGCAAATATGAAAAACACGAAATGACATTCATAGGGTGTTTTAAGATTTTTACCTATCAATCTCTTGAGATTGATGATGGCTCCAACTAAGGTGTAAACAACTTAGCTCTTGAATGAAAAGACAATTTTCAAGCTCTCCTTGCTTCAAAATTAGGCCCACCACTTGCAAACTAGAACTCCCTTGATTTGCACTAGAAAAATGAGGATTTTTCAATGAGAAGTGTAGGATTTCCCCAACAAAATTCAAGAAGAAAAATTGAAGGAGAATGTAGCTCAAATTTCGGCCACCATGGAGAAAAATGAAGAGGGAGAGAATTTTCTTGGTTGGACAAAAAGGTGTTGTGTATCCCAAAGGCATGCCATGCCTTGGATGGGAAAAAATTGTCTCCCAACTCTTCACCTCCCCATGCATGCTTTCCTATTTAGGCTTGTAACAATTACAAGGTCCATGGACTTTAATTTAATTATCTCAAAAAAATTTGAGTCCATTTAAACTTTACTTGATTTTACTCAAGCCCATTAGTTTAATAATTATTTCTAATTGAGCTCTACAAGGCCCAATGTTGTTTAATTAATTCAACACTTGAATTAATTTAATTATTTGGACTCTACTAGGCCCACTAGGGTTTAATTAATTCAACACTTGAATTAATTTAATTTAGTCCATAATAATGTTTATGAAAATCACAATTTTCAAACACATTATTTGTTTGGCCAACTTTTAATTTAGGAACACTTCCTCAAATTAAAAGTTACATTCTCCTTATAGAAGTCATACTTCTATTTTTATTTGTGCTTATAAACTCCTTTATAAGCCGTTCAACACATTGAACTATTTTAACTTCTCAACGGGATCTAGAAATCTAGCATTTGTGTGGCCCTCAATGGTTCATTGATACATCTAGCAGTGGGTTCACAACTCCATGTGATTCGGGACTAAACATGTACTTATATGAGCATACCCCCATTTCTCCATTCTTAAATATCAACTCCTTGATAATAAGAACGTCAGAACTCAAATCTGATAGTACCCAACCAATCATGTTAAACGCCTAGCAGTATCGCTTACACGATTCCCTAGGTATAAAATGATAGTGCTAGCAAGAACCATTCTATTATGGTTAGCGTATAGTACGGTCCTTTCAACTCATATATCACGACCGATTCGACAACCGTTGGTATATCGAGAGTTGTCAATGAATCGCTACTATGTGTCATGTCGTAGTTGCATCGATGGTGTAATATATGAAACCTCTTTCATAATTACCACCAGAATCTGATCAGAGATTTCATACTACATATACATGCGATCACATAGAATATCCATACCCGAAGTTAAGCGGTGAATCCCCGACTACAATGTATCGACTCCTATATATTTCGACAAAATACCAAACCTTGCCACCTGATGACCCCATGAGAGTCGGTAAACAAGTCAAAGTGCAATGCTAGCATATAAAGTCTCAACGTTGTCCCGGGTCATAAGGACTAATGATGTACAACCATAAAATAAGACGTTTTCACTCGTTAAGTGAGAACCACTTGGAAAGTCCTTTATGGAGGGTTGTTCAGTGCACTCTACCAGGAGCACCTATCTGCATGCTCGGACATCACAATGTCCCCTACCAATGAAACATGGTACTCATATCGCAGATACTAGTCTCAAACTCGAGCGACCTATATCCTTCTTAGCGGCGGCTGAATCGACTAGGAACTGTTTAGAATATACAGTATTACAAATATGAGTTTCATGATACTCATCATATGAGCATCTCATATTCTTTCTACTATTTGTATATTCAAGGACTTTATCTATGCAACTAGCATGGGTATACAGATAAAGATGTGTCAAAACAATAATTTCAAATATTATTAAAATAAAGATTGTTTATACATAGAGTTTCATTGTGAATACTCGGTCAACACTTGGCTCGACGGGCACCTACTCTAACATCCTCGTACTCGTCCTCACCTGCATCAATCAAGTCTAGTGAGTCTAAAGACTCAACATGTATAAACTGAGAATAACAAGTAATACATAATAAAACCACATGCATTTTAAATACTTGAACATGAACGTACTTACATAAACGTAGACGTGCCATCATATCGTAAAACTTTAAATAAACATAGTTGCATCATACATACTTGGACATACATAAACATAATCATTTTGCGTAGAGATATGTTTCAAAGCAAGTGACCAATACATAAATACACCTGATCAGACTAAACCACAGTACTGGGTTGGCAGAGATTTCAACTACCACATACATAAGATAACCCGGTCATACTTTACCGGGTGGATTGGTCCCTTGTCATATTATATCGCTTTAAAATCATGATCAAACCCGGTCATACTTTACCGGGGTGGAGAGGTCCTCGGGCCACGTTTACCGACTTCCAGACCCGTTCATATTTGGTCACAAGTCATTTAGCATACCTCAAAATTAAAACATTTTCTTTTGCACGTCGAACATACTTAAAAACGTCGAGGGCTTCGTTGGAATGCTCTAGACATGCTGCCCTAAACAAAGCAGTAAACATTCAAGAGATCCCAACGAAGCATGCAACCAAAACTTGAAAAAACGTGAAGAACATGCACAAATTTTCACGGCTTGAGCGGTTTTACGATAATAATCATATCTCTCTCATTTTTTATCAGAAAATTTCGAATTTACTGTCAAACGGAAGATAACACAGAAATTATATGTTAAAAACATTTCCAGAAAACCAACCTATAAGTCTCAAAATTTGAAATAACAGTGGGTGGCGGATTTAGTGACACAAAAATTTCACAGCTTGAGCGATGTCACGATAAAAATCATATCTACCTCATTTCTTATCAGAAAAATACGAATTTACTGTCAAATCGAAGAAAACACGACGTAATACAATTCATATGTTGAAAATATTTCAAGAAAATCGACCAAAAAGTCGCAGCACTCGAATTGACAGCAAAAAAATGTTATGTGTTCTAAAAAAAATCTTTCCTTGAGCAGTCATACGAAAAAGGCCATATCTCACTCGTTTCTTGTTCAAAAATTATGAATTTACTGTCAAATCCAAGGTATTAAAAAGTGCTACGTTTTATAAGTTGAAATGTTATCTAGAAAATTGACTGAAAATTCACAGTATTCGAAAATACAACAGACTCAGTTTTTGAGATCCAAAATTTTGATCCAAAATCGTTTCAAACATATTTTTGCTCAAACCTTTGTATAACATACACATGTTTTTCATACAATATAGATCAAAATAATTACTATAACAAGATCAATACAAAAACGAAAGAATATAAATGCCTTTGATCTTTAAAACTCACGATACGGCGAATAACGAAGCGACGCGGTGCGGGAAGCTATTCGGGAGACTTGAGGCACGATTTTTCTATTAAAATCAACGTGTGGTTGCTGCAATTTTGAAGGAGAAAGGTGGAGATGGGGCTGTTGAAGAAAGAGCCTAAGAACCCTCCAAATTCTCTCCAAAAAAAAGAAATGAAAGGGTGCAAGAGATGTGTGTGTGCAAATGCCAAGTGTGTGTGCATATGTGCATGTGTGTGTGAGTGTAACGTGTGTATGTGTTAATGGTTGGTGGGTTAGTGGGTTATTAAGGGTTTAATTAATAATTAACTTGCTAATTAAGAATACTAACCCACTATTAATTTTTACTAAAAATCCCATAATTTAGAATAAAATACTCAAGTGATAACTTTGAAACTTTAAAATCTTAAAAATAACCTAATAATTTAATTAGGCATAAAATACTTAAAACTTCATAAATCATCTAAAATACTTATTTTATTGACTTGAAATAAAATAACACATTTTTCGTAAATTGTCTAAATCTTCGCCAGTCTCTTTTCCCGATCCCGTATCGAATATTCACCTGAAACATGAAACTCAAGAAAATATTTTAATGTGCATCAATATACATAAATAATTTAAAATAATTGTTGGAAACTTAATTTCGGTGGTTTGACAAAATTAGAGATTAAATCTGTTGAACTAACTGATCACGAACACACGAACTGACAGTTGTCAAACATATGTTTAATACTGAGACCAGTCGAACTGAATCTACTTTGTCAACTGACTGATCAGTTTGAAATTGATCAGTTGAGATACTCAGTTGTGAGGTTACCCATCTACTTATCAGCTGAGCACGTCATCAGTTGAAAAGGAAATTCAACCGACAACAGTACAAAACAGACTGCAACTAGTAGTGGAACGCCGCATTTCAGAATTTGCAGTGTACGATTGTCAGAAGTATATTGATATGGCAATCAACGGATATAAAGATTCAAATGTTATTTAATATTACCGTTGGAGGGAAGCCTATAAATATAAGAGAGAAGCAGCTGAAGATATAACAAAAACTTTACAATCAGCTGCGAAGAGTAAACTAGCAATCTTTCGTACTGTTACTCTGCTGAAATTCAAGCTCACACTTATCATATATATTCATAACTGTAAGGCTATCTTTCGGGCAGTTTAGCACATTGTTATTATTGTGAAACTTGATCCTAGAGATCAGTTGTGCTAAGTTCTTTTATTCGAGAAAAGTGAGTTGTAAACTAAGAGTTTCAGTTTTGGCATTGTTAAGTCCAAACTGAAGTGGGTCTGTACAAATCTTGTGTGGGGACCCGGACGCTAATTATCTTCTTAATCATCTTTGGGATTTAATTATCAATTAACATAAACCGGGTCTAAAAATTTTTCTTTTTAAAATATAAATGAGGAACATAATGGAATTTAACTAATATACATCTCAGTATAAAAGTACAATAATGTACAACAATTATTCAAACTAGTCTAAGGTTCAATTACTAACTTTTCAGTATTAAACCAAGTCTACATCCAAGTCCGGAATCACCACTCTAATCTCGGTCTCTCATCATCCTCTTGACCATGATCCTGCCCCACCTGTTGTCATGCACACATACAAACAAGACAACAGCCGGATACTCCGATGAGAATAAATTCCAGTATAAATAATGTATACATGCAGTTAACTGAATTAACATAAAAGCATGAATTATATCTTATCACATGTAGCATAATCAAACAACATGTATCAATACCAGTCTGTAAATAAAACATGAATCGTAATCTACGAAACATAAATCAATACGGATCTGTAAATCAAATTCTAGTCTCAATATCTAAGACTCGACTCATCTCTCATTCTAATCTAGTCTACGGATCCCGGTGAATAAGAACGTAACAAGTCTCCCACCTACTACCACCAGTCGCACTGGCGGTACGTTCTTATTTCTGGACTTTGGTCTAGCTGTATCGAATAATCTACAATAAGAACAATATCTGTATCTTAAGCACATCGATACACCAAACGTCCAGTGCCTTGGCGTATCTACCAAGACTAAGCCTAGTCTGACAAGGTGCAATAAGTCAGTGACTATACTGTCAAAATCTAACCCCTCTGTCAGTGACTCTCACTTAATAGCTCTCTTTTTTCTACTTCTAATTGAATAGAATTAACATAATCATTAAAACACAAAGGTATAAAAACAATACCATACAGGTATGTGGTTTAGGGAAACTTGAGTAGAATCTAACTCAAGTCGATCTCCCAGTTAACATCGATTTATACCTTTCTCTTCTCGGTCTGATGAAGACGAAGTCTTGTATTTCAATCTGTCCATACCGAATCTGACAATGACGATCGCATAAATACAATATCAGCATATAACTCAGTTCAAAACCTGTTCTGATCAATACTCAAATCAAACACAATCTGATTAATGTCAATGACATAACAATACAATCTCAATCAATACTGAATCTGATCAATATCAATCAACTGATGTTTCGACGGCATAATAATACAGTCTTGATAACCTCGTCAATCTCAACATCACAGATATAATATCAGAATTCATAATCAATATCAGTACAATTCATAATCTGAATAATAACACCACTCTGATATAGAATCTCAACTAAATCAACTCTGAAATTCATAATAATTGTATAACCAGTCTATTCTTTAATCTGACTTCAATTATACAATGTCTACTGTAGCAAAAACACTATATCTGATTCATATTCAATTCTAACAATATCATAATTTCAAATCGTGTCTAAACGTAACAAAACTTACGTCCAGTTGTAGCCTGCGTTGATAGGAACTCGGTACCGAAGTCGGATTTAAAATCGGACGGGCGGATTTCACAAGATCACAAATCTATGCTTTAAAATCTGAAAATCTCTTTGGCCCTCGTTTCCTTTTCTTCTGAAGGAATTCGCATGCTGATATATATATATATACATATGTTGCATGATACAAGGGCAAGTGGCATTGTGCATGTTCTGCACGTTGAGGCGCATATGCGCGACCTTTTTTGCGCATATGCACTGGTAGTTCGACCAGCATCTTCTGTTGGCTTGCGCATATGCGCCATCTATGTCGCGCATATGCGCCGATCATTCTGCCCAACCCGTGCATGTGCGCCGTTTACGTCGCGGATATGCGCCGATCATTCTGGACGTTCCGCGCATGTGCGCGCATTCAAGTCGCGCATGTGCGCGGGGACTTATCTTTGCACCTCTTTTGATTTCCTTTCGTCTTTCCCAGTCCGATCCGTTCCGTCTATAATCGTATCAATTATCACCCATAAATTATAATAATTATCGCCAAATCTTTTCAGATTAACCGGATAAATTTCTCGGGTCTTACATCTTGTGTTGGTCAAAGCCTTTTAGTGGAAATCCTATCTTTGTGATAGAAGGGGTGATGTAGGAGTAATTGAAATCTCCGAACATCCCGAAACAATCCTTGTGAATCTTTTACAAGCTTTTCAATTACTATATTCTATCTTTCAGCCAGTTATATTCTTCACTTTACTGTTAACTGACTGTGATCGACTGACAAGATTCTGAGGATCAGTGTCTCACTAAACTGATTCGAACCTTCGAAAAAAAATTAAAAACCGTGAGTGTTTATTCAACACCCCCTTTTAAACACTCCTTTTCCTTTAACTGATCCTATCAAGTGGTATCAGAGCAGTGTTTAATCTTGTCTCAGAATTTTCATACTTACAAACTGATCAACATGTCTTCATTCAACAAGATACCAATGTTTTCCAGAGAAGACTTTGATGATTGGAAAATAAGAATGCAGGCTCATCTAGCTGCACAAGATGATGACATGTGGTATTTCATCACTGATGGTCCAATGAAGATTTTAAAAGCAAACACTGTAGTTGCCATCACTGACGGGGCACCTCATCGAATAGAAAAGCCCAGAGATTAGTGGACAACTGAAGACAAAAGAAAAACAAACTTGGATAATGTGGCCAAGGACATCTTATACAAAACACTGGACAAAGTCACGTTCAGCAAAATCAAAATGTGCAAAACGGCCAAAGAGATACGGGAAAAACTTATTCAGTTTTGTGAAGAAAATGAACTAACCAAGGAGAACAAGCTGTCTGTTGTTGTTCAAAAATTTGATAATATCAAGATGAAAGCAGGAGAGTCCATGCACGAGTATGATGAAAGAGTCATCTGCATCATCAATGAACTGAATGCACTTGGAAAAGTGTACTCAAATAAAGAAGTGGCACTGAAGGTAGTAAGAGGTCTTCTCAAAGAGTGGGATGTCAAGACCATGGCTATGCGTGAATCAAAAGATTTTAACAAAGTTGAACTACATGATCTATTTGCTGATTTGAAGGCTTATGAGTTTGAGCTACAAACTAGAGAAGGAGAGCCTTCTGTACCAACTGCCACAACTGCTTTAACTGCTGTCAGACTTGAACCAACTGGTTCAGTTGACAAATCTGCCGATCATCTAAGCAATGATGCAATGTCATTGTTTGTCAAAAATTTGGAAGGTTTATGAGGAAGAATAAAGGAAACTTCCAGAAGCAATACCAGAGAAACAATTCAAAAGAAGAATCATATGTTTTCTACAACTGTGGCATATCTGTTCATTTCATAGCAGACTGTCCTAAGCCAAAGTGTCAGGGCCCGTGCATTTATTTAATATTTAATTACCAAACAACGAGGATTAATTGGTGTAAACAGCGAAAATGTAGTGCCCAAGAATCAATACACGTAAAACCCATGCATCTATTTAATTAAATTTAAATGAGTTTTAGCCATGCATAATTTATGAAAATGCATTATTTTAAATTATTCATGTTTATGGTGATGCACATTTAAATATTTTTCAAGTTTCATGTTTCGGACGATTATTCGATGCGGGACCGAGGAAAAGAGACCGGTGACGAGTTTGGAAAATTTTAAATGCGGTATTTTATTTTAAGTTGAGGATGGGGGGTTTTAATTAATTTATTGAGTTGTTAGTATCTTTAAAGCCTAATTTATGTATTTAGTGATTTAAGAATTTAAAACTTTTAAAATTAGCATGTTGTGTGTGTTATTTCAATTAAAGGAGAACATTATAAAAATTAATGTGTATTTTACTTTAATTAGGGGAGAGTTAGTGTGTTAATTGATGACTAATTATTTAACTAAGCATAATTTACTCCCTAATTACTAAAACACGCGCACACACACACACACTTTTACACACACCTGTACACGACTAAACACACACACTCACTTCACATTGAGATTTTTATTATTTTTGTGAGAGAAAAACTAGGGTCCCTCAAGTTAGAGCAGCCGCCCCTTCCTTTTTCGATTTCCAGCAACTTTTCGTGTGTTTTCTTTGAGGATTTTAGTGCCCCGTTCGTCCCGGATCAAGCCTCGCTCCATTCCCGCGTCGGTATCACTGTTTCGGTAAAGTTTATCATCAAAAGGCACGTATAATCTCTCCTTTGCTACGTCGATCATGTCATATTATGCGTTACGTTGTTTTTATGCGTAAAATCATGTGTATGATGTTCGTAGTTTGAGCGATTAATTGATTGGATCGACTTTGAAGGAAAATTTTTAGATCTAAATCACGTTTTTACTGTTCTTCTTAAAACTGCGAATTTTCGGTCGAGATTTTGAGAAAACTTTCAACGCAAAAAACGTAGAGCTTTTCGATACCTTCGATTTGATATATAATTCGAAATTTTTGGACAAATATTGAGTGAGTTATGGCGTTTTTCGTGGGACTGCTCAAACTGCATTTTTCGTGGGACTGCTCAAACTGCGTTTTCGGAAATTTTATGATATTGATGTGTTCTTGAAGTTTTTGTGTTGCAGGCTTCGTTGGAGATCGACGGGTGATTGTTGCTACGTATAGATATATTTGTAATGATGTTTGGAGTATTTTTGAGGTTAAGTTTCATGTCGTTAGGCACTTGAACTAGTGGGAAGTCGTAGGAAATCGATTTGATGTCAATTGCCGTATTTTGTGTTGCATTGGGTAGTAGAGTGGACGTCGTGTTTTGAGGCGTTTGTACGAGTTTTGGTGCAATGTTATGGTGTCCTAAGAAGAGTCTTAAGGTGTTGAATCACATCCTTTAAGTGTCAAATTGGGTGAATAGACATTGTATAAGTTTTCTCGCAGGTGCAGAAAAATCGAGGGCACACGGACCTGCACACGGACCATGACACGGGGTCCGTTCCTTTGTTTCCTCCTTAGTGCCAAGAAACCGAGAGTACACGGACCTTGACACGGACCCGGACCCGGGGCCCGTGCCCTTCCTTTTCTTCACGACACATTTTACAGTATGTATACGGACCTGTACACGGACCAAGGCACGGGGTCCGTGCCTTCCCTTTTTCCTTCGCACACATCTTACTGAACCCACCCGGACCCGTACACGGACCCAGGCACGGGGTCCGTGTACTGCTTATTTTGGGAAAATATTGATGTATGCTTTGAGGTTTGATGTCTTGGTTTAGTGCACTGATTGACATGGTCGAGTCATGGGAATTTTAGCATGCCCTAAGTAAGCGATTGAGCTTAGGTAGAGGCATGATGATTACGTCTAAGTCACACAAGTTAAACTTTTGAGCTCATGTTAGCATGTTGCAGCAACGGCCCCAAACGAGATCCAACGAATCCCTCAACGCCAGGTAAGTATGATGACGTGCAAAAGAAAACATTTTAAAGTTTTGAGGTATGCTAATTGCTTTGTGACCAAATTTATGAATGGGTTTGGAAGTCGGTGAACGTGGCCGAGGACCTCTCCGCCCCGTTAAACTTATGAACGGGTTTAGATCGGGATTGGAAAGCGTTAAACTTATGAACAGGGACCAATCCACCCATTAAACTTATGAACGGGGATCTTATGTATGCTGCAGTGGATACGTCCCTGTCAGCCCAGTACTGTGGTGTGTCTGATCAGGCCTTATTATGTTATGGGTCACTTACTTTGAAACATACCTCTACGCAAAATTATGCTTTATACGCTCAAGTTTATGTTACGAGAATGTTTAAGAAAAGCTCATGTTGATGGCACGTCTAAGTTAAGCTCACGATGTTCAAGTTTCAAGCATGTTAAATTCAAGTTCAAGTATGTATGTTCTATTTTTAAAGTTGCATGCGGTTTTATTATGTAGTACTCGCTATTTCACAGTTTATACATGTTGAGTCTTTAGACTCACTAGACTTGATCGATGCAGGTGAGTATGTGGATGAGGAGACAGGAGGTGGCGACCAAGGGGTAGGCTTGGACTGAGCGGGAGGCTAACCCGAGGACCGTAATGTTTATGCTTTTACGCAAATGTTAATTTACTCTGATTTCATGTTTGAGGGAAACACTTTGAGCAAACCTTTTGTGAGCAAATTTTATTGAAGTTATTTTGAGCAACCATGTCTTATGGGGGATTTGGTTGAGATATTTTATGGCAAACTTTGAAGGTTATGTTATGTTTAAGAAAACTTTAAATTTTTCCGCAAATTTTGAACGGTAAAAGTTCGGTACGCTACAGTTGGTATCAGAGCGATGTTCATGTAAAGGGTTATACCTACTGCCAGTTGCAAGAAGCTCCGAAAGTCACACCTCAAGTCTGTAAGTTTTAATTTTTGCATTATGTATGTAGTAAGCATTGAATCATGAATGCAGCATATCCATGTTTTGATTTTAGATTTCGTGCGTCCTATGTCATTGATATCATGTTCATGCATAGTGGGTTTACGTGTTGGGTAATTGATGGGACAGAATGCCTCATAGACGTGTGGTTGACCGAGAAGCAAGGGAAGAGGATCGAGAGACCCGAAATGAGGAGAGAACCAATCCTCCACCTCCACCGCCAGATATGGAAGCGCAGATGCTGGCAGGAATGACTCAATTCTTCGCACAGTTTGCGAGGAACTAGACTGCTGTAGGCCCCGAGGAGAGGCCTAGACCAGAGGCAGTATATGAGAGGTTCAGGAGAATGAGTCCGAAGGAGTTTTCGGGTACTACTGACCCGATGGTAGCTGAGGGATGGATCAAGTCCATCGAGGTAATATTTGACTTTATGAAGCTGACTGACGCTGATAGGGTCAGATGTGCTATATTCTTGTTGTCAGGGGATGCTATATTATGGTGGAAGAGTGCATCAGTGGCAGTGAACTTGCAGACTCTATCGTGGAACGGATTCAAAGAGGTGTTCTACGCCAAGTACTTCACTGAAGAAGTACGCTCTCGTCTGACCAGGGAATTTATGACGCTGAGACAGGGAGACGGTAGTGTGGCAGATTTTGTCAGAAAGTTTGAGAGGGGGTGTTACTTCGTACCCCTCATTGCGAATGATGTCCAAGCAAAGTTGAGGCATTTCATGGATGGACTGCGGCCGATATTGCGCCGTGATGTGAGAGTAGCTGGCCCTACTACTTATGCAGTCGCCGTATCTAGAGCGCTGACGGCAGAGCAAGACCAGCGAGATATTGAGGCTGACAGGCAGGGCAAGAGGCCCTATCAAGCTCCGCAGTACCAGCAGCAGCAGCATCAGCGACCCCAGCATAGGAGGCCTCCCAGGGGCCGCCAGGGAAGAAGCAGTATCATGGACCGCCGCAGGGCAAGGGTCCAAACCAGCAGCAGGGAGTTCCTTTGAAGCCAGAATACCCCGTGTGCCCAAAGTGCAATCGTCAGCATAAGGGCCAGTGTTTGTACGGATCAGGCAAATGCTTCAAATGCGGATCCAGTGACCACATTGTGAAGGAGTGCCCGCACTGGAAGCAGCCAACCCAGGGCAGGGTATTCGCCATGCACGCACAGGAGGCGGATCCAAACACCACTTTACTGACTGGTAAACTTTTCTACTTAAACTCAGTATTATTTTGCCATGCATGTGGGAATTTTTCTTGGGATTATTAGTGTGCTAGTAATATTTTGTGTGACTTGGGATATTGAGTTCTATTATGCTTTAGGTTACTGTTTGTATGTTGGGGATATAAGTTTTGTGATGTGCTAACGCATCTCAGGAAACATTTTTATTAAGAGTTTACCCACAACTGCACTGATAGACTCATGAGCCACTCACTCCTTCATATCGGAGACTTTTGCTAATCATTTGGACCTCAAGTCCATTGACCTAGACGTGAAATTTTCAGTGACAGTCCCATCAGGGGAAGAGCTGTTAACTAGCAGTGTGGTCAGAGATATCGATCTAGAACTGCATGGCCACCTAGTATATGCAGATTTAATCCTATTGCCGATGCCAGAATTCGACATCATATTGGGAATGGACTGGCTGACTAAGAACAGAGTTCTTATCGACTTTCAGAAGAGAGCAGTGTTAGTCATACCATTGGGCATGAAGCAGTTTCTTTTTGAGCCAGCCAGATGGAGGAGTTTCCCGCGTGTGATCTCTTGCATGCAGGCACGGAGACTCATTTCGAAGGGGTGTCAGGCCTTCTTGGCCAGCATTATCTCAGCACCGGACGTGCCCACTCCTTCTGTATCAGGGGTGCCAGTAGTCAGAGATTTCCCAGACGTCTTTCCAGACGACGTTGCAGGCCTTCCACCAGATAGAGAGGTGGAGTTTGCAATTGATCTCATGCCAGGCACAGTGCCAATCTCTAAGGCACCGTACAGATTAGCTCCGGCAAAGATGTTAGAACTTAAGCAGCAGATTCAGGAGCTCTTAGACAAGGAGTTTATCCGCCCTAGTTTCTCACCGTGGAGCGCACCAGTGCTCTTTGTGAAAAAGAAAGACGGAAGCATGAGACTGTGCATCGATTACCGTGAGCTGAACAAGGTATCGATCAAGAATAAGTACCCGTTGCCTAGAATCGAAGACTTGTTTGATCAGTTGCAGGGAGCTACCGTGTTCTCCAAGATAGATCTTCGATCAGGGTATCATCAGCTGAAAGTGAAGGATGCAGATGTCCACAAGACAGCTTTCAGGACCAGATATGGGCATTACGAGTTCTTGGTGATGCCATTTGGATTGACAAATGCTCCAGCAATTTTCATGGATCTCCTGAACTGAGTATTTCAGCCGTTCCTCGATCAATTCGTCATAGTATTCATTGACGACATCCTTATATACTCGAAGAGCCATGAGGAGCACAGCCAGCACTTGAGGGCAGTTTTACAGATTTTGCAGAGTCGCAAGTTATTTGCGAAGTTCAGTAAGTGCGAGTTTTGGTTGCAGAAAGTAGCATTTTTGGGGCATATAGTGTCTAGCAGTGGCATTGAAGTGGATCCAGCAAAAGTAGCAGCCGTTAAGGATTGGGTTGAACCGAAGAATGCATCAGAAATCCGCAGCTTTTTGGGTTTAGCCGGTTATTACCGTAAGTTCATTCGGGGATTTTCGTCCATAGCAGTGCCACTCACTTCACTAACCAAGAAAAATGCCAAATTTGTGTGGAGTGATGAATGTAGGAAGAGCTTCGATACGTTGAAGCAAGCTCTTATTTCTGCGCCGGTGCTAGCCATGCCATCAGGGCAAGGAGATTTCGTATTATATACCGATGCATCTAAGCTCGGGTTAGGCGCAGTATTGATGCGGCAGGGTCGGGTCATAGCTTATGCTTCCAGGCAGTTGAAAGAGCACGAGAAGAACTACCCGATGCATGATCTTGAGTTAGCCGCCGTTTTCTTTGCACTGAAAATTTGGAGACACTACCTATACGGCGAGAAATGTCAGATTTTCACCGATCATAAGAGTCTCAAATATTTCTTCACGCAGAAAGAGTTGAATATGAGACAGAGACGGTGGTTAGAGCTGGTGAAGGATTACGACTGCGAAATTAGCTACCATCCGAATAAGGCTAATGTTGTCGCAGACGCATTGAGCAGGAAGGTGGCAGTTGTAGCGCAGTTGTCAGTGCAGAGACCTCTTCAGTTTGAGATTCAGAAGTTTGGTCTAGAGATTTATCATGAGGGTAGAGCTCCTAGGCTGTCTAATCTGACAGTCAAATCTGATTTGCTAGACCGCATCCGGGCAGGACAGTCTTCAGATGAGCAGCTACAGAAATGGAGACTGAAAGATGAGGCCAAGGGCAATGTTCTTTATACAGTGTCAGATGGGATTGTGAGATACAGAGTTAGAATGTAGGTGCCTAGTGGTGAATCGATCAGACAGGATATTTTGACAGAGGCACAAGCATCTCAGTATTCTATCCATCCAGGAGGTACCAAGATGTATAAGGATCTCCAGATTTTGTATTGGTGGCCAGGGATGAAGAGAGACATCCGCCGAATTGTGTCAGAATGCCTCACTTGTCAGAAGATGAAGGCAGAGCATCAGAGGCCAGCAGGGATGCTTAAGCCACTCCCGATCCCAGAGTGGAAATGGGAGAATATTACTATGGATTTTGTGGTTGGGTTGCCTAGATCAGTCAGAGGTTTTAATGCTATTTGGGTTATAGTGGTCCGACTCACCAAGTCAGCGCATTTTTTGCCAGTGAAGACGACTTTCTCCATGGCGCAGTATGCGGAGCTTTATATCAGGGAGATAGTCCGTCTGCATGGATTCCCAGTTTCAATTGTGTCCGACAGGGACCCGAGATTCACATCGTCCTTCTGGAAGAGCTTACATGCAGCCATGGGGACAAAGTTACTGTTCAGTACAGCTTTTCACCCGCAGACAGATGGCCAGTCTGAGCAAGTGATTCAGATTTTAGAGGACTTGTTGCGAGCGTGTATGATTGATTTTCAGGGAACTTGGGAGTCTAAGATACCTCTAGTGGAATTCACTTACAAAAACAGCTTCCAATCATCAATAGGTATGGCTCCTTACGAGGCCTTATATGGAAGAAAGTGCAGATCACCAGTTCATTGGGACGAGGACGGAGAAAGGGCGGAACTTGGACCAGAAATAGTTCAGCAGACTGCAGACGTGGTGGTCAAGATTTGTGATAGAATGAAGACCGCCAGAGTCGTCAGAAGAGTTATGCTGATAAGAGGAGGAGAGATCTCGAATTTGCCGTTGGTGATCACGTTTTCGTCAAGATAGCACCTATGAAGGGGGTGATGAGATTCGGGAAAAGAGGCAAGTTGAGTCCGAGGTTCATTGGACCGTTTGAAAATTTTGGACAGAATTGGGACACTAGCCTATCGTGTTGCCCTTCCGCCAAATCTGGTCGGGGTACACAATGTGTTCCATGTCTCTATGCTGAGGAAGTATCTAGCCAATCCTTTGCATATTCTGAGTTATGAGCCATTGCAGCTTGCTCCAGACCTGTCGTATGAGGAGCGACCGATTCAAATTCTAGACAGGCAGGAGCGCAGACTCCGGAACAAGGTGACTAAGCTAGTCAAAATCCAGTGGCTAAACCAATCTGTGGAGGAGGCCACTTGGGAGACAGAATCGGATATGAGGAGTCGCAACCCGGAGTTGTTCGGTAAGATTTAATTTCGAGGACGAAATTTTTATAAGTGGGGGAGGAACTGTAGTGCCCAAGAATCAATACACGTAAAACCCATGCATGTATTTAACTAAATTTAAATGAGTTTTAGCCATGCATAATTTATGAAAATGCATTATTTTAAATTATTCATGTTTATGGTGATGCACGTTAAAATGTTTTTCATGTTTCATGTTTTAGGCGATTATTCGATGCGGGACCGAGGAAAAGAGACCGGTGACGAGTTTGGCAAATTTTAAATGCGGTATTTTATTTTAAATTGAGGATGGGGTGTTTTAATTAATTTATTGAGTTGTTAATATCTTTAAAGCCTAATTTATGTATTTAGTGATTTAAGAATTTAAAACTTTTAAAATTAGCATGTTGTGTGTGTTATTTCAATTAAAGGAGAACGTTATAAAAATTAATGTGTATTTTACTTTAATTAGGGGAGAGTTAGTGTGTTAATTGATGACTAATTATTTAATTAAGCATAATTTACTCCCTAATTACTAAAACACGCACACACACACACACACACTTTTACACACACCTGTACACGACTAAACACACACACTCACTTCACATTGAGATTTTTATTATTTTTGTGAGAGAAAACCTAGGGTCCCTCAAGCTAGAGCAGCCGCCCCTTCCCTCTTCGATTTCCAGCAACTTTTCGTGTGTTTTCTTTGAGGATTTTAGTGCCCCGTTCGTCCCGGATCAAGCCTCGCTCCATTCCCGCGTCGGTATCGCTGTTTCGGTAAAGTTTATAATCAAAAGGCACATATAATCTCTCCTTTGCTGCGTCGATCATGTCATATTATGTGTTGCGTAGTTTTTATGCGTAAAATCATGTGTATGATGTTCGTAGTTTGAGCGATTAATTGATTGGATCGACTTTGAAAGAAAATTTTTAGATCTAAATCACGTTTTTACTGTTCTTCTTAAAACTGCGAATTTTTGGTCGAGATTTTGAGAAAACTTTCCACGCAAAAAACGTAGAGCTTTTTGATACCTTCGATTTGATATATAATTCGAATTTGTTGGACAAAAATTGAGTGAATTAAGGCGTTTTTCGTGGGACTGCTGAAACTGCATTTTTAGAAATTTTATGATATTGATGTGTTCTTGAAGTTTTTGTGTTGCAGGCTTAGTTGGAGATCGACGGGTGATTGTTGCTGCGTATAGATATATTGGTAATGATGTTTGGAGTATTTTTGAGGTTATGTTTCATGTCGTTGGACAATTGAACTAGTGGGAAGTCGTAGGAAATCGATTTGATGTCAATTGCCGTATTTTGTGTTGCATTGGGTAGTAGAGTGGACGTCGTGTTTTGAGGCGTTTGTACGAGTTTTGGTGCAATGTTATGGTGTCCTAAGAAGAGTCTTAAGGTGTTGAATCACATCCTTTAAGTGTCAAATTGGGTGAATAGACATTGCATAAGTTTTCTCGCAGGTGCAGAAAAATCGAGGGCACACGGACCTGCACACGAACCATGACACGGGGTCCGTTCCTTTGTTTCCTCCTTAGTGCCAAGAAACCGAGAGTACACGGACCTTGACACGGACCCGGACCCGGGGCCCGTGCCCTTCTTTTTCTTCACGACACGTTTTACAGTATGTATACGGACCTGTACACGGACCAAGGCACGGGGTCCGTGCCTTCCTTTTTTCCTTCGCACACATCTTACTGAACCCACCCGGACCCGTACACGGTCCCAGGCACGGGGTCTGTGTACTGCTTATTTTGGGAAAAATATTGATGTATGCTTTGAGGTTTGATGTCTTGGTTTAGTGCACTGATTGACATGGTCGAGTCATGGGAATTTTAGCATGCCCTAAGTAAGCGATTGAGCTTAGGTATAGGCATGATGTTTACGTCTAAGTCACGCAAGTTAAACTTTTGAGCTCATGTTAGCATGTTGCAGCAACGGCCCCAAACGAGATCCAACGAATCCCTCAACGCCAAGTAAGTATGATGACGTGCAAAATAAAACATTTTAAAGTTTTGAGGTATGCTAATTGCTTTGTGACCAAATTTATGAATGGGTTTGGAAGTCGGTGAACGTGGCCGAGGACCTCTCCGCCCTGTTAAACTTATGAACGGGTTCACATCGGGATTGGAAAGCGTTAAACTTATGAACAGGGACCAATCCACCCATTAAACTTATGAACGGAGATCTTATGTATGCGGCAGTGGATACGTCCCTGTCAGCCCAGTATTGTGGTGTGTCTGATCAGGCCTTATTATGTTATGAGTCACTTACTTTGAAACACACCTCTACGCAAAATTATGCTTTATACGCTCAAGTTTATGTTACGAGAATGTTTAAGAAAAGCTCATGTTGATGGCACGTCTAAGTTAAGCTCACGATGTTCAAGTTTCAAGCATGTTAAATTCAAGTTCAAGTATGTATGTTCTATTTTTAAAGTTGCATGCGATTTTATTATGTAATACTCGATATTTTCCAGTTTATACGTGTTGAGTCTTTAGACTCACTAGACTTGATCGATGCAGGTGAGTATGTAGATGAGGAGACAGGAGGTGGCGACCAAGGGGCAGGCTTGGACTGAGCGGGAGGCTAACCTGAGGACCGCAATGTTTATGCTTTTATGCAAATGTTAATTTACTCTGATTTCATGTTTTGAGGGAAACACTTTGAGCAAACCTTTTGTGAGCAAATTTTATTGAAGTTATTTTGAGCAACCATGTCTTATGGGGGATTTGGTTGAGATATTTTATGGCAAACTTTGAAGGTTATTTTATGTTTAAGAAAATTTTAAATTTTTCCGCAAATTTTGAACGGTAAAAGTACGGTACGCTACAGAAAATGAGTTTAAAACGTTCATTTAGGCCTACAGAAATTTCGGCATGACCTACCGTAAGTAGGACATCCCAAAACTTTCAAAACACAACAACAACAATATATGCTCGAAAATAACATCAAGTTCACAATCAACCAAACAAATATCCTACATCCACACTGGCCAGGACTAGACACAACATACAAAAAATAAAACCCAAACAACATTAAAACATAACCATACAGCTACACAGGGCATCACCTTGGAAAATGTTCAAACCAACATAATATATATAAATATCTGGGAACTCTGGCACAAACCGACTGACTACTGGGTACCACTCGCTGACGCTCCACCAGACGCGTCAAATCCCCTGGAATGACCTGCTATGGCATCAAAAACAACCACAACATAAAAAAAAAAAGGGTCGGACCCCAGTACGACAAACAGGTAAAATCACGACATATATAAAAGTCATGTAATAATACCAAGTAAATGTTATGATATGCGATGCATGAATGGTAACAATGGAATAAGGATACCAAATGGAGTCCAAACGAATAGCATCATTAACAGTAACAGTGGCCATCGGTGCCAGTAATGCAGCATCAAACGCCGCTCGTCCATGCACGTAGCATCGGGAATGCGAGTAGCTAAGTCGCTCGTCCCTAGCTGTTATCCGGGAATGTGGCTAATCCTAACCCACTCGTCCCTCTGATGACTCAATATATCTCAACAGAATCAACATAAATCGCCGTCAAAGGAGTCAAGGCTCAATATGTTATGCAAACACAATTAATGCATGAATGCAACTGAATAAACATTCAAGGCACATAATAGCAAAAAACATTCACCGAATATTCTTACACGCCAATATAAGCGTCATAATGATATAGGTTTGAGCCTACCTCAACTATAGCTTACAATACCACAGTAATTCTTAAGGAATATCGGATGAACTCGTCCAACGATAAAACCTACAATATAAATTCTCTATACACTTCAATATACTGCAATCCAACTGACTAAAACAAATTAAATCGGCTCGGTTAAAAATCGAATTCCGGACAGCCTATAAAACCCGATCAAATTTTGGAATTTCAAGCTTAATACCTCATGAAACGAAGCTTAAACACACAATAGTGATCTCGGAGAAGTAGCCCGCCGGAAATATCGCCGGAAACACTATTCACAATCTGAAAAATGAGCTGGAAATTAGGGGAAAAGCTTAATACTTAACTTTTACAAAGTAATCCACCAAGAACAACCAATAATCGAAGCCAAAACCCTATCTAAAACCGAATCAAAACTTACACGCACAGTTGCTGGAAATCAAGCCGATCGAACTCGATAACTTCCGATTCATGGCATGAAAGACTCTAACATAATGGAGGAAGAAAGTTTGCTAAGCTACAGCACTATTCTCCGACCACCGATGGCGCTGCGCGACTGAAGCAGAAAGTGGAGAGAAGCGACGGGTTGCAAAGCTGGAGAAAAAGCTTTCTGGATTTTGAGCGATCTGATATTCTGATTTCTCAAATGGGTTGGGTTATTTAAATTAAATCTGGAAATGGGCTGGGCCTATTTATTAATTGGGCCTCACATTCTTTCCCACTAATAAAAGATTTCGTCCTCGAAATCTAACATACACAATACTGATAACCAAAACATTACGACTGATAATACATAGGAAATTCAGAATACATCGCGTAATTCATTACATTCTCAAACAAATGAGGCCATTCTTGCCGCATCTTTGCCTCTAATTCCCACGTAGATTCTTCTCTTCCATGTCTACTCCACTGTACCAAAACCAATGTAATCGTCTTGCTCCTGAGTTGTTTTTCCTTGCGGTCCAAAATTTGCACTGGATGTTCAACATAGCTAAGAGAACTGTCCAATTCCACATCCTCGACATTCAAGATATGAGACAGATCTGGCTCATCCTTCCGCAACATAGATACATGAAACACATTATGTATCAAAGACAAACTTGGCGGCAAATCCAAACGATAAGACAATGTGCCAATCCTCTCAACAATCACATACGGACAAATATAACGCGGAGCTAACTTCCCTTTATGTCCAAATCTCATAGTACCCCGAAATGGTTATACTTTCAAGAAAACATAATCATCCACTTGGAACTCTAAAGGTCTACTCCTTTTATTAGCATAACTAGCTTGACGATCCTGGGCAGCTTTCATCCTTTTCCTAATCAATTCAACTTTATCTTTCATTTCTTGAATAAATTCTGGTCTTGACATCTGTCTTTCTCCTACATCTTCCCAAAATATCGACAATCTGCACTTTCTTCCATACAAAGCTTCAAATGATGCCATACCGATTGTTGCCTGAAAATTATTATTGTAAGAGAATTCAACCAAAGACAATGATTCTTGCCAACCACCTTTGAAATCCATCACTACTGCCCGTAACCCGTCTTCAAGCGTTTGAATGGTTCTTTCTGACTAGCCATCTGTCTGTGGGTGATAGGCAGTGCTCATAGCCAACTTTGAACCCAAAGCTGATTGCAAACTTCCCCAAAACTTCGAAGCAAACCTGCGATCACGATCGGATACTATGCTCACTGGCACACCATGCAATCTTAATATATGATCAATGTACAGTTTTGCCATTTTCATATAAGTACAAGTATGATCATACAGAATAAAATGAGCTGATTAAGAAAATCTATCAACAATCACCCAAATCGCATCACAACCACAATTAGAACGAGGTAGATGTGTCACAAAATCCATAGCAATGTGCTCCCAGTTCCACTACGGCACTTCAAGACTATGTAACATTCCACCAAGTCTCATTCATTCGGCTTTAACATAACATGACCCAGAAATACTACTCTGTCTAGCCATAATTCACAATTGCGCTGCTCTGAGCGTTTGGAGGACCAACCTTAAATGGTCTCGATGCTCCTTCTTTGTTTTTGAATAAATCAGAATGTCATCTATGAAGACAATAACAAATATTTCTATAAATTCTCGAAATACACGATTCATCAAATCCATAAAAACTGTTGGAGCATTAGTCAATCCAAATGGCATAATTAGAAATTCATAATGTCCATAACGTGTTCGAAATGCTGTCATCGGAATATCTTCCTCTCGAACTCTAAGCTGGTGATATCCAGAACGAAGATCGATCTTTGAATACACTGATGTACCCTGCAACTGATCAAACAAGTCATCGATACGCGGCAGAGGATACTTATTCTTCATAGTAGCTTTGTTCAACTGCCTGTAATCAATGCACATTCTCATCGTTCCGTATTTCTTCTTTACGAACAATACCGAAGCTCCCCAAGGTGACATACTTGGTCTAATATAGCCTTTTTCCAGTAAGTCCTGCGGTTGCTCTTTGAGTTCTTTCAATTCCGCTGGAGCCAATCGGTATGGTGCTCTAGAAAAAGGATTTGTCTCAGACACCAACTCAACGCTAAAATCAATTTCCCTCTGGGGTGGAAATCCAGGAATTTCATCGGGAAATACATCAGGGAATTCCTTGACAATAGGAATATGTGAAACTTCAAATCTTTTTCCCTGTGTCGCATCAACTGCATAGATCATGAATCCTTAATTTCCTGTCAATAGGATTCTAAACATTTCAATTGCTGAAACTAATGGAATACGTGATTGTGAATCACTACCGCAAAAATTCCATTTACTGCCATAATATGGCCTGAATCTGACAACTCCATGGAAACAATCAACTGTAGCTCGATAATTAGACAGAGTATCCATTCCCAAAATACAGTCGAAGTCAGTCATATCTAGCTTGATGAGATTAGTTATCATAATATTACCATCGAATCTAATCACACAATTCAAAATTATCTCATGAGACATCAAGCATACACCGGCAGGTGTAGAGACTGACACAGTATCTATCAACGGAGTAGTAGCAATCTCATGCTCATCAACAAGTACAATAGACCCAAATGAATGAGATGCTCATATGTCTATCAGTATACGTGCAGGATGATTAAAAATAAGGCAGAGACCTGCAATAACTCCGCCTAGTGCATCTTGAACCTGATCCTGAGTTAGAGCATGAACTTGAGCCTGGTGTGGCCCTAGAAAACGCTGTTGTGCAGAACCTCTAGGCTGAGGATAGCTGGACTGCTGAAAAGACTGAGTCGGAACAAAAGGTCTAGTTTCTTGTCCTCTAAAACCCTGACCAAAGTGAGGTTGCTGAAATTGTTGTCTTACTGCATTCGGACATACTCTAGCATAATGTCAAACTTGTCCACAGATATTACAAGATCCATGAACTCCCGTACACTGAGTGCTGAAATGCTTACCACCACAATGATCACAAAATACTCCACCTGGTGACCCAACTGAACTTCCACGCTGACTACCAGAACTAGAAGAACTACTACGAGTCTGTTTCTTGAATTTTTTTCCCTTGGACTTAAAGTTTTGCTACTTTGGTTGTTGATAAGACTGCGAAGGCTGATACGGTAGTAAAGGACGGTATAGTGGTGCACCAATTGGCATCGGCACATTACCTCCGAAACTCTGAGGAAAACATGGTTGACATGACTGTTGTTCTTCCAAAAGTAGACTCGCCTCCACATTCTTGGCTTTCTATACAGCATCGGCATAATTAACAGACGCTCCAGCTACTACTAAAGTACAAATGGTTCGATTCAATCCTTGCATAAAATGCGATAGCTTGTTCTGATCACTGCTAGCAACATGAGGAACATAGGCAAGAAGCGATGAAAATTGAGAGGCATACTCCACTACAGTCATGTTACCTTGAGTCAATCTATTGAATTCAGATTCCTTGGCCGAATAATATAAAGGCGGTGAATATTCTCGAGCAAACTGAGCGCAAAATACATCTCAAGTAACTTTTTCACCTGATTCTTTCAGAACTTCCTCAGTAGTTTCCCACCATAACTGAGCTCGGTCTTTTAATTGACAAATAACCAACTTAAGCTGGAAATCAGGAGTGTACTCCAACATATTAAACAAACGCTTCATACTTTTTAACCATGCTACAGCTTTCTCACCATCTTCATTTCCAAAGAATCGAGGAGGACGCATCTTCTGAAATCGGGATATCACTAGTTCCATTTCACCCATTCCTCTAGTCAACTGATCCACTTCATGCTCAACGTTAACATTTCGTGCCTCACCACGAGGACGACGACCTCGTCTTCCCCAATCAGTCTCGTTAAGTCCTCTCACATTAGGAGCTTCAGATTCCTGAACAACTTCCTTTCCTTTTCTACCCTTACGTTCAGGTGCCATCTAAAAGACACAAGGATTTAATCCACAAGCAGAAACAAAATAATCGGTTGAGTATAAGAGCATAAACTTAAACTAATACACTTTAGTCATGCTGATACAATTAATTCAAAAAATAATGCACAATCATTTTATTTGTGTCTAAACTCGAGTGTCCTAGACTATAATTCGAGTGTATCCCAGTTACGCTCTGATACCAAACTATTAGGGACCGTGCACTTATTTAATATTTTATTACCAAACAACAAGGATTAATTGGTGTAAACAGCGAAAACGAGTTTAAAAAGTTCATTTGGGCCTACAGAAATTTCGGCATGACCTACCGTAAGTAGGACATCCCAAAAATTTCAAAACACAACAACAACAATATATGCTCGAAAATAACATCAAGTTCACAATCAACCAAACAAATATCCTACATCCACACTGGCCAGGACTAGACACAACATACAAAAAATAAAACCCAAACAACATTAAAACATAACCATACAGCTACACAGGGCATCACCCTGGAAAATGTATCAAACCAACATAATATATATAAATATCTGGGAACTCTGGCACAAACCGACTGACTACTGGGTACCACTCGCTGACGCTCCACCAGACGCGTCAAATCCCCTGGAATGACCTGCTATGGCATCAAAAACAACCACAACATAAAAAGAAAAAAGGGTCGGACCCCAGTACGACAAACTAGTAAAATCACGACATATATAAAAGTCATGTAATATCACCAAGTAAATGCTATGATATGCGATGCATGAATGGTAACAATGGAATAAAGATACCAAATGGAGTCCAAACGAATAGCATCATCAACAGTAACAGTGGCCATCGGTGCCAGTAATGCAGCATCAAACTCCGCTCGTCCATGCACGTAGCATCGGGAATGCGAGTAGCTAAGTCGCTCGTCCCTAGCTGTTATCCGGGAATGTGGCTAATCCTAACCCACTCGTCCCTCTGATGACTCAATATATCTCAACAGAATCAACATAAATCGCCGTCAAAGGAGTCAAGGCTCAATATGTTATGCAAACACAATTAATGCATGAATGCAACTGAATAAACATTCAAGGCACATAATAGCAAAAAACATTCACCGAATATTCTTACACGCCAATATAAGCGTCATAATGATATAGGTTTGAGCCTACCTCAACTATAGCTTACAATACCACAGTAATTCTTAAGGAATATCGGATGAACTCGTCCAACGATAAAACCTACAATATAAATTCTCTATACACTTCAATATACTGCAATCCAACTGACTAAAACAAATTAAATCGGCTCGGTTAAAAATTGAATTCCGGACAGCCTATAAAACCCGATCAAATTTTGGAATTTCAAGCTTAATACCTCAAGAAACGAAGCTTAAACACACAATAGTGATCTCGGAGAAGTAGCTCGCCGGAAACAGTGTTCACGATCTGAAAAATGAGCTGGAAATTAGGGTAAAAACTTAATACTTCACTTTTACAAAGTAATCCACCGAGAACAACCAATAATCGAAGCAAAAACCTTACCTAAAACCGAATCAAAACTTACACGCACTGTTGCTGGAAATCAAGCCGATCGAACTCGATAACTTCCGATTCATGGCATGAAAGACTCTAACATAATGGAGGAAGAAAGTTTGCTAAGCTGCTGCACTATTTTCCGACAACTGGTGGCACTGCGCGACTGAAGCAGAAAGTGGAGAGAAGCGACGGGTTGCAAAGCTGGAGAAAAAACTTTCTGGATTTTGAGCTATCTGATATTCTGATTTCTCAAATGAGTTGGGTAATTTAAATTAAATCTGGAAATGGGCTGGGCCTATTTATTAATTGGGCCGCACACAAAGAAGGACAGTCGAGTATCAACTGATAAGGGAAAGAAGCCCTTTGAGCACAAAAAAAAGGACCAGGGATGACAAGAAATCATTCAAGAAAAAGCATGAAGTGCTTTTAGCTGAGAAGAGCAAATCAAAGTGGGCTGAAACTGATAGTGATGAGTCAAAATCAGACAGCCCAAGCAGCTCAAGTGATGATGAAGAGGAAGTCAAATGCTTGATGGCAGATGATGCTGATCTGGATTCAGCAGTAAATAGGTATTTGATTTTAGCTCTACTGATTTCACTCGTGAGGAACTTATTACCACCTTGCATGACATGGTAAATGAGTATCACAAACTTGCTCGATCATTTGAAAAGGTCAAGGCTGAGCAAAATGATGCCAATGATAACAAAACTGAAACTGATAAGTCAGTTGAAGTGTTAAATTTAAAAGGGGAGATTGCCAAGCAAAATGCTGAACTGATCGAGAACCAATCTTTGATATGTCAGTTGAAAACTGAGATTTCAAAAAATTCTGCACTGATTCAAGCTTGGAACTAGTCCTGAGTTACATTAACTGAAATTCAGAATGCTAAAAAATCAGTTGCTGATAAAACTGGTTTAGGTTTTAACAATCACGTTGAAAAATCTGCAAGTGATACTCAGCCAAGGTTGAATAATAACAAAGGAAAGTACATTACCTTTGTAAAGTCAACCATGGTAAATGAACATTCAGAACCAAGTAAACCAACTATTCAATCGACTGAGAATAAGAACAAAGGCAAACGATATGGTATTGGATATAGCTCAGAGAGTTCAAGTGATACAAGAAACTGGTCTCCTAAACGATTCAGTTACAAATATCAGCACTCAAGGAATGGCTATTACAACTACTACAACAGTAAGCCAGTTCAAAAACGATATCAAAAGAACAGTCAGTTGAAAAAGGAAATAATTCATACTGCTTCATCCTCACATCACACACATACTGCTAAAAATTCGAGGAAAATTATTTGGAACACAGCAACTTGGAAATCAGTTAGACTGATTCAAGTCTGGGTTCCTAAGAGACTAATCAGTTTAGGACCCAAATAAATATGGGTACCAAGATTATGTACTGTGTGTGATTGCAGGTAACAGGTGCAACAAGAGAATCAACCTGTTATCTAGATAGTAGATGTTCGCGACATATGACAGGAGATGCAAATTTGCTATCTCAACTGATCAAATACACAGGACCAAACATCAGTTTTGGAGACAACTCAAAAGGTAAAACTGTGGGTAAGGGTAAGCTTATCCATGGTAACTTTACAATTAAAGATGTTTTACTAGTGGAGAATTTGAAGTATAACTTGATAAGCATCAGTCAGTTATGCGACAACAATTTCTCAGTTCAGTTTGACAGACACACATGTTCAGTTATAGACTCAACTGATGAGGTCATTCTAACTGGAAATCGTTGTGGTAATACTTACAAAGTCAGTTGGACCGAACAACCTTATGCACCAGTCTGTTTCATTGCTTCGAAATCTTCCAAACACTGGTTATGGCATAAGAGATTGAACCACTTAAACTTTAAATCTATTGCCTATCTGAGTAACCAAGATCTTGTAACTGGTTTGCCCAAAATAGATTTTTCAAAAGACAAAATTTGTTCAGCATGTTAGTTTGGAAAACAAGTAAGATCTTAATTCAAAAACCGAGGTTGTAAATCATCTTCCCGATGCTTAGAACTGTTGCACATGGACCTTTTTGGTCCAATACCAGTCATGAGTTTAGGGGGAATGAAATACACCCTAGTAGTTGTGGATTATTTTTCAAGATTTACTTGGGTAATTTTTCTCAAATCAAAAGACCAAACTGCTGCACAACTGATTAAGCTCTTCAAAAGAATTTTAAATGAAAAATCAGTTGGAATTGATCGAATAAGGTCTGACAGAGGGACTGAATTCATCAATCAAAATCTTTCAACTTTTCTAGAAAATACTGGAATCAAGCATGAGCACTCAGCAGCTAGAACACCTAAGCAAAATAGTGTAGCTGAGAGAAGAAATTGGACCCTCAAAGAAGCTGCTAGAACAATGCTTGCTGATTCTGGTATCTCTCAAAGGTTTTGGGCTGAAGCAGTAAACACTGCGTGTTATACTCAGAACAGATCAATGATTAACAAGAATTATGTGAAAACACCATATAAGATCTGGCATGGAAGAAAAAGTGTGCTTTCTTACTTCAAGATATTTGGCTGTAGATGTTTTATTCTTGATAATGGTAAAACAAATTTAAAAGCTTTTGATGCAAAATCTGCAGAAGGAATATTTCTTGGATATTTTTCAGTTAGCAAAACATATAGAGTCTTCAATAAAAATTCTTTAAATGTTGAAGAATCTATCCATGTTTTTTTATATGAAACTGTACTAACTGATAAGCCAACTGATCCAGTTGAGCTAGTTGATCAATTTACAGAGATCAGTTTGGAGGATTATAATGAAGAAGAAAATCATATCAATTGAAATATCCTTCAAACTCCTGAACCAGATATATTAGATCAAACTGTTGAACATGAACCTGCTCTTGATAATCAGTTGGTGGAGCAAACAGATAATATTCAGTTGCCAACTGGTACAGCTCCAACTGAAACTGAAAAACATTCAGTTGCCAACAGAATCAGTTGCTGATACAGAAGCAGCAAACACTGAACTCAAATGGAAGAAATCACATCCACCAGAATTTGTGATAGGTGATCCATGTGACCCGGTAAGTACAAGAAATCAAATGATTAACTTGTTTATTCATTCTGCTTTTGTCACACAATTGTAACCAAAGAAAACTAACGAGGCCCTTGCTGATCCTAACTGGATAAATGCTATGCAAGAGGAGCTAAATCAGTTTACCCATAAAAATGTCTGGAACCTAGTTTCAAGACCAATTTTAAAAACTATTATAGGTACAAAATTGGTGTACAGGAACAAACTGAACGAAGATGGTTCAGTTTTGCGCAACAAAGCAAGGCTAGTAGGACAAGGATACAGGCAAGAAGAAGGAATTGATTATGATGAAACATATGCACCAGTTGCAAGACTGGAGGCAATCAGAATATTCCTTGCCTATGCATCATTCAAGAATTTTAAAGTCTATCAGATGGACGTAGAGAGTGCATTCCTGAATGGTCAATTGCAAAAAGAAGTCTATGTTGAACAACCTCCAGGTTTTATCAATCACTCTTTTCCTGATCATGTATATCATTTGAACAAAGCTTTATATGGTCTTAAACAAGCCCCAAGAGCTTGGTATGAGACACTTTCAAAATTCTTAATTGATCATGATTTTACCGTTGGATCAGTTGACAAGACATTGTTCAAATTTTCTAAGAATGATCATATTTTACTTGTGAAAATTTATGTTGATGACATCATATTTGGGTCAACTTACCCCAAATTATGTGAGAAATTTTCTAAATTGATGCAGGACAAATTTGAGATGAGCATGATGGGTGAACTGACATTTTTCCTTGGACTACAAGTGAAGCAATTGGAGACTGGCAGTTTATCAGTCAAGCTAAATACACGAGGGAGTTGCTCAAGAAATTTGGCATGGAATCATGTTCAGCTGCAAGTACTTCCATGAGTTCATCAGTAAAACTGGACACTGATCAAAGGGGAATATCAGTTGAGATGACACTTTACAGAGGTTTAATAGGTTCATTATTGTACCTAACTTCTAGTCGTCCTGATATTGTATTTGCTGTTTGTATGTGTACTAGATTTCAATCAAACCATAAGCAATCGCATTTTCAGCCGCCAAACGTATTTTAAAATATCTTAAAGGCACGCCAAATGTTGGGTTATGGTACTCTAAAGATTCTTCTTTAAATTTAGTTGGATATTCAGATGCAGATTATGCATGATGTAAGCTAGATCGTCAAATCACCAGTGGATCATGTCAGTTTCTAGGAGACAGACTTATCTCTTGGTTCAGCAAGAAGCAAACATCAATAGCCACTTCCACAACTGAAGCAGAATACGTTGCTGCTGGAAGCTGCTGTGCCCAACTGCTCTGGATCCAGCAACAACTGAAAGATTACGGAGTTATTGCAAAAAAATCACCCATATTTTGCGACAATACTAGCACGATTGCTATCACTTACAACCCAGTTCTTCACTCAAGGACCAAGCACATAGATGTCAGGCATCACTTCATCAGAGATCATGCCTTGAAGAAAGCCTTCAGACTGGAGTATGTTTCAACTGAACAACAAGCAGCTGACATCTTCACCAAACCACTACCCGAGACTAAGTTTTCTTACTTTTGCAATATACTTGATTTAACTGATTTAACTTGATTATATCATGGCTTTTACCATTTTCTTTTCTTAACTGAGTCTGTTGTCATATGTTAATTGCTCAGTCAGTTATTTGCCAGTTATTATCACTTCAGTTGAAGTATTTTCAGTTGAATGATATTCATTTAACACCAGTTTGTATGCTGAAAAGTAAAAGACAACGATAAATCAAACTTTTTTTTTATAATTATTGGAGCGTACATTTTTTATTTCCTTCTTTACAACAGACCGCCACGAGGTCAACCAACCGGTTAAAACCCTGTGGTAATCCTCAGGAAACCCTCTGAAATAGCTATGTGCTTCAGAGTCCACTTCTCCTTCTTCAGCATCAGCAGGCTCAAAGCAACTGAAGGGACGTAATCAGTACACTCGACGTTTCATCTTTTGAAGCATAAGATTTATCTTATTACGTCACTCTATTTGCCGTTTAAACTTTCGTAATTTAAACATGCATTTATTAAGGGGGAATATCGATTTAAGAGGTTAACTGAGAAGACAGTAATTAGTGAATTTTCATCTGAAATGATTCAGTCTCACAACTGATCGATCAGCTGATAATTTAACTAATCTTCTCATATAAGTTAACTAATTAATCGTATTTTATTCCAAATCAAGTGACGTGACTGTCAGTTTTTGCATTAAATGATGAATAGTGTTTTAAAACGTGGAATCACTTGAACCATTTAAAATAGTACACTCTTTTTTAGCACACGTACACATTTTTTTTTAATTTTCGTGGACTGACACGTGTCCAGAAATTGTACATTCTGTTACATATGTACCTTTCCCCACTCCAATTCAGTTCCTCTTTATGCAAACATTACTCTTCAGAGAAAATTCATATTCAGAGCTTTTACCTTGCAAAATTTCAGGTTTTCCAACTCTCAGGAATGGCAAACCAAATTCCCGCACATATTCTGAATGCTATGGCTGTAAACTTTGAATCTGTTCTATCAGTAAATGATGCCAATGTCAAGAACGTTTTTCTGAAATTGGAAGCAACCGACTTAAAGATATTTCTAGGACAATCTTCTCAGGAACTTTATCTACAAGAGCTTCATGACTTCTACTCAACTGGTTACGTTACTGTTGATGGAAAAGTCGTTGTTACTATCAATGGTCAGTTGCTGATCACTTCTGAAGAATCTTTCGGCGAACTGTTTCAATTGCCTACTAATGGGCTTAACAATTTCTCTGAGGTAAAAACCTCTGATATTGAGGAAATGCAGTCTCTACTGTCATCTGATGGTCGGAAAGTCAAAGTTTCCGATCCCAAGAAAGTGCTCAAGCCAGAAATTCAACTACTGGCAGATATTTCAGCCAAGAGGATACTAGCTAAGGCTAGTTCATTTGCTTCCCTTACTCTTGAAAAATTTCAAGTCATGACGGTTATCATGGCTGAGAAAAAGGTGAACTGGAGGAATATTATTTTCACTATTCTGAGAAATATGCTTCAGTCAACGAAGCAGTCACGGGGATATGCCGTGCAAATCAGTTTTCTACTGAAGTTGAAGGGACTAGTGGGTGATACTGCTGAGAAATCATCCAAGTTCAAAGTTTTCAATGCTAAGAATGTACAACCACCAAAGACCAAATTGGAGTTGTCATCTGAGCAGTTCATTCGGGTGAAGAAGGAAATTGGGACGGAAGGAGCTCCCAAATCACTCAAGAAAGCAAAGAAGGAGGTTCAAAAGAAGACAATCAAGCGCAAGCTGATTGTCAGCGAAACTGATTCTGAGAGGACTCCTTCTCCCAAAGTCTTGAAGAAGCCACGGACTTTGAAGACCAAGCCTGCTGCTGCAGTTGGAACCAGCCCAACTGATCCACTGATGCAGTAAGGAGCTGAACAGCCCATTAAGGCTGTCCCACTGAAGGCCATTCCAACTGAACCCTCAACTGAGGATCAGTTGCCACTTTCTGTCATCTTGCCAAAGAAGAAAGTCACTGAATCTGGTGACAAGAAGAAGCTCGCTGGATTTAAGGCTCCACTAATCACTATCACTGGTTACACTTCTTTACCTCCTCCTAGACCTAAGGGAATAGTAATCAAAGAGCAAATTGATGCAACAACAACAGGGTTGACCATTTCTCATATTCTAACTGATCCCAAAGGCAAAGGGAAGATGCAAGAAGAACCTAGACCAACCAATGCGATTCAAATGCACAATGATCTCATCTGGCAAGAGATTAATGAATTTGCAGCAGAGAAACTCAAGACCTACAATGAGTGGGTAAAATTCAGAACTCAAGTTTTTGCTAAACCGCTTCAATCGAAGACTAAACTAAAGAAGTTTATTGAACTAGCGGCTGCTGTTCTGAGAGTAGTCAAAGCTTCAACAGTTGTTCAGGCTCTAGAACGCAAAACTTATTTGTTTGATCAGCTGAGAGCAAAGAAGCTTCAAAAGATTGTTGCTGAGTTGCGTCAAAATTTTGATCCTTCAAGTCCAACTGCTATCAATGACATAGCAGTACACAATCAACTGGACTCGGATCTTATCTGCTTACAGATGCAAATCAAGAATTGGGAAATGGATCAAGAACTGATCATTCCAGCGACTGCACAAGACTTATCATCTAATAAAGAGCCAGCTGGAAAGTCAGTTCAAGAGCCACCCAAAGACTCAACTGTTGAAGTCTCTCAAAAGGCAACTGAACCTTCCCCGTCAGTTGCTCCACCATCTTCATCTTTAGTTCCTCAATCTTCAACTGCTGATCCACCGCCATATACTAAAGGTGAATTGTCTCTGGAAAATCTAGATGAGGTCATCAAATCAGTCACCTCAGATATTCAGCTGGACAATTCTAGATCAGTTGAAGATGTGCTTAGAACTGAAGAACCAGCTGAGGAGCCCAACTTTGATCAACCTGAACAGCCAGTTCCATCAGAAGTTGTGACTGAACAGGAATTTCGGACCAAACTGTACAGATAGTCTCTCAACCAGCTGAAGAACCAGTTGTTCAACCAGCTGAAGAATCAGTTGTTGCTCCAACTGGAGAAGCAGTTGTCGAAAAAACTGAAGAACCTTCTCCTACTTCTGCTCTTCCATTTGTTTCGTCTCCTCCCCAGGACCATTTAACTGACGATATTTTAGAGATAGATGTGCTTATAACAAAACCAACTGACGGTGCGATAGTTGTATTTAATCAAGAACAAAGGAAACAGATTCCAGAAACTTCTGGAGCCATGTCTCCTAGAATTTCAGACACTGATTCCCTGTTTGAAGAACTTCAAATCGTTCAGTCGAACCTACTCAGTATGATGAATGCTATCTCTGCAATACAATCAACTCAGCTTGCACATACCTTGAAGCTCAATTCAAATTATGAATTACAACAGACAGAATGAATCAGCTTAACAAGAGTGTATCTGCACTTTATATCCAAACTGAAGAAATCAAGAAAGATAGATTGTCAACTGAATCGCACTTCCAGACTCAAGCACTAGCCGGCAGGCGATTTGACTTTCTTGAAGAAAAGGTCACTAAAAGAATTGACCTTCTGCAGAAAATTATGATGAATGTAGTATCAGTTATTGCAGTAGACATCCGTATACTAACAAGAAAAGTGGATGTGCTTGACAAAAAGGGGGAAATTATTAAAGAGACAGAAGAAGAAAAAGGAAAGAAAAAAAAATGTACGAAGATCAACTGACTTCAGTTGAATGGTTGAAAACTTAAAGTCTGTATTCTTTATTCTTTGTACGAATCTGTACATAATATTAGATACTTTCATTCTTTGTACGAATCTGTACATTGGAAAAGTTATTTATCTACAATGAAATTGAAGATTATTTCAAGTTCAGTTGATCAGTTCATATTTTACAAGTTTTGTCAAACACTAAAAAAGGGGAAATTGTTGGAAACTTAATTTCCGTGGTTTGACAAAATTAGATATTAAATCTGTTGAACTAACTGATCACGAACACACGAACTGACAGTTGTCTAACTGAAGTTTAATACTGAGACCAGCCGAACTGAATCTACTTTGTCAACTGACTAATCAATTGGAAACTGATCAATTGAGATACTCAGTTGTGAGGTTACCCATCTACTTATCAGCTGATCATTCAGCTGAACACGTCATCAGTTGAAAAGGACATTCAACCGACAACAGTACAAAGCATAAGGCAACTAGTAGTGGGACGCCGCATTTCAGAATTTGCAATGTACGATTGTCAGAAGTATATTTACATGGAAATCAACGGATATAAAGATTCAAATTTTATTTAATATTACCGTTGGAGGGAAGCCTATAAATAGCAGAGAGATGCAGCTGAAGATATAACAAAAACTTTCCAATCAGTTGTGAAGAGTGAACTAGCAATCTTTCATACTGTTACTCTGCTGAAATTCAAGCTCACACTTATCATATATATTCATAGCTGTAAGGCTATCTTTCGAGCAGTTTAGCACATTGTTATTATTGTGAAACTTGATCCTAGAGATCAGTTGTGCTAAGTTTTTTTATTCGAGAAAAGTGAGTTGTAAACTAAGAGTTTCAGTTTTGGCATTGTTAAGTCTAAACTGAAGTGGGCCGGTATAAATCTTGTATTGATCAAAGTCTTTTAGTGAAAATTCTATCTTCGTGATAGAAGGGGTGACATAGGAGTAATTGAAATCTCCGAACATCCAGAAACAATCCTTGTGCATCTTTTACAAGCTTTTCAATTACTATATTCTATCTTTCAGTCAATTATATTCCGCACTTTACTGTTAACCGACTGTGATCGAGTGACAAGATTCTGAGGATCAGTGTCTCACTGAACTGATTCAAACCTTCGAAAAAGAGTTAAAAACCGTGAGTGTTTATTCAAACCCCCCTTCTAAACACTCATTTTCCTTTAACCGATCCTATCAATAATACAAATCGTAAATCATGCACTGTTAAAAATCTTTTTAAAATTAAATAAATAATTTAACATTTTAAATAATTGCATGGGTTTTACATGTACTGATTTTGGGCTCTACAATCCAAATATTGTTTTTCTCAAATCTTGTAAACTGAAGCTTATGACAATTATACGAACTCCGTTTACTGATTTTCTACCTCCGTCATTTGTCCCCTCGATTATCTTACTTAAATTCTGGAATCTACAGTACAAAACTCCCAAACTTTCCGATACCATAGCAATCGTTTGAACCCAAAGGTGTTTGTATCTTACGATAAAACCAAAAATATTAATATTGTCGATTAAATTTTATTTTCAATATTAATTTACTTCGTTCTTCACGTTATGAACTTATAACACCTATAATACAATCGTAATTTTCTATAATCCACTATGGTACCCATACATTATTTGTAAGGTCCAAAAAGTTAATTTACGTAACCTGAATGCATGCAATCTAGGGTTTTATTTAAATTATGTGTTTATTTATTTTTATACATTTAATGCATAATTATTCCATGAAGAGCATTTATTTCACAATTATTTTAAAAGATCAAGCATTAAGGTATCTAGATGCATTTTGCGCTCGATCGAGGAACGGAGACCGGGGAATTATCAGGAAAATTATTTTTATTACTTGTTAGTTTTTATTAATTAATATAACGTGTTTTTAAGTGTATTTTTCAAGAAATGGACTTTGTTGGGTATTTTTACCTGTCAGAGCATATTTTTAATCGGTACGCAAATTTTAACGATTCGGATGACTTTTTGAGGGCTCGGGCAATATTTTCAAAAACATGCCAAAACGAAATATTTTTCGGGATTGTTTTTGGGCTTCATGGGTTGGTTTTTATGCTAATCGGGCTCAAAACCATTTTAAAATTTCCTAGGGCCCATTAGTGCATAATTAAGTATTTTAAATTACATCCAAATCAACCCTAAACCTATTTTATTCAAGTGGCCACCCCCTCCCCTCTTCACCAGCAGCTTCTCTCGTGAAAGAGCAGCAACCACCAGCCCCTCGGTTCATTCCTCCATCTTTTTTCAAGCAAGCTACCTCTCCGTTTCTCGGGTGCTTCCCCTACGCCCATTCCTTCAAGTTTTCGAGCATAATTCATCAAGGAACGCATGTTTCTTCCTTTGTGCATCATACAAACTGTTATTATGCGAAACATTTTTGTTAAAACATGTAAAATTTTTATCTATGCATGTGTGCATCTCGTTGAAGGTTTACATATCTTATTGTTGGTTGCTCACGTTTTCTTGAATGTTGTTGCAAGGGGCTGTCGAGTGGTGTCGCTGAAGGTTTTATGGTCAAGAGTAATGATGTCACAAAGCTGGAATCGATGGAGAACAGGTATATGGTGAAGGCCGAGAGTTGGTGTCCTAGGCGGTTAGGGTTTTGAGGAGTTTTGGTGCAAGGTGGGGTAGACTCGGCTGAAAGGGTGCTAAACCAGACAAAGGTGCGATCCATGAGATTCCAAGTGAGGTCCAGGGAAGGCCTCATCTCAACTGGTCTCGAGTGGAAGAGGGAGTCGGGTGAGGGTTGGTTCGATTTTTGTGTTTGGGTGATTTACAGAGCGTGCGACCCGTGCTGCGTGCATGGGGCTGAGTGTGTGAGGTGGTTCGGTCCAGGAGGCCCTATGGTAGTCTAAGTGAGGTTGGTTAGTGGCTGGTACTCTTGGTCGTGAGATAGGTGTGAAATTATAAAGCTTGGTTGCATTAGGGTTCGGTCATGGCGCTTGCTGGAAATTCCAGCAATGTGTGGCCTCGTTTTCTTGGGTCATAGTTTGCTGTAATGTGAGGTTTATGGGCTGGTATGACGTATTTTAGGCATGGTTTAAGATCGGAATAATTTGGTTAAAGGTTCGGGTCGATTCATGTTAAACTGGGACCTCGGTTTAAGTTTTAAAAAGAATCAGTTAAGTTTTTCACGGGCTTGAGTTTACTTTTAAGAAACACTTTTAATTATGCTTTGGGATGTTTTAAGGAGTTTAGTAAGCTTTGGGTCGAAATTTAGAGGACCAGAGGTAAAACGGTCAATTTGGGTTTCCAGGGGCAAAATGGTCATTCTACTCCCGGGGTGAGTTTTTAGTCCTGGCAGTGCCCTGAGCACAAATTTATCATGTTTTAAATGTTTAAGCATTAGGTTTAAGATTTTTATGTACTTATGAAAAATACGGTGCATGCTTGGTTTCGAGGAAAATTTAAGTTTATGCATGTTTGATTAAGTGGTGAACATGATGACACGTTTTGAAGGATGTGATTTGGTTGTGACTAACTCGATTATATGAGATATTATGAGCTGAGGCCAAGGCTCAGTGGACGGGTAATGGTGTCGCTGATTTCCCCGCCGCCAGGTATCGCGGTTTTTAAATGGATCCATCGAATAGAGCTGATACGATATAGCTTATACGAAAGTCGCAACTAATGAACTGAATTCAATTAAAAGGAAATGTATACGTATATAATGATATGTTTAGACATGTTTTTACACGTTATGATTTTATACGGCACGTTTATGTTCATGCTTTTAAGTTCATGAAATGTAAGTTGATTATGGTATTTTCACTGCTGTGTGCTACGTATATGTACTTGCTATTAACAATGCAGGTGTGTTGAGTCTTTAGACTCATTAGGCGTGTTTGTTCCAGATGAGCATTTAGACGAGGAGACTGGAGGTGCCAAACTCTGAGTAGGCAGGGCTGGATGTGCGAGCACGACCCGATGAACACACTTTTCCGCACATCACGTTTTTTATGAGCTTCGAGTAGACATGATCGGTTTTACACTTTTTTATGATACACTGTTGATTTTCAGGATTTTTCTTGCTTTGTTTTATTCGTGCATGGTTAAGGGCCGAGTTGGCACATTTTTAAACTACAGTATTTTTGTTTGTCGATTGTTTACGATAAATTTTTTAATGCCATATTTTTCAGCAAGTTGCATGCATGCAAAATATTTAAATTTTTATTTTTCGAAAATGTGAGCTTTTTAAAAAAAAAATAGCAGCATTTTAAATTAGTAGATCTTACAGTTGGTATCAGAGCAAGAGTCCTGTTAGGGTTGTGCCACCGCCAGTTTCTGCAGCTCAGTCTTAAAGCCTCAAGTCTGCATGCTTTTATGTTTTAAATGATTTACTGCTATCACCTGCATGCCTTCATGATATACGATTTACGAGGATTTTCGGTGCATGTTTAACTGTTTTTATGATTTAAGGACTTATTATTTGAAAAAACTAGATTAATTGCATGTTGGTTACGTTTATAAATTGTACAGTATTCAGATATCATGCATCCCAGATGTGCTGCTAGTGCAGATCGTCAGGATGAGATTCCTGGAGGCGGCATAGGCCCTCCACCACCACAACCGCCAGGTGATGCAGCTACCCGTGTTCCGTAAGGTATGGCTAGGCTACTAGAGCAGGTATACCAGGCTCCCAGTCCACAGAACGAGTTTAGACGGCTCAACCCGAAAAAATTCGGGGGTACCACTGATCCATTCTTGGTAGAGGGGTGGATTAGATCGTTGGAGCTACATTTTGAGTACTTGTAGATGAGAGATGGCGACCGGGTCAGGTACGCCACCTATATGGTGAGGGATTATGCATCCCTATGGTGGGAGGGAGCCGCACATTCCGTGGACTTGGCTACTCTCTCATGGGATAGGTTCAAGGAGATATTCTACGACAAGTATTTCCCAGCTGATGTCAGGGGCCGCCTGACGATGGAGTTCATGAGTGTCCAACAGGGGGACTTATCTGTGGCGGAGTTTATTCGCAAGTTTGACAGGGGCTGCCATTTTGTGCCCATGATCGCTAGAGATGCCGCTCAAAAGCTGAGGCACTTTATGGACAGACTGAGACCCACCTTGCGTCAGGATGTCATGTTGATGAGGCCGGCGAGCTATGACGAGGCCACCGCCTGTGATTTTCAGGCGAAGCAGGAGCTGCGAGACATTGATTTTGAGATACAGCGAAAGAGAAAGCAGACTCAGTCCAGTTCCCAGCTGTAGAAGAAGCAGTTTACTGGGCCACCGAGGCAGCATGGGCAGCAGAAGCCCCATGGACAGTTTAGGAGGCCCTAGCAGAAGAGACCTCCTCAGGCGCCCATGCCAGAGGACGGACATCCTTGCAGACAGTGCAACATGTTCCATTTCGGCAAGTGCATGTGGGGGACCTTTAAATTCTTCATTTCTGAAGAGGGGGGCCATAAAGCAGCAAACTGCCCTAGGACAAGGGGCCCCACTCCTTGCCGAGCATATGTGATGCATGCTGAGGAGGCCGAGTTAGAGCCCGACTCGACGCTGATTACTAGTAACCTTTATGTTTAAGATATTAAATTATCGCTCGATTGCATGGGTTATACATTTGTTATGAATTAATTAGTGGGATTGATTACATAGAAGGAATTATGATGTATGCTCTACCTAGTTGGGATTAAGAATTTAATTGGTTAATTTGAGAATTTTATCGAGATTTCAGGCGACTCTTTTCGAAACTTCTGGATTTTTGGAGATTTAATCCTAATATTTTCGGGAATTATACGATTTTTTGGGGTTAGAATTTGAAATTTTAAAGGGGTCATTTTGCAAATTTTCGAAACTTTAAGGGCTAAACTGCAAATTCCGAATTTTTGAGGAATAATTGGGTTAATTCAGTAATTTTTCGAGGATTTTGGGATAATTGCTGGTAAGGAATTTCCTAAGTTTCAACACGATTAGAATTGATGGTATGTTTTATCGCAAAGAGGATATATATTTCAGGTGTAGCCACGCATGCATTGCTAGATTCAGGAGCTACACATTCGTTTATATCTGAATCTTTATTCAAACGGCTAGGAATCATACTAGTGGTGATGGACTCAGGGTTTAGAGTATCGATTTCATCCGGGAATCAGATGTTCACTTCTCAGATAGTGTAGAGATTGGAGCTTCGGTTACAGAAATATACGGTGCAGGCAGATTTGATAGTGCTACCGTTGCTGAAGTTCGACATTATCCTGGGTATGTATTGGCTTTAGTTGAACGGAGCTGTCATAGACTTTCGACAGAGGTCGGTATTTGTCCGACCGCCCAATAGGAAGCCATTTGTTTTTTAGGCGGCCAGACGTCAGCAGATTCCACATGTAATTTTCTGCATGTGTGCGAGGAAGCTTATGAGAAGAGGCTGCCGGGCGTTTTTTGTCAGCATTGTATCCGTGTCTGAGCCAGTCGATCAGAGGCTAGAGGACGTAGAGGTGGTCAGAGAGTTCTCCACTCCTGATGATGTTTCATTATGGACTTCTTTATTGAGCTCATGCCGGGGACAGTGCCGATATCTAAGGCACCCTACCGTCTATCACGTTTCGAGATGAAAGAACTGAAAGATCAGATACAGTATTTGCTAGATAAGGGTTTCATTCGTCCTAACTTTTCTCCATGGGGTGCACCAGTTCTGTTTGTCAAGAAGAAGGATGACATATGCAACTATGCATTGATTACCAAGAGCTGAACATGGTCACAGTCAAGAATAAGTATCCATTGCCGATGATCGAGGACTTGTTTGATCACCTTTAGGGAGCATCATTATTCTCCAAGATAGACCTACGATCCAGATACCATCAGCTGAGGTGAGAGAGTCTGGCTTGCATAAGACAGCCTTCTGGACGCGTTATGAGCACTATGAGTTTTTGGTAATGCCCTTGGGTTTGACAAACCCGCCAGTGATCTTCATGGATCTCATGGATCGCGTGTTTCAGCCATACTTGGATTTGTTCGTCATAGTCTTCTTTGAAAACATTCTGATCTATTCGAAGAGCAGGGAGGAGCACAGTCAGCACCTGAGGACCGTACTGCAGACTTTACAGGACAGACAGATGTATGACAAGTTCAGTAAGTGACAGTTCTGGATTGACAGAGTGGCATTCTTGGGCCACATCGTATCTCAGGATGGCACAGAGGTCGACCCCAGTAAGGTCGAAGAAGTCAAAAATTGGCCAGTGCCTAAGAGCGTGAAAAAGATCCGTAGCTTCTTGGGATTGGCTGGGTACTACAGGAAATTCATTCAGGAATTCACTTCTATTGCGGTGCCTATGACCGCCTTGACGAAGAAGAATGCCAAGTTTTTATGGGGATCTGAGTGCCAGGGGAGCTTTAACAGGTTGAAGCTAGCATTGACCACATCATCAATTCTAGCTATGCCATCAGGGCAGGGAGAGTTTGTGGTTTATACAGATGCTTCAAAACTCGGTTTGGGCGCGGTTCTGATGCAGAATGACAGGGTTATAGCCTACGTGCCCAAAAAGCTGAAGATTCATGAGAAGAATTATCCGACTCATGACCTCGAGCTAGCAGCAGTGGTGTTTGCTCTAAAGATTTGGAGACACTATCTGTATGGGGAAAAGTGCAGGATTTTAACTGATCACAATAGCCTAAAATACTTTTTCAAACAGAAAGAGATGAACATGAGGCAAAGGAGATGGCTAGAGTTAGTGAAGGATTATGACTGTGATATTAGCTACCATCCGGGTAAGGCTAATGTGGTTGCAGACACTATGAGCAGGAAGCACACAGTGATTGCCCATTTGTCAGTACAGAGACCACTATAGGCGGAGATTCAGATATTTGAGCTTGCAGTTTATTCCAGGGGCGATGCCCCAGATCTTGCTACTCTGACAGTACAGCCGACATTGAGAGACAGAATTCGGGCAGGGCAGACTTCTGACGAGCAGTTGCAGAAGTGGAAACAGAGGGACGAGGCTAAGGGCCAGAGACTGTATACAGTTGTGGATGGTATAGTCAGATATAGGGACCGTCTATGGGTTCCTGACAGTGATTCCCTGATAGCAGATATCTTGAGCGAGGCCCACAACACACTCTACTCCATCCACCCAGGGAGTACGAAGATGTATAAGGATCTTCAATCGCTCTATTGGTGGCCAAGCATGAAGCGAGATATCCTGCGATTTGTTTCCTAGTGTTTGAATTCTCAGCAGGTCAAGGCACAGCTTCAGAGGCCTGCAGGGAAGGTGAGACCACTTCCTATTCACGATTGGAAATGGGATAACATCACCATGGACTTTGTGATAGGGCTTCCGAGGACTAGTGGAGGATATAATGCCATTTGGGTGATAGTTGAACGGCTCACTAAATCAGCTCATTTTCTACCGATCAGGAAGACTTTCACCATGACTCAGTACGCAAAGCTGCACATCAGAGAGATAGTCAGACTGCATGGGATTCCAGTGTCCATCGTGTCAGACAGGGATCCGAGGTTCACATTTGCGTTATGGAAGAGTCTCCATCAGGCGTTGGGTACTAAGCTGCTATTCAGTACTGCCTTCCATCCTCAGACAGACGGACAGTTAGAGAGGGTGATTTAGATTCTGGATGACCTACTCCGAGCTTGCATTATCGACTTCCAGGGCAGCTGGGAGCCGAATTTACCTCTTGTGGAGTTTTCATACAACAACAGTTATCATGCATCGATCGGTATGGCTCCATACGAGGCATTGTATGGTAGAAAGTGTAGGTCGCCAGGGTATTGGTATGAGGTAGGAGAGAGAGCAAAATTGGGTCCGGATATTGTCTGGCAGACAGCAGAGTTAGTGGATAGGATTCAGGACAGGATGAGGGCCGCCCAGAGCCTTCAAAAAATCTATGCAGATCAGGGGCGCAGGGATTTCGAGTTCGCAGTAGGGGATCACGTTTTTGTGAAAGTCGCACCGATGAAGGGTGTGATGAGATTTGGGAAGAAGGGCAAGCTCAGCCCTAGATTCATCTGACCATTCGAGATCCTAGAGAGAGTTGGGACACTTGCTTACAGAGTTGCATTACCGCCGAGTCTGGCTGGAGTTCATAATGTGTTCCACGTCTTTATGCTGCGGAAGTACATGTCGAATCCTTTGCATGTGGTGAACTATGAGCCACCGCAGCTTACACTGCACCTGTCATTCAAGGAGAGACCCACTCAGATTTTATACAGACAGGAGAGGAGGCTCCGGAATAAGGTGATCCACATGGTCAAAGTTAAGTGGCTAAATCATTCCTTGGAGAAGGCTACTTGGGAGACTGAAACCGAGATGAGGAGTTGCTACCCAGAGTTATTCGGTATGTTCTAAATTTCGAGGACGAAATTTTATTTAAGTGAGGAGAGTTGTAAGGTCCAGGAAATTTAATTTACGTCACCTGAACGCATGTAATCTAGGGTTTTATTTAAATTATGTGTTTATTTATTTTTGTGCATTTAATGCATAATTTTTGCATGAATAGGGTTTATTTCACGATTATTTTAAAAGTTCACGCATTAGGGTTTCTAGATGCATTTCACGCGTGAACGAGGAACGAAGAACGGTGAATTATCAAGAAAATTATTTTTATTGCATGTTTAATTTTTATTAATTAATATAAGGTGTTTTAAGTGTAATTTTCAAGAAATGGGTTTTGTTGGATATTTTTATCCGTCAGAGCATATTTTTAATCGGTACGCAAATTTTAACGATTCAGAGGACTTTTTGAGGGCTCGAGCAATATTTTCAAAAACATGCCAAAACGAAATATTTTTCGAGATTATTTTTAGGCTTCATGGGTTTGTTTTTAGGATAATCAGGCTCAAAACCATTTTAAAACTTTCTAGGGCCCATTAGTGCATAATTAAGTTATTTTAAATTACACCCTAATCAACCCTAAACCTATTTTTATTCAAGTGGCTGCCCCCTCCCCTCTTCACCAGTAGCTTCTCTCGTGAAAAAGCAGCAACCACCAGCCCCTCGGTTCTTTCCTCCATTTTCTTTCAAGCAAGCTACCTCCTCGCTTCTTCGGTGCTTCCCCGACACTCATTCCTTCAACTTTTTGAGCATAATTCATCAAGGCACGCATGTTTTTTCCTTTGTGCATCATACACGCTGTTATTATTCTAAGAGTTTGGGTGAAAACATGTAAAGTTTTTGATCTATTCATGTGTGCATCTCGTTGAAGGTTTACATGAAAAATATTGCATCTTATTGTTTGTTGCTCACGTTTTCTTGAATGTTGTCATAAGGGGGCTTTCGAGTGGTGTCTCTGAAGGTTTTATGGTTGAGAGTAATGCTTCCACTAGGATGGAATCGATGGAGTGAGGGTATATGGTGAAGACCGAGGGTTGGTGTCCTAGGCGGCTAGGGTTTTGAGGAGTTTTGGTGCAAGTTTGGGTAGACTCGGCTGAAAGGAGGCTGAAACAGACCAAGGTGCGATCCATGAGGGTCCAACCGAGGTCTAGGGAAGGCCTCATCTCAGCTGGTCTCGAGGGGAAGAGAGGGTCGGGTGAGGGTTGGTTCGGTTTGTGTGTTTGGGGGATTTACTGAGCGTGCAACCCGTGCTGCGTGCATGGGGCTGAGTGCATGAGGTTGTTCGGTCCAGTAGGGCCCTATGGTGGTCTAAGTGAGGTTGGTCAGTGGCTGGTTCGCTTGGTCATGAGATAGGTGTGAAATTATGGTTGCATTAGGGTTCGGTCATGGCACTTGATGGAAATTCCAGCAGCGCGTGGCCTCGTGTTTGTGGGTCATAGTATGCTGGAATGTGAGGTTTAGGGGTTGGTATGATGTGTTTTGGGCATGGTTTAAGTTTGGAATAATTTGGTTAAGGTTCGGGTCGATTCGGGTTAAAACCAGGACCCTGGTCCAAGTTTAAAACGAATCGGTTAAGTTTTACAACGGGATCGAGTTTACGTCAACGAAACACTTTTAATTATGGTTTGGATGTTTTTAAGGAGTTTGGTAAGCTTCGGGTCGAAATTTAGAGGTTCAGGGGTAAAACCGTCATTTTGGATTTCTAGGGGCAAAATGGTCATTTTTCTCTCGGGGTGAGTTTTTTAGTCCTGACAGCGCCCTGAGCACAAATTTATCATGTTTTAAATGTTTAAGCATTAGGTTTATGATTTTTATGTAAATAAGAAAAATACGGTGCATACTTGTTTTCAAGGAAAATTTACGTTTATGCATGTTTTATTAAGTAGTGAACATGATAACACGTTTTGAAGGATGGGATTTGGTTGTGACTAACCTGATTATATGATATATTATGAGCTGAGGCCAAGGCTCAGTGGACGGGTAATGCTGTCGCTGATGTCACCGCCGTCGGGTTCCGCGGTTTGTAGATGGATCCATCGAATAGAGCTGATACGACAGTCACAACTAATGAACTGAATTCAATTAAAAGGAAATGTATACGTATATGATGATATGTTGAGACATGTTTTGACAGTTATGATTTTATATGACACATTTATGTTCATGCTTTTAAGTTCATGAAATGTATGTTGATTACGGTATTTTCACTGCTGTGTGCTACGTATATGTACTTCCTTTTAACGGTGCAGGTGTATTGAGTCTTTAAACTCAGTAGGCGCGTTTGTTGTAGGTGAGCATTTAGACGAGGAGACTGGAGGTGCCGAACTCTGAGTAGGCAGGGCTGGATGTGCAAGCACGACTTCAGGACCACACTTTTCCGCACATCACGTTTTTATGAGCTTCGAGTAGACATGATCGATTTTACACGTTTTTATGATACGCTGTTGATTTTCAAGATTTTTCTTGTTTTGTTTTTTTCGTGCATGGTTAAGGGCCGAGTTGGCATATTTTTAAACTATAGTATTTTTCTTTGTCGATTGTTTACGATAAATTTTTAAATGTCATAGTTTTCATCAGGGTTGCATGCATGCAAAATATTTAAATATTTATTTTCGAAAATGTGAGTTTTAAAAAAAAAATAGCAACATTTTAAATTAGTAGATGTTACATTATTAATTCGACGAATCTTACTTTCTCATCAAAATTGCTAATACCCATATTTCTCGTTCCTCCTAATATATCCTCATACTTACATATATATCTAAATTCCTCAATTGCAATTCTTTATGTAATATTTAATTTGTAATTTACTTATTGACTACATTCAAATATACCATTTTTATTTTTTCGTAAATTGCAACCTAACTCCCAAAGCTCTCGAATTATTTGATTAAGCCTAACTTATCTCATTCCTAGCTCCTCAAACTATCGAATTTAATACAAAATGGTTCCCATAGCTTTTGAAAATTGCAAAAATGACCTTATAATTTTCCTAAACTTTGCAGTCAAGACCCAAAAATTCTCGAATTCTCAAATTTAGCCCCAAATTTTCGCATTTTAGCCCACCAAGTTTTCGGATTCATACACTAAGTCCTCTAGATTTTTTTAATTATAGCAACATCGCTCTCATAATTTCCGAAAACTTGCAGTTAATTCCCTCAAATTATTCTAATTTAGCCCCTAAGTTCACGATTCTAAAAATTTAACCCATAACCATCAAGTTCGAAATCCCCTTCCTACACAGTATAAGGTTCGAAACATGCAGTCATAAATCATCAAGTTCAATTTACCTCAACTTAATCTTTAGGTAGTGCAAAATTCAAGATACGCAAAACCAAATTCTCCTCATGTCTCGGGGCATAACTGTGTGCACCGTCCAAACCACACAACCAACATGCATTTAATTTAGAAAAATACTACCTCCAAATCTATATATCGTAAAAGCATTTTGGAATTTTCTAGCATGTAAAATTCAAAGCAGTAAATACTCACATACTTGAGGCGTGACTTCTTGAACTTCTCGGAGTGGCAGTAACACAACCCTTTCGGGATCCTTCACTCTGATACCAACTGAAACGTCCACCACTTTTTAACTTTAAAATCCTACTAATTTTTTTTTCATACATACTTTTGAAATTCGCCATTTAAAATAACTTAACATTCCATAAATCAAAATAATTTAGCATTTAAAATCTCAAGTGCATAAAAATCCCTAAATAGTAAACTAACAAAATTCAACTCCTATATTTTAACATGATCATACTAACTTCAAAGTAAAGCATAAAAATCTCTGATAAATTCAGTAACAAAAATCTTTAAATCTTTTAACTATCAAGCTAAAGTGGAAAAATAAATGCCTTCGGGAGTGTACTGTCGGACTCGATCCACTCAAGCGTCAGCGCCTCCCTCAATATCATCATCACATGCATCATTCAAACATAGTGAGTCTAATGACTCAGCACATTCTAAACAGGAATAACAAATAATACATAAACAAACACATTTATTAAAATCATACTTTTATTTAAAATAAACTTGTAAGCATTAATCTTAAAACTTTCAATCGTTTATCATTTTGAGTGTAGTTTGATCCTTGAAAGTGATTAACCTTTATCCTCTGGTCGAGCTACTTAGGACTCTTCTTAACCCTTCAACATAGCCCACGCCAATCCCTGACCAAGCTCTGGCCGAGCCCAGGCACGCTGACCCTCATAGCCGAAGCTACTACCATCTAATAAATCAAGGAAAACCCTAGAAATCCTTAGGTCCACTCTCCCTTGGCCTTGCATGATTCCAGCCTACTTTCATATCTTACTCGACTCTTTTACGGCCCATAAACATCCCCTTATTGGCAGCGTGTCCTTACGAATTCATAACTCCTATCATATGCGCACAAAAACGTAGAATCTTCGAAAAATATTCGTCTAACTTTTAAATAAATTTCTCTAAATATTTTTCATGCTTCAAAACATGTATCTTGCATAATATGATTTGAATGGTGTAAAAAGAAGGTTTAGAAATGTGGCTTTGCAATTAAAACACTCGAATAATCGATAATCGTTGCAGGGAAGTCGGTGGGCAATCGGAGCTACGTTTCGATTGTTTCCTTTTCATTAAAGTGGCGTGAATCGATAGTGCTACGTATGATGAAGGATCGATGATTGTTTGATCAAAGGAATCAAGTCAAAAAAAATCGAAATCGTAGGATGGAAACTCTCGGCTGTTTGTGTGATTATTTCGTGTGTGTTTTAGGTGTCCTTCACGTGGATTGTGTTTGGGTGTGTGAGTTGCTCCCAAGTTAGCTCCCAAGTTTTATTTAAAAATTTAAATGCCATGATAAATATAAACTCCAATCTAAAATATTAATATTTTTATCTTCAAAAACTGCCATAAAAATTCTTAGATTTCGACTTAAATACTAATTAAATAAATTAATTAAGACATAAAAATCATTATAAAATATTACACAGTAATTTAAAGGATTAAATCCTCACTTTTCAAAAATTATATTTAAAATACTTAAAATCTTATAAATCGTCTAATAATTAAATTAGACCTTAAAATAGTAAAATTCGTAAATCATTTAAATTACTAATTTTCTTGGCTTAAAAATAAATATAACATTTAATCTTAGCACCTTAGTCGTCTCCGATCTCCTCCCCCGGTCTGACTTAGAATATCCGGACAGAAAATCCTTAATTTCGTGAGTTCATGTAAAATTATGCAATTAATCATTTAATCATATTAAAATGTACCATTTATGCATTTAAATAAAATAAATAAAAATTTAACTAGTTCTCATGCATACAGTTTATGTGGGCTGATTTTTCGAGCGTTACAAACCAGTTTCTTCTGATTCAGTTGGAATGACTTTAGTTTGAGTTTAAATGTCATCTTGATGTCCCAAAAACTGATCATCGGGAACTACTTCATGTCCAACTGGTTGATCCACCACTTCGGGTTCTGGTGTTTGTAGGAAGTTTTTGGCAATTTGAACTTCATCTTCATTATCATCCTCTAAACTGATATCTGTTAAGCGATTGGTTAGCTCAAATGGATCAGTTTTGCTTATCAGTTAGTACAGTTTCAACAAAAACAACATGTATTAACTCTTCAACATTAAATGTACGCTTATTAAAAATCTATAAGCTTTACTAAATGACGAATAACAAAGAAATATACTCTTATCAGATTTAACATCAAAAGCAGTTAGTTAGTTTTTACCATTATTATGAATGAAGCATTTACACCCAAATATTTTGAAGTATTGATTGAGAAAACTTGCAATGTAAAATCCTTAATAAAAATTAATAATATTCAAGCTTGAAATAATCGCAAGTGCACGATGTCAAGTAATAATATTATATAGTCTAAAAATCAGTACACGTAAAATCGCGAATTTATTTAAATTTCTAAATTATTTATTTAGTTTTAGAATGATTATTAGCGATGCATAATTTATGATTTTCTTTATTTAAATTTAATTTATATTTAGTTGATGCATGTTACAATGTTTTTTTGAGTTTCATGTTTCAGGCAAATACTCGATGCGGGAACGGGAGGAAAAAAAGATCGGCGACATTTTGGGCGATTTAAAAAAAATGTGGTATGTTATTTCAAGTCAAGAAAATTTTTATTTTAAATTATTTATGAAGTTTAGCATTTTTAAAGCCTAATTTAATTTATTTAAAAATTTGTTTAGTTGGGGATTTTGAACTTTAAAAATCGGGGACTTGTGTATTTCATTAAATTTGGGGTATTAGCATTCTAACTATCATGTAATTGGTTATTATTTATTTAATTAACCCAATTAACCCCTAATTACCCCTAATTAATCACATACACGTTACACACATACACACACTTACACGTTTTTACTCACACCATCAGCACACACAATTCACACACCCTGCCTTCATTTCTAAGGAGATATAGCTAGGGTTCTAGGTGTTCTTTCAGCAGCCACAACCCTTTCCCTTCCCCTACAATTTTCTAGCAATCCCTCGCCCATTTTTCTTCAAGAAACCGTGCCACAAGTCGTCCGTGAGAAGATAGAATATTTTTGGATCTGCAACTAACATTGTATCCACTTCTCTCGACTCCTTATTTTGTTGTTTTAACAGCTTGCGGGATTTTAAGTTGAAACTGACAGCATAATATCTAAACTGATCCATGGATAAGATTTCAGTTGCCAGCCTACCAGTTCAGCTGATCAACAGACGAAACCCAACCACAAGCTGAAATGTTGGATGATTAGGAGCTTAATCATCATCAGTGTACCGCCGCTTCATTGCTATATTAGATCAATGCGGTTCAGCTTCAGTTGAGTCCAGTTTGCATCAGCTAGACCAGTTAGCCAGCACATAGATCAAGTCCAAGGCAATTAAATGTTCTTCTGCAAAGAAATTCAAGATCGATGTAGCATTTCAAGCGTTCAAGGCAACCAGTTATTGGTATATCTAGTTCTATTATGTATAAACTGATTGATATTTGATATTGTTTAAAATTTGCTATTGTAGCAACAATTTCTTTACACATTTTGATGTGCTTAAATGTATGATACAAGGACGCGTATTTTAATAAAATAAACATCATGTTTATCCAGTTAATTTCTATGTAACTGAACTGCTATGTAACGCCCCAAAAATTTAAGGGCCCACGTAAACCACATGGATGCAATTATTAAATCCTTGTGTATTTCAATTAAATATTTTAATTACATGAATTAATTATATTGTGCATGTTTACATGTTTAAAATATACTTTTCTACATGATTGCATTAAAATATATTTTTAAAGGTTATTCGAGTTGCGATCGAGGAACGGAGACCGAGGGCTGAAAAATAGAAAATATATTTATTTAATAATTGTTTTTAATTATTTAAAATAGGGTTGATGCTTTTTCTTACTTTTGAAAATAAGGGGTTTTAAGGTAATTTTATACGTCGGGACGTAAATTTTATCGGTGGTTGTTTTTCAAAAAAAATACAAAATTTTTGGCAACCCGGCTAATATATTCACAAACTTTATTAAACAAAATTATTTTTAATATTTTAATTAAACACCAATGGGCTAAATGGGCTTAATTAACATGGTTAATAGGCCAAGGTGTTGATTAGTGTCTAATTAACTATTTAATATGCAATTTTGACCCCATAACCCTACTCATCACACGCCCCACCTCACCAATGCAATCAAAATTCTCTCCACTAGCAAATTACACGGCACCCACATTAAATTGAAGGAAAAAGTTGAAAGTTTGGCTTAGGAAATTCAAGCCAAGGTCGTCGTCGCCATTCTTCGCAATTGTCAACGGTTTTCGTGCGTTAAATACACAAAGGCACGCCATACATCTCCTTTTCTCATCTATCACATCGTATTATCGTTTTAAATATCGTGTGCATGAAAAACATAAAGTTCTTTGATTTATTTTCGGAATATTAGACATACATGTATTGAATTCATGAATTTTGATCCAAAAACTTGTTCTATACGTATAAAGGGGATGCCATGATGTTACGTTATGATCAAGCCAAGTTTTTACATGAATTAAAGGGTCCTAAGACACACCAGATAAGCCTCACCACAAGCAAACAAGCTGGAAGTCATTTTATATTATCATGGGTTTGGGGGATCGGGTTTCATGTATAAGGGGAGGGCTTTGCCTTGGCTTGGAGGCAGGTCTAGCCAGGGACTTGGTTAAGTCGAGGGAATAGTTCTAGCCATGCTAGGACTCGAGCAAGTGGGCTGGGAGGAGTCCTTGCCATCAAGGACTCCCACCCGAGTATTCTTCAAGCCTTGCGCAGAAGTGCGCAGGCTTCCAGGGGTTGAGGGGCTCGGTCCAGGGCTCAGGGGCTAGGCTAGGTTAGGTCCTTAGGGTCTTCAAAGGCTGCATGAGGGGTTGGTTCAAGGGCTGGCGCGTGGGTTAGGTGGCTAAGCAAGAAAACAAGGGTCTTTGTCAAGTGGGTCTCCTCGGGTGTGTTGCTGCAGCTTATGTTGAGTCTTCGATTTCAGGGGCTGGGGTCGAGTCCATAGGTTCTAAGGGTTCAGTAGGGTCCATAGGGGGTCTGGGTTGAGGTTGGCTCAAGATGGTTCGCTGCTGGCTCAGCTGGAGGTGCAAAACGTGAGGGAAGAACACAAAGTGCGTGCAGCCTGGGCTTGCTTCAGGCGGCTCGTGCATGGGTTTAGGGGCTTGGGCTGGTCTGTGCTGGGTCTGGGCATGGTCCAGGGATGGTTAGGGTCAGGTGGGCTTGGTGGTGGCTCAGCCAGAAGGGTCCTAGTTGGGTTAAGAGTCCTAGATAAGCTATGATACTCACCTACACACATGCATACCATCGGGGGTTGAGGGGCAGAAGTGTTCTGGGCGGGCCAGGGCTTGTTATTCGGGCTGAGCTTGGTCAGTAGGGTCCCTAGGTGGCTTGGCTGGGGTTTGGATCGAGGTGGCTCGGGCGTGGCTCGAGTAATTTGGGAGATGGCTCGGTGTGTTCGTAAAGGGGTCAATTTCGAGATTTTAAGAACTAAAATTGAATCCATGAGTCCACGGGTGTGGCTCATGACTTGGAAGGGTAGAATAAAAAATAAAAATGCTATGTTTAAATTTTGTGATCAAAATAACGAGTTTTGGATTTATCCAGGATTTAATCGCCTCACGAAACGCTAATTAAGGAATTAATTGAAAAGCCTAGTTTTAAGTTTTATAAAATTATGGAAAATTATATTTAAGCTTAAATAATTATTAAAAGTCTAATTTTTTAATTTGGGAATTTTATATTGAGTTTTGGTTTAATTCGAGATTAAAACGCATTAATACGTCTTATTTAAAGATTAATTTAAAACTCATCGTTTTAAGCTAAATAAAAATATAAGAAAATTAATGTAAGCTTAAATAATTATTTGGGACATATTAGAGTCAATGAAAGTAAGAAAAAGTCAAAAACGTGAAATTTTACATCCAGGGGTAAAACGGTCATTTTACACCTAGAAAATAGAAAAACGTCATGGCAGTGTCCTGAATGCTGTTTTACGTGCTAATATGATTATTTTAAATGTTTATGAATTTTTATGATGTTAAAGTGTAGATTTTAAATGTTTATGATTTAATATGTCAAAAGGTATATTTTAAAAGCTTATGATTTAATATGTTAAAATGTTTATTTTAAATGTTTATGATTTAACATGTCATGTTATTTTAAAGATTTATGATGTTAAAATGTTATTTTAAAGGTTTATGATGTTAAAATGTTATTTTAAATGTTATGAATTTTTAATATGTTAAAAATGTTTATCTTAAACGATTATGGATTTTTATGATAAAACGATAACGTTAAAAGATATGTTGCATGCTTGTTTTTAAAAGGAAAATGATATTAAATGCATGATTTTACAAAGTGATGAAAATGTAAAACATTGAAGGAAGTGAAGTAATTGTGACTATTGAGGATATGAGGATTTGAGGTAAGAATGGGAATATTGCGAGGGGAAAAGGCCCCAGAGGGAGCTCATTTTCGGGAGAAGGCCCCAGAGGGAACCCATGCGAGGGAAAAGGCCCCAGAGGGAGCCCGTCTATGGGAGAAGGCCCCCGAGGGAGCCCTGACGATCGTATTTCTATTCGATGAGGATAGGCCAAGGCCCAGTTGATCGGTGAGAGTGTTGCTGGTGTCCCCCGCCGCCCAGTACTGCGGTTTCATGTAGATGGATCAATCGACTTTTGAGGTTTGAGGAAAGTCACAATTAACGATCTGAATTCAATAAAAAGGAAAAATTTTTATGATCATGATGAAAGGATACATGAGGAAAAGGAAAATGTTGAGATTTAAGTTATGCATGTTCATATGAATATGATGAGGATGATATGAAAATGTTTACGAAAATGTTTATGAAAAGGTTTATGAAAATGTTTTTATTTAAAGTTTATGCATCATGAAAATGTTTACGAAAATGGTTATGTTTAAAGTTTATGCATCTTCATGAAAACGATATTTTTAAGTACAAGTATTTTTCGCTGTTGCATGTGATCTGTATATGTATTACTTGTTATCAAGATTATGGTGTATTGAGTTTTTAGAGTCACTAGGTGTAATTGATGCAGGTGATTATTATAAAAATGTTATGCAGGTCTTGATGGTTGACTTTGCTGGACTGAAAGTGCACATAACCTGAGGACCGACGCTAGTTCTCCGCACTAGTAGCTCTGGAAGCTCAGCTAGAAGAAATACATTCTGAATCAGTTGCTCCTTCAACTGAACAACCAGAACAAGAAGTTCAGATATTATCTGAAGAACTAGTTGAACCACTTGCTGCTGAAGAGCCAGTCCCAGATTCAATGCAAGAACAACAAGAAGCACCAGATCAGCCAGAAATCTCTGCTGAACAAGTCACTCAAACTGATGAACTAGAAAAATCTCCAGGTCAAGCAGTTGCTGAAAATGTGGTGAGTCGATTGCTCATTCAAACAAAGGAGCCAGAACCAATTTCAGTAAACTCTCAACAAGAGGCACCAGTGGAAACTGACCAAGCGTTATATGTTGATAAAAATCCACTTTCACCACCTCAAATTCACGAAGAAATGCTGCAACAGACATTCTAGTACAGACTGTTTCTGAAACGATATTATCTGATAGGACCATGGTGGTCTTTGATAAAGTCTCACATGAACCAAGAGCATCTAATCAGTCACCTCCTCTTCAACCCACAGAAATGGATCATGTTCTTGAAGAAATCCAGAATATGCAGCACAATATGCAGCAGATGATTACTGAAATCAAGAAAATTCAATCCACACAATTCTCTGATACTGTCAAATTGGATTCTTCAATTGAATATGACTCTGCAAAACTGAAAGCCATTCAAGAAAACATTGAGTCTCTTACCCGAACTGTACTTGAGATGAAGAATAACAAAGGTCTAGCTCAAAGCCTTTATACAACTCAGGATATAATCAGTCAACGAGTTGAGCGATTGGAAACTTTTGTTTCTAATAAAATGGAATTGCTGCTGACTTGTTTACAAACTGCTGTCTCAAGTATCTCCGCAGATGTCAAAATTCTTTCCACTGACGTTCGAAAATTATCTGAGAAGATGGATTTGTTTGACAAAAAGGGGGAAGAAATCAAAGATCAAAGAGCATCTTGAGAAACAGCAGAAGCAGTTAATCAGATTATTAGATTCAGCTGTTATTAAATCAAGATCCCTTTCAGTTCAAGAATTTCAATCTCTTATTTTATCTACAATGAGCTCAGATATTCAGTTATTATTTATATAGTTTTGTCAAACACCATAAAGGGGGAAATTGTTGGAAACTAAATTCCGGCGTTTGAAAAAATATGAACCAACTGAAAATACAAACCAACTGATCGAGTAAACTGAACTCAGCAACTGGACTTAACAACTGAAATCAGCTGATCTAATAAAGAAGACTGATCAGTTGGAAACTGATCAGTTGATATATTCAGCCGTATGCTAAGCACCCTTCAACTGAACATGTCTCGGGAAAGAACATTCAACCTTCAAGAGACATAGAAGATTGCAACGCCGCACTTCAATCAATACAGCTTAGAAAAATGCATTTCGGCGAAAGCAATTAAGACGCCGCATCACAATAAATGAAGCAAACAATGTCCAAAGAATAATCAAGTAGAAATCAACGGATACAAAGATTCAAATTCATCTCAAGTTACCGTTGGAGAAAAGAAGATTATAAATATGACAGAAGAACAGCTGAAGAAAAGGGGGGAGTCAACTCTATTGAAAAGCTTGCTGTCACTCTGTCAAAATCTTAGCTCACTCTTACTTGATATATTCGTAGCAGTTAAGGCTACAATTTGAGCTCACTAGCAAGTTGTAATAATCGTTGAAATTTGATAGTGCTAAGATCAGTTACGCACTGAGAACATTCTGTTAAACTAAGAGTTTCAGTTTTTGGCAGTGATAAGTCCAAACTGAAGTGGGTCAGTACAATTCTTGTATTTGATCAAAGTCTTTTAGTGGATATCCTATCCTTGAGATAGAAGGGGTGACGTAGGAGTAATTAAATTCTCCGAACATCCAGAAACAACCCTTGCCTACTTTATTTCAGTTTCGTATTCTATCTTTTAGTCAGTTATTTTCCGCAACTAATTTAGTTTAACTGATTGTCATTGACCAACAAGATTCTGAGAATCAGTTTGTCACCAAACTGAACTCAAAATTAGAAAAGACCAGTTTTAACTGTGAGTGTTTATTCAACCCCCCCTTCTAAACACTCTTGATAAGTTAATCGATCCTATCAGTATATGAATTATATGCGTACATCACATGTTTAATAGCTCTATATGGATATATGATTTATATGCTTTGGAATTTTATACGTGATAAGATATGAAATAAGAAAATATTTGATTTCATCGCATGCTGGTTTTGTGGTGGAATTGGACTATGCAGATTTTTGGGTTTTAGTATTGATGTTCTACTTTTTGGGCCATAAGTTAATCATGAATATTATGAATGCTTTTGGGATACGTAGATTTTCAAAGGAAATACTTATGATTCATGGTTACTAGTGAATTAATTTTTGGGAATTAGACGTAAGGAATAATGATTCGAAGACTGCGATTATCTTTCGAAGTAAGAAAATGTATAAATTGGGATTTTAAGTTTGATGAAAGTTAAGATCGGTTATGAGAATTGATTTTTGGGTAAATAAGTTTAAAATTATCGAAATTATGTTATGGGAAACCTGTAGAAAGAAATTAAGAACGCCAAAAATTTATGGGTTAATCATAGGATTTTTGAAAGTAAGGATCAAATGGGATGATTTTTTAGGAAAGTAAGAATTAATTTTGCAATTGTGAAAGAATTTGAGGACTAGTTTAGCAATAAAGCGAGAATTGAATTGGTTAAATGATAAGAAGTTTTGATGATTTAGACTTCAAGAATATTTTGAACCTTGGGATATCTTGGTTATAGTGTTATAAGGAATGTTAATCAAGGATTTTAAGGATGAATCGATATTAGGCTTGAAAATTCTAAGCGTTAGCGAATGTGCTTGGGATTTTAGGATTGAAATTGATAAGTTGATGAATATTTTGGGTATAAAATAAGAAAAATAATATACGATGAGTATGATCATCCATATTTTAATATTGAGAATTGTAAGAAAAGTTGAAATTCGAGGTTATAGTAACAACACTAAGTCACTACGGGTCTTTGTAAGTTGTGAATTACAAAAAAAGGATTTAGAAGAAAAATTTAATTGGGATCAAGGAGACGTAAGGACATTCTAGAACATAAGTTTTATCAGAGTAGCGCACCAGAAGCGTGAATTTTCGGGATACTAGTACTAAGTCTAAATTTTTTATTATCGAGGATAAGCAAATTTCGAGGAAGAAATTCAATTTAAGGGGGAAAGATTGTAATGCCCCGAAAATTTAAGGTCCACGTAAACCATATGCATGTAATTATTAAATCCTTGTATATTTCAATTAAATATTTTAATTGCATTATTAATTATGTTGTGCATGTTTACATGTTTAAAATATATTTTTCTACATGATTGCATTAAAATATATTTTTAAAGGTTATTCGAGTTGCGATCGAGAAACGGAGACCGAGGGCTGAAAAATAGAAAATATTTTTATTAAATAATTGTTTTTAATTATTTAAAATAGGGTTGATGCTTTTTCTTACTTTTGAAAATAAGGAGTTTTAAGGTGATTTTATACGTCGGGACGTAAATTTTATCGGTGGTTGTTTTTCAAAAAAAATACAAAAGTTTTGGCAACCCGGCTAATAAATTCACAAACTTTATTAAACAAAATTATTTTTAATATTTTAATTAAACACCAATGGGCTAAATGGGCCTAATTAACATGGTTAATGGGCCAAGACTTTGATTAGTGTCTAATTAACTATTTAATATGCAATTTTGACCCCATAACCCTACTCATCACGCGCCCCACCTCCCCAATGCAATCAAAATTCTCTCCACTAGCAAATTACACGGCACACACATTAAATTGAAGGAAAAAGTTGAAAGTTTGGCTTAGAAAATTCAAGCCAAGGTCGTCGTCGTCGTTCTTCGTAATCTTTAACGATTTTCCTGCGTTAATTACGCAAAGCACGCCATACATCTCATTTTCTCATCTATCACATCGTATTATCGTTCTAAATATCGTGTGCATGAAAAACATGAAGTTCTTTGATTTATTTTCGGAATATTGCATATACATGTATTGAATTCATGAATTTTGATCCAAAAAAATGTTCTACACGTATAAAAGGGCAGCCATGATGTTAAGTTATGTTCAAGCCAAGTTTTTACATAAATTAAATGGTCTTAAGACACCAGATAAGTCGCACCACAAGAAAACAAGCTGGAAGTAGTTTTTTTCTGTCATGGGTTTGGGGGATCGGGTTTCATGGATAAGGGGAGGGCTTGGCCTTGGCTTGGAGGCAGGGCTAGACAGGGACTTGGTTAAGTCGAGGGAAGAGTCCTAGCCATGCTAGGACTCGAGCAAGTGGGCTGGGAGGAGTCCTTGCCATCAAGGACTCCCACCCGAGTATTCTTCAAGCCTTGCGCAGAAGTGCGCGGGCTTCCAGGGGTTGAGGGGCTCGGTTTAGAGCTCAGAGGCTGGGCTAGGCTAGGTCCTTAGGGTCCTGAAAGAGTGCATGATGGGTTGCTTCAAGGGCTGGCTCGTGGGTTAGGTGGCTAAGCAAGAAAGGGTCTCCTCGGCTGTGTTGCTGCAGCTTATGTTGTGTCTTTGGTTTCAGGGGCTGGGGTCGATTCCATAGGGTTTAAGGGTTCCGTAGGGTCCATAGGGGGTCTGGGTTTAGGTTGGCTCAAGAGGGTTTGCGGCTGGCTCAGCAGGAGGTGCAAAACGTGAGGGAAGATCACAAAGTGCGTGCAGTCTGGGCTTGCTTCAGGCGGCTCGTGCGTGGGTTTAAGGGCTGGGATGGTCTTGGCTGGGTCTAGGCATGGTCCAAGGAAGGTTAGGGTCAGGTGGGCTCGGTGGTGGCTCAGCTGGAAGGGTCTTACTACGGTAAGGAGTCCTAAATAAGCTATGATACTCACCTACACACATGCATACCATCGGGGGTTGAGGTGCAGAAGTGTTTTGAGCGGGCCAGGGCTTGTTATTCGGGCTGAGCTTGGTCATTAGGGTCCCTAGGTGGGTTGACTCAGGTTTGGCTCGAGGTGGCTCGGGCGTGGCTCGAGTATTTTGGGAGATGGCTCGGTGTGTTCGTAAAGGGGTCAATTTCGAGATTTTAAGAACTAAAACCGAATCCATGAGTCCATAGGTGTGGCTCATGACTTGGAAGGGTATACTAAATAATAAAAATGCTATGTTTAAAGTTTGGGATCAAAATAACGAGTTTTGGATTTATCCTGGATTTAATCGCCTCACGAAACGCTAATTATGAATTTAATTGAAACGCCTAGTTTTAGGCTTTATAAAATTATGAAAAATTATATTTAAGCTTAAATAATTATTAAAAGTCTAATTTTTTAATTTGGGAATTTTATATTAAGTTTTGGTTTAATTCGAGATTAAAACGCAGTAATACGTCTTATTTAAATATTAATTTAAAAGTCATCGTTTTAAGCTAAACAAAAATATGAGAAAATTAATGTAAGCTTAAATAATTATTTGGGGCATATTAGAGTCAAGGAAATTAAGAAAAATTCAAAAACGTGAAATTTTACGTCCAGGGATAAAACGGTCATTTTACACCTAGAAATTAGTAAACATCATGTCAATGTCCTGAATGTTGTTTTACGTGATAATATGATTATTTTAAATGTTTATAAATTTTATGATGTTAAACTGTAGATTTTAAATATTTATGATTTAATATGTCAAACGGTATATTTTAAAAGATTATGATTTAATAGGTTAAAATGTTTATTTTAAATATTTATGATTTATCATGTTAAAATGTTATTTTGAAGATTTATGATGTTAACGTTGAAGGAAGTGAAGTAATTGTGACTATTGAGGATATGAGGATTTGAGGTAAGAATGTGAATATTGTGAGGGGACAAGGCCTCAGATGGAGCCCATTTTTAGGAGAAGTCCCCAGAGGGACATGCAAGGGAAAAGACCCCAGAGGAAGCCCGTCTATGGGAGAAGACCCCCGAGAGAGCCCTGACGATCGTATTTCCATTCGATGAGGATAGTTCAGGGCCCAATTGACCGGTGAGAATGTTGCTGATGTCCCCCGCCGCCCAGTACTGCGGTTTCATGTAGATGGATCCATCGAATTTTTGAGGTTTGAGGAAAGTCACAATTAACGATCTGAATCAATAAAAAGGAAAAATGTTTATGATCATGAGGAAAAGGAAAATGTTGAGGTTTAAGTTATGCATGTTCATATGAATATGTTGAGGATGATATGAAAAGGTTTACGAAAATGTTTATGAAAAGGTTTATGAAAATTTTATGAAAATGTTTTTATTTAAAGTTTATGCATCATGAAAATGTTTATGAAAATGGTAATGTTTAAAATTTATGCATCTTCATGAAAACGATATTTTAAGTACAAATATTTTCACTGTTGCATATGATCTGTATATGTATTATTTGTTATCAAGATTATGGTGTGTTGAGACTTTAGAACCACTAGGTGTGATTGATGTAGGTGATTATGATAAAAATGTTATGGAGGTATTGATGGTTGAATTTGCTGGACTGAACGTGTACATAACCCGAGGACCGACGCTAGTTTTCCGCACTAGTTATGATTCATGATTTTAAGTTATGTTAAAGATATTTTTACGATTTTTTATTTATGATATCAGAGGTTTTTGAGAGGTTATATTATGTGCTAAACTTTTCAAATAATGTTTTTGGGTTTGGTAAAACGTTGAACGATTTTTTTATTCAAACTATTCTCCTTTGGATTTTTAAATGTTAGTTGGTCGTTTTATTTTTAAAATGGTGTCAAAGTATTTTAAAGTATATATATGTATATTTTGAATTATGGAGAGTCAAAAGGGAAAAAAAATTCTAGTAGGTTTTAAAAAAACGAGTAGCAGACGTTTCATGCTATCTTAAGATTTGTTGCATAAATTGCTTGAATGTTAAAAGATGCTAACACTTCATTAAACATGTAAATGATTATATTTTTAAGGGGGGGTTTTTAATTCAGTTCTTGAGGATGAGTTTTTAATTGTTCTTAATTGTTCATCCCTAGAACTGAAAATTTCTGTTTACTCGTTTAAAAGGGGAGTTTTTAATTCAGTTCTTGAGGAAGAGTTCTTAATTGTTCTTAATTGTTTATCCCTCGAACTGAAAATTTTTATTTACTCGTTTAAATGTTTTAAATATTTCTGATTCTCACAAAGGGAGAGAATTATTAAAAGTTTAAATTTCTTTTTAAATCGTTTTATTTTAACAAGTTTTATGATCATAAAAAAGGGAAAGATTGTTGGAACATTTCATGTATCGCAATCTTAATTTTGATGTTAACAAAACTTGTTATTTTGTTTCTAATAAATTTACCTAAGTGCGCAGCCTAGACGGAAGCTATCGAGACACAAACTGAAAACACCAATTGATTGCCAAAACTGAATCAGTCCAACTGAAATATCAAAGACCAACTCAGTTGATAGGTAGTTCAGCAAAAGACCTTCAGAAGCCCAGCCAGCTGATGAAGAATTCAACTGATGAAGAGCCTAACTGACCAGTTCAACTCAATTAGTGAAATCAGTTCAGCTGACGAGTCAACTGATTTCACCACATCAGTTCGAGACTAGTTCAACTGACCAGTTCAAAGTATCAGTTAGGAGCCAATCATCTTACAGAGCACAACAAGATTATCTAAGTGGAATCCAGTTGTGCACAAGGGGACAAAAGAAAATGTCCGCTCAAAGGACAATAATCAACGTTGCAGCAGAGCTTAAAGTCAAGACGTTCCAAAAAGAAAGGACAAGACACAAATATCGAGGAACAGATTCAAACTGCAACTGACATATTTGATGAGTCTTGATGAACGATCACGCAGTCTCTATAAATACAAGATCAAGACCATCAACAAAAGTGCGTGTGATGATTAACAAAAGAGAGAAAAATAGGGCATTCCATCAGCTTAAAAGCAAAACTCTCAATGTGTGAGAACACTTTCGTGTTATATTCATAGATCAGTTCTCAGAAACACACACACACACCATGACTCACATACAAACAGAGAATAGAGCGTATTGAAAAGCTGAGTGAGTCTTGCACAAAAACACTAAACTTGTGTATGTAGTCTTTGCATATGAAACATTAAACAAAATGCTGATTGTGAGGTGCTACCTACAATCATGAGTGCTAGGAGTTCAGTTAGGCAGTAGCGTAAGCCTTAGGCTGAGTGGGTTGGCACAAAAGTGTTGTATAAATCAAAGTCTTCTAGTGGATCCTACCCGAGGTGGTAGAAGGGGTGACATATGAGCAGTTGAAGTCTCCGAATATCCATAAACATATCTTGTATATGTAACTGTTTAACTTTTGTTTCTAAACAGACTTGGTCAGTTAGAGCTGATATCAGTTCAGTTCTCACCATAACTGAACTGATACTAGCTAGAACTGATCCCCTTTATGTCAGTTAATCAGTTTACACAAGCTAAAAGCTTTAAACTAATCAGCTTTCTTAACAAAGGATTACTTCTAGTATTTTCCGCTTGGTTTGAAAATCAAACTCGATTTAATTCATCGGTTATTACTTTCTGAGAACACGAGCTATTGCAGTTTAATGAGAATATTGTGTTTGAAATTGTAACGGCTGAAAATCAGTCAACGTAGACTACATGCATGAAAATTATTAAATTGCTAAAATATTTTAATTAAATGATTTTGGATGCATGAATGATATATTTTGAGTGAATAAATGATTAATTGGATAATTTTGTTTGATTTCATGATTTAAAGATTTTCAAACGAATATCGGTGGTTGGACGGAACGGAGGACTGGAGACGATTAAGGTGTTAAAGTCTTAAAAGCTAAATTTTTATTTTTAGTTAATAATTATTTTTTATATATTTTAAATATTATTGCATTTTTAGGGTCAAATTTAAATTAATTGACTGGACCAATGAATTTTATGTATTTTGTAAGGGGCTTTTTAGAAATATATATTTTAAACATTTTTAATTTAAGCCTATTAATGATTTTATTCATCTTAATGGGTGATTAATTTTTTATTTATTATTATTTTTTAAAAAAAGATAATAAATAAATAAGACTCCTACCCTAAACACACAAGCACACCTACACGCACACACACATTCACGTAACTTCGTAGTGCAGCGGCCAAAACTGGAGTCTAGGCAAGGGTATTCCGATTTTTTTCTCCTTCGTTCTTCGACTTTAGTCATCGTTCTTCCTTCCAACAACGATCACCCGACTCCCGTGCATCCCAAGGTGGGTTTTTGTTGGGGTTTGACAAGAGAAAAGGGTATAAAAAAAATAGAAATCATCCTCCTTTCGTCACCGACTTTCACCACTACGGTATTCATATTTCGAGCGTTTTAAACGCAAAGACACGTTTTTAAACCTTTTTTTTGCACTATTCAAATCATATTATGTGTGTTTAATCATGTTTGCATGAAAAATATGAAATCCTCCTTTTAGTTTCTTTTTAATGGTATAACATGAACAAAACTTGAGTTTTTGTTTTTCTAAATTCATGGTTATGATGCACAAAGGGGCTGCCATGGTAGGGTTATGAGAATGGATGTTTTTCCACATGTTTAAGGGTCCTGAGGTGCATGTTTAAAGGCTGGACACGATAGGGTGTCATGATGAAGAAAATTGAGTTTTAAATAAACTAAGGTTTTCGAATTTGGGTGCTAGAAGGGCAAGGATGTGTGATGCATATGGGTCACATACAGAGGCCTCAAGGGGGGTGTTTGACGGTCCTAGATAGGCTAAGAGACGGCTGGTGCAAAGGCTAGGGTATGGGACGCTAGGGGTTGGCCGCGCAAGGCTTGTAGGTGATGCTTTATGGGTTGGCAAGTGCATGGGCAGTAGATGCTTTTCTAGTAGGTTGTTAAGGGCTTGGTCGTGGTTCTAGGAAGATTACATATGGCCTAGTTGGGCCAGCCAAGGGCTAGGGTCGAAGCAAGTTAGGGTTTTGTGCAAGCTAGGGTTTTTGAAAATGAGAAGAATTTTCCAGCATGGTTCTAGGCTTGTTAAAGGGTCTTAGTTGGCTTTATTTGGGATGAAAAAGGGTTAGTAAGGTGTTAATAAGTTATGATTCAAGTTTGGTTAAGTTTTGAATCGATACGGGTTAAAACCGGCATGTACGGTTAACTTTTAAAAAGAATTGAGAAATTAGTTGAGGAGATAAATTTTACGTCTAAGCAATGTTTATGGGTGTATTTTAAGGTTTCATGTTAAGATTAGGGATGAAAATTTTATCTTTAAAAATTTGGGAAGAAAATATTAAGTTTTGAATTTACTCGGGGTAAAAATGCTTTATGGTTTAGTCAATAAGTTATTAAATCGAAACGCTCGAGTTTACGTCTAAGAAAAATATATTAGAGGAAAAATTTAAGCTTATATGATGATTTGGGATAGGCTCGAGTCAATAAAAGTAAGAAAAGGTCAAAATCGAGAATTTTAGGGCCCGAGGGTAAAATGGTAATTTTGCGTTCCGGGTAGTACGAAAGGCTTTTCAGTGCCTCGAAGAATTATAATACATACTAAATGATATTTTAAAATTTTTGTGATGAAAATATGAAATTTTTTTATTTATGATAAAGCTGTGTATTTTTACTGTTAAAATGCTATTATTTTTCAAATGTGGAAAGGAAATGATATTTTATGATTAAAATGAAAAAGAAAAATATTTTTAAGGATGTGAATTGACTGTGACAAAAAAAATATGATATATAATTTTTTGGAATATCATGATGGAAAAAGCCCCAGAGGGAGCCTGTTTACAGGAGAAGGCCCTAGAGGGAGTCCAACAATCGTATTTTTATTTTACGCTGGTGCTTAGTGCCTATCCCCATGCACAATGCTGAGCTAAGACTGATCAGTCGACCAGAGGATAAAGGTTAGTCACTTTCAAATATCAAACTTCATTCAAAATGATAAAATGATTTACAGCTTTACGATTTGATGATTTATGATGACAAGTCTATTTTAAATAAAAGTATGAAATTAAAGCATGTGCCCGTATAGATATTATTTGGTATGTATAGTTAGGTATGTAAAGCATTAGACTCACTAGGTTAGGATGATTGCAGGCGATTATGATTTTGAGGGAGGCGCTGACGCTTGAGTAGATCGAAACCAGCAGTACACTCCCGAGGGACATTTATTTTCCGCATAAGCTTGATAGTTAATGTTTTAAAGATTTTGTTAATGATTTAATTAAATATTTTTATGCTTTATTTTGAAGTTCAATTTTGGATTATTTTTAAATGTTGACGTATGATTCGGTGGTTGACGATTTATAGAAGTTTTATGCATTTACTATTTTTGATGGGTTGTGTGGTTTTAATTAAAGGTTTCGAATTTTATAAAAAAGTTTAATAGAATTTTAAAGTAAATAGCGAGGGACGTTTTAGAAACACCCCCCAGGTGTTAGAACCGATCCATTACCTTGGCTGTTGAAAAGTCTCCTAATTTTTGTCCCTACGTTTCTTTTGCGGCCACACTTGGCAACATCCGACGGAAGGAAAGAAATCATTTTCAATATTTTTTTCAAATTGAATACCGACTCATCTGTAATTTTGCTTCTAAGGTGCGGCACTCGCGCTCGAGCGGTAAAATTCTACCACCCAAGCGACGAGTCTTCTATAATATTCACTTTGCACATGTACCACTCACGACCGAGCAGTAGGGGTGCCCGAGCGGTAAGATCGTACCGCTCGGGCGCCAATGCTTCTATCAACACCGCAAGAAATCCATCCTCACACGCGAGCGGTAAGATTCTACTGCCCGAGCGTTGATCATTCTGCCAAGAGCTCTCCATTTTGGCTTGCATATTTCTGTCTTGATTTCAGTTCTCCGGTCATTTCACCTGCAAATTCACTACATATGAGTTAAACACGATCATATGCATATGCTAATTCTAAAACTAACAAAATGTATATAAAATACACACACACACAATGCAAACACACACAAAACTAATGCAATAAAACATGTAAAAACAACACCTGTCAACCCCCTCATACTGACCTTTTGCTTGCCCTCGAGCAAAATAGGTCATAAACCTCAACTAAGACATAAAATAAGACACCAAATGAAGTACTAAAACAACCAAATCGATGGCGAAACAGCAACTGGCGTCTCATGCCTCTGCGGTGTTTTTTTCTACATCCCATTAGCCACATCACAACATCCATTGACACTACTTTCAAAGCACCACATAGAATTTTTATTTTGAAATAAAATGTGTTTGTGTGTGTGTTGTGGGTTCTGCCAGCTTATACTTTAGATAGCTTTATTCGCAAATCATGTGAGTCATCAAATCAACTTTTCAATTCAAGTTTTCACTCTCCTATGTTATGTTTCTATTCATGACCAACAACTAAAAGCAATATAGTAGAATTTCATGGTTGCACAATGATATTTAGGGGGGTAATGTCAACATGTGCCCAAGTGGTCCAAAAATATTGAGAGTACATCGATCATTTTCATTATGCACCGGTCAGAATTTTAATTCGACATTCCTCAATGTCGTACAGCTCCATCTTTTCCGTCTAGGGATAGGGTTTCATCCCTTTTTGGCCCCCCTCACCTTACATCCCCTTTTGTTCCACTTTTTTTTTGACATGTATAATCCCTAGGCTCTGAATATAAGGCATGTTCATTTGTTTGGCCTAGGGACGAATTTTCAGGTTCTATGTACAATTGGGAAGAAGGTTATTCCAGGTTTATCAAAGTTTTCTACTCGAGTTCATGTAACTGGTTAGTCACTCCTTTCCACAGACATTCATTCAAGTTCTATTCGCATCTCATGTTTCTCCAGTTTCCCCCACAAATTTTTAGACTCAACTATCATAACTACCAAAACCCACTATATGTGCATTTAAAAATTAACAGTTCATGATGAAATGCATGCTCTACTAGATGGGGTATAATGACGAGTGACAAGACTAAGAAACATGTCATTCATAAATCCCAACATCATCATCGGCTACCAACATAATTGCTTCACCATCAATTAACAACGCATGCAATACACAACCGACACCATCATAATAAGTGTATGAAATGTCCTCACGCACAAAAGACTAAAACACATCAACGACACATAATGCATAACACAGAAACAAATGCAATTTAAATTACATAATGAAACGACGATGAGAACAAAAAAACATAATGCAACAGAAAATAAAAACGAAAAAAGGGGAAATAGTGAACTCCCTTATCAATGCTCGTCTTCTTCGTGTTCGGGCGGTGGTACGCCAGGTGCATCCCCCTGCTGCTGATAGACGTACTGAAAGTGGAATGGGGGAATGAATGGCGGAGGTGGTGGTATGGCTGCTGGGTCCGCGCCCCCTTGGATGAGCATGGTGTGCATCAGGGACTCAACGTAGGCAAATTGATCATTAAAGTTCGCGTTGACTTGGTCCTAATGCTCCATGAAGGCAAGTGACTCATCCAACTTATCGTTCTGGGACCGTCTCTGGGGTAGTCACTACAGGAGGTGCAGGGCAGCGTGCTCGATCCACCTTCATCTCCCTCGTTAGTGGGGAAGTCAATTGGCCGCTTAGTACTCTTCCTCTGAAGGTGGGAAAGAACAGACTGATGTGGCTGTCATCATGATTTGTGAATTGATGAGCTTTGCTACATTGATGTTTTAATCCTCAGACAAGGCAAACAACAGCACTGCCCGCTCCTTTTGCACCTCGCTCTTATGCGAGTCCGGCATCATCCTTCTCGCCACAAATAGATACCACATGGCAATTTTGGCTTTCAAATATTACTCATCAAAGCAACTTGGAATCCTCCCAATGGTTTCCAAGTTGCACCCGCATGGCACACTGCCTCGAGTATCATAGCATAATTGGGGTTAGCGACCATTGCCTCGAATTGAGAGTCATCAACCTCGGCCGTTTCTAACAAGTAATTAATTGTGACAGAGTCAAACGGCACAAGTCTACCTTTAACAAAAGCCTTACCATCCGTCCGCTCCACCGCATTTGCATAAAATTCCCGCACAACAGATACAACAGTGGCAGTGGGTTAATTTCCAAATTTTTCCAATCCCCGTCTACTTAAATTCGTAATAGGCGCAATATATCTATCCTAAAATTGCATACTAAATTCTCTCTCGGCTATCCGGTTTCTATGAATTTTATCATGATCGTACCTCGACTTAGCCGCCTCATTCACAAATCGAATCCTATAAATTGAAGAAGATTAGGAAGATCCGGGATTACCTTTCAATTTCTTGGGGGCCATGATAAAGGGTGTTGTAGAAGGTGACGGGAGAGAGAGGAGGCCTCTTAATTCCTTCCGAGGGGCAAGGACCACGTTGATTGAAGCTGGAATGAAGCGATGGTTGCTGAAGAAACAAAAGAGGACGATTTTATTAGGGTTTGTGGGAAGAATTTCATGCAGAAATGAGAAGGGAAAAGTCGAAGGCGGAATTTAAGTGCAACCGCGCCCGAGCGGTAAGATTCTACCGCTTGGGCGCCGACTCTTATGTAAAATATACAGTCCAGTCATGTTCGCGCTCGAGTGGTAGAATATTACCGCACTGTCGCGAACATAAATTAATTTGGCCCTTTAAAATTTTTATTTATTTTTCAAAATTAATAAATAAAAACAATCAAAATTTTATTTTTAAAAAAAACACAACTAAATAAATAAAAAAAATTTGGTGGGAAGGGAAATAAATTAATTCTCAATTTATAGTCTAGAGCTAGACTATAGGTTTCTCTCAGCTCTGATTGTTTCGGAATCGAGAGACTTTAATTTGTGGCTCCACTGTGCCACCCAAATAATGCTTCAGTCATTGAACATGGACTGTGAACTGCTCATTTTTCCATATCTCAAAGTTTTAGCTCCCGAGGGGAACACCTTGGTGATCATGTAAGGGCCCGTCTACCTTGATTTTAGTTTTCTAGGAAACAGGCGCAACTTGGAGTTGTACATCAGCATCGCTTCACCTTCTTTTAATTCCCTCGGTGTAATGCGTTTGTCGTGTGCTTGCTTTGTACGCTTCTTGTAGGTCAACGCCAGGCCATAGGCTTGACCCCTGAATTCTTCCAATTGGTCCAACTACAGCAACCAATGTTCTCCTGCAAAAGAAAAATCAAGATTCAATGCTTTTGTTGCCCAATAAGCTCTATGTTCAAACTCAACAAGTAAATGACATGCTTTTCCAAAAAGTAGCCTATAGGTGTTTTGAAAGCAATTCTGTACACCCAAAGCTTGTCATCTAACCTCAATGACCAGTCCTTTCGGTTCACTCTCACAACCTTCTCCAGAATTCTCTTGATCTCGCGATTCAACACCTGAACTTGACCACTTGTTTGGGGGTTATAGGGAGTGGAGATTTTATGAGTGACCTCATATTTGCCCAAAATTTTTTCAAAGAGTTTGTTGCAAAAATAGGTGTCACCATCACAAATGATTACTCGTGGTGTCCCAAATCTAATGAAAATGTTTTTCTTTTAAAATTTCAGTACCACCTGAGCATCATTCGTGGCATATGATTCCACCTCCACCCATTTGGAAACATAGTCAACCGCAATCAAAATGTATTTTTTGTAAAAGATGTTGGAAATGGTCCCATGAGATCTATCCCTCAAACATCAAAGATTCGCACTCGATAATATTATTTAAAGGCATCTCATAGTGATTAGAAATGTTACCTGTGCGCTAGCATCTATCACAAGAGAGGAGAAATGAACGGGCATCTTTAAATAGAGTTGGCCAATAAAGCCACATTCGAGTACCTTGGATGCCGTTCGTGTGGGTCCAAAATGACCACCTACCTCGGGGTCATGACAGTGACTAAGAATCGACCGCATCTCTTCCTCAGTCACATATCTCCTTATCATGGCATATGCATAGATTTTGAAGAGGAAAGGTTCCTCCCAAAAATAATATTTCACGTCCGAAAAGAATTTCTTTCTTTGGTAAAATGTTAAATTTGGGGGGGTTGAGCCTGTAACAAGAAAATTAGCAAAATCCGCAAACCATGAACAATTTTCACCATTAACAGTTGTTCATCCATAAACCAATCATCTATCTCATCATTTTCACAGTTTTTGCTAACATGCTCAAGCCTAGAAAGATGATCAGCTACTACGTTCTCTACACATTTTTATCTTTTATTTCGAGGTCAAACTCTTGGAGAAGTAAGATCCACCTAAGCAATCGTGGTTTGACCTTTTTCTTACCAATCAAATATTTAAGTGTGGAGCGATCAGTAAACACAATGACTTTGACAAAACAAGGTATGAATAGAATTTATCAAGTGAAAATACTACTGCAAGTAATTCTTTTTCAGTTGTTGCATAATTTAATTGTGCTTCATCTAAATTCTTACTCGCATAGTATATGGTATGAAATACCTTGTTCCGCATTTGGCCTAGAACAGCACTAACCTCCGTACCACTGGCGTCGCACATTACCTCGAATGGCAGATCCCATTCTGGTGCCACCAACACAGGAGCTATCACCAAGCACACCTTTAGGTTCTCGTATGCCGGTAAATAGTCAGAATTGAAATCAAATAGCACATCTTTCATGAGTAGGGAAGATAGGGGCTTAGTAATTTTAGAAAAAATCTCTAATGAAACGCCAGTAAAAACCGGCATGTCCTAGTAAACTTCTAACACCCTTTACTGATGCCGATGGTGGTAGGTTTTTGATAACTTACACTTTAGCTTTGTCCATCTCAATCCCTTGTTCAGAAATCTTGTGCTTTAGCACAATCTCCTCTTGTACCATGAAATGGCATTTCTCCCAATTTAGCACTAGGTTTGTCTACTCGCACATTTTCAACACTGCGTTCAGATTCTGCAAGAACTCATCAAACATTGCACCAAAGATAGAAAAGTCATCCATAAATATTTCAAAAAAAGTTTCAATTATATCATGGAATATAATAGTCATGCATCACTGAAAAGTATTCGGGGCATTACAAAGACCAAAGAGCATACGTAGGAAGGTAAAAGTTCCATAAGTACAAGTGAAACATGTTTTCTCTTGGTCCTCAGGTGCAATAGTGATTTGGTTGTATTCCTAATACCCATCTAGAAAATAATAAAACTCATGTCCCGCTTGCCTTTCTAACATCTGATCAATAAAGGAGAGGGAAAGTGGTCCTTACAGGTGGCATCATTCAACTTCCTATAATCAATACACACTCTCCACCCCGTAACAGTCCTAGTGGGAATAAGTTCATTATTTTCATTAGTGATAATAGTAATCACACTTTTCTTAGGCATACACTGAACGGGACTTAATCATGCGCTATCGGAGATATGATAGATAATACATGTATCGATAAGTTTGATAGTTTCAGCCTTCACTACCTCTTGCATCTTTGGATTGATTCATCTCTGAGGTTGCACAAGGGGTGAATACTTCTCTTCCATCATGATTTTGTGCATGCAGATTGATGGACTTATTCCCTTGATGTCTTTCACCTTCTAGGCAAATGCCTTTTTGTGCTCTTTAAGAACTTGCAGAAGTTTTCTCTCCATAGCATCTGTCAAAGCAGAATAAATAATGACATGTAGATTATTATTCTCACCTAGGTATACGTACTTTAGGTGCGGAGGCAGTGGCTTGAGCTCAAGCGCTGGTGGTTCCTCAATGCTTGACTTCGGAGGGGTCAAGTCTCTTCGATCTCCCAAATCTTCTAATTTCATCCTTATTGGCTTCCTCCATGGATGTTTGGCATTAAAATATGCCACTATTTCCATTTTTCTTTGTCCATGTCATCCTCCTTCGATTCAGTTGTGAGGGTGGCTTCCAATGAGTCCTTCATAGTGTCCTGCACAAAATTGTTCACAAGTGAGTCCAACTCATTGATTATAAAACAGTCATCAATGCGCAGTGTGTGCTTAAGAGCATTAAAGACTTCAAAAGTGATTTCTTCATCCCCCAATCTTAATTTCAACTTCCCTTCTTGCACGTCAATCAGGGCCTTGCTAGTTGCAAGGAACGGTCTCCACAGATTTAAGGACATTTCCATATCTTCCTCTGTGTCTAGCACCACAAAATCTACATGGAATATAAATTTGTCCACCTTTACCAACACGTCCTCTATGACTCCTCGCAGATATTTGACAGATCTGTCTGCTTGTTTCAAGGACATCCTTGTTGGCTTAGACTCTCCTAATCTGAGTTTCCTGAATACAGATAAAGGCATAAGATTTATACTCGCACCAAAATCACATAATGCTTTATGAAAAACAACATCGCCAATCATGCAAAGAATATAAAAACTCCCTGGATCTTTTAGTTTCGATGGAATCTTGTTTTGTTCCAATGCAGAGCAATTTTCAGTTAAGCTTACATTCATATGATCTTCTAACTTCCTCTTATTTGCTAAGATGTCTTTCAAAAATTTAGCATAGCTAGACATTTGCATCAAAGCATCAGCAAAAAGAATATTAATGTGCAATTTCTTAAATACTTTTAGGAACTTACCAATTTTCACCTTTTTTAATGCTGCAAGAAAAGGTGGAGGGATAACAATTCTAGATTGTGTAGTGGATGCGGGTGTAGAGTTAGAAAACTTACCTGTGTGCATGTCAGTCGCTTCCTCTCCTTGCTCCCCTTTTTTCTTCCCCTCTTGTTCAAGCACTTTTCCACTCCTCAACGCTATGGCCTTCACTTGCTCTTTCGGATTAGTCTCAGTGTTGCTTGGCAAGGTGTCCAGATCTCTACTTGCGATCATCTTAGCCAACTGCCCCATCTGATTTTCCAACCCCTTCATCGATGCATCCTGGTGCTGTAGTCTAGTCTCAGTGGATGAAATAAATTTAGACATCATTTGCTCCAAACTAGACTTCTCCTCTCTGGGCTCAGGTCTATACATCGGTTGCTTACCATACTGCTGTCCTCCTTGTTGCCAATTCTGACTGTTTTAACCACCCCATGAGAAGTTGGGATGTTGCCTCCATTCAGGATTATATGTGTTCGAATATGGACAATTCCTAGGAAGATTTTGAATCCCCACTTGCTTCACTGGCGCTTCGTCTTGTACATATAAAGGACTACTGTCTTTAACATAATGTTCTCCTCCGCATTTATCTCAGAATATCTCTTGCAGGCACATCGCTGTACCGTTTACATTCAAGCTATCTATTTTCCTGTTAAGTCCTTCTAATTGTACAGTGACAGGAAAAAATTCATTTACCTGCTGAACTCCTACACTCCTCCTCTGATTGTTCCTCTCAAATTGAGGGTGATAAACGCAATCTAACAGCATCATCAGAAACTCGATTAAATTTAAAAGTATCACAAATTTCTAAGAAGTCGACGATGTGAGTGTTTGGGTCATCTAGCACATTTCCCCCAAACTGGACCGTGTTCTGAATCATTTGAATAATGGCTAGTTTGATCTCAAATTGGTTTTCCCTGATGGTTGGTTGGACTATGCTTGGACATGCTCCATCAAGCGAAGGTTGTACGTACTCTAGCATGGGCATGCGTCTTGGCTCTTCGACTCTTAGATCTTCATGATGCTCTTCTTGACGTTCGTTCTTGTTTATCATGTCTCTAAGCCTCTTTTGTTGTCTTCGTCTGCGTAGAGTTCTTTCAATCTCGGGTTCAAATATCTCTAGTTCAGACTCTAGATATCTTGGCAAGCACCGAGAGGGATACCTGCAAATAACTCGAAGGTGTAAAGAAAGACAAAATAAAGAATGCTAAAGTAAATAACTATGAATAAAATTTGGATTAACAGTCCCTGGCAAGTGAAAAATGTCAAGTAATAATATAGTGTACAAAAGTTCGGATATCGTTCCTCTAGAGACTGTATTTCGCAATTGTTATTCTCAGTTATTAAACCTTTAGCTAAAAAATTAAATGATGAAATAAATAAGCTAAAATTATTTATTAAAGATTCATGATAAATGAATTTGTTGGGAATCTCGGTTCACCTAGCCCTCGCTAATTTACTTAATTTGTTCGACAATAATCTACGCTTTAGACGGGATTTTCTATCCAATTGAATACGCCCTCTCGAGCTATGCCAAATTAATTCAACACAGTGAAGTAATTAAATCTCTTTCTTTATTTATCAAATGTGAATTGCATGTTGTTCTATGAAATCCCCTAACTTTTGACCTATTGGACCGTGACTATCAATGTGTATCCGACTTCATATTTCTATGTAGATTGTAAATCCACGGATTATCGTTCATATCACGGGCTATTCTCTCAAACTCACTCGCAATATGAAATCGTTATTAAAGTTAGCTACGCTTCAACAACGCAATGAACATAATATTACAATCAAGAATAAATCAAAAGTTCATAGATGAATTAACTAAACTTGGTTTCGGGATAGGATCCCCTTAAATCCCAACAAATAATGAAAATTAGCTACTAGAATTTATGATAAAAACGCGAAGAATTAAACTAAAAATACTAGACGCGACGAAAACGCGAAGAACATTGCCCGGAAATCTTGAAATCTTCAACTCCAAGCCTTCTCCAAGCCTTTATCTCTCCTTCAAACTCTTTGGCTGCTGAAAAGTCTCCTAATATATGTCTCTATGGTTCATTTTGCAGCCACAGTTGGCAACATCCCGCGGAAGGAAAGAAATCATCTTCAATATTTTTTCCAAATTGAGTACCGCTCGGGCGGTAAGATTCTACCACCCGAACGTCGACTCCTCTGTAATTCTGGTTCTAAGGTGCGGCATTCGTGCTCGAGCGGTAAGATTCTACCGCCCGAGCGCCGAGTCTTATGTATTATTCACTTTGCACAGGCACCACTTGCATCCGAACGGTAATATCCTACCGCTCGGGCACCAACTCTTCTGTCAACACTTACGAAAATCAATTCTCGCGCTCGAGCGGTAAGATTTTACCGCCCAAGTCCTGATGTTTCTGCCAAGTGCTTTCCAGTTTCTTGTAGCTTGCATATTTCTGTCCCGATTTCAGTTCTCCGGTCATTTCAACTGCAAATGCATCACGTACAAGTTAGACATTATCATATGAATATTCTAATTCTAAAACGAACAAAATGTATATGAAATACACGTACACACAATGAAAACACACACAAAACTAATGCAATAAAACACGTAAAAACAAAACCTTCAAGTATGAGATTTTTCATTCCATGCCAGATTTCATAAATTTTTTTCAAATTATTTTTATTAATCATTGATATGTTGTGTGTGTAACACGTTGTGTTAACTATTTTTGCCCAAAACGTTTGAGAAATTCCTGAATCTGCAAGTATAGTTCTAGTTGCCTTTATAAGAGTACGATTTTTACGTTCATCTGCACCATTCTGTGTGGTGTTCTTGCAGATAAGAACTCATGTCCGATTCTCAATTTTTTTAGAAACTGAGCGAGTGTTTGGTCAACAAATTCAGTTATGTGATTTGATCTTATTCTGTCAATCTGAACTGACCTTTCATTTAAAAGTACTTTGAAAAGTTTATCAGTTGTATAACAGTTTGGTTTTTGATTTTAGAAAAACTACGCAATTAAATCTTGAGAAATCATCAACAATCACCAAAGTGTATTTCATTCTCTCTAAGCTCATGACTTGTATTGGACCGAATAATTCCATATGCATCGGTTCTAAGCATCTGGTAGAATATTTACTTTCTTTGTTTTTAAAAGAAGATCTTACTTGTTTCCCAAACTGACAAGCTGAGCATATTTTGTCTTTTGAAAACTCAATTTTCGTCAGTCCAGTTACCAGCTCGTGGTTACTCAGATGTGCAATGGTTTTGAAGTTCAAGCGGTTCAACCTCTTATGTCATTACCAGTTTTTAGATTGATATGAAGCTACAAAACAAACTGGTTCTTAGGTTGATTACTCCAACTAAGCTTATATGTGTTGCCACATCTATTGCATGTCATAATGATGTTACCGGTTATGTTTTTAACAATGCAAGTATGTTTATTATACTTAACTGGATAATTATGATCACATAACTGACTAATGCTTATCAAATTATATCCCATGTTGTCAACAAGTAGAACATAACCAATAATAATTTTACAATGGATAAGCTTACCCTTACCCACGGTTCTACCTTGTGAAGCATCTCCAAAATTGATTTTGGGACCTAAATAATTGACCAGTTGTGATATCAAATTTGCATCTCCAATCATGTGTCTCGAACAACCACTGTTCAAGTAACAGACTGATTTTTTTGTCAATTTACATGCTACTTGCAACAACATATATTGAATAAACATGGTACACAAATCTATTTGGGTCCTAAACTGATTAGTTCTTTAGAAATCCAGACGTGGATCAGTCGAACTGACTTTCCAGTCGCTATGTTCCAAATTGATTTACCTAATTTTTGTCCGTGGTGTGTGTTGTGTGCAGATGATACAAGATTTGTTTTAGCAGAGTTTGCCTTGTTATTCATTCGCTATAGTGATTGTAATAATCATTCAAAGAGTTCTGCTTGTTATAACTGGACTGTCTAGGTGACCAGTTGCTCGTATCAGTTGAGCTCTTTGGGCTATATCAAATCCCATGTCTATTAGCCTTGTTCATCTTTTCCATCAGTTGTTGAACCAGCTTACTTAACTCATGTTGTTCATGTATCATAAATGATTTGACAAAGTGAGTGTATTTTCCTTTGCATATGTTCAGTTCTGGCTTTGTACCGCTTGATGAAGGTTCACTCTGGCTGTTAATGCCTAAACCAGTTTTAGTTCCAATTGATTTATTCAATACTTGCATCTCAGTCAATGTAACTGATGACTTGTTCCAGACCTGGATCAGATCAATTAGTCTCGAATTTTCAGACTTTAACTGCTAAATCACATACTGTTTCTCATATTTTTCAGCTGTCAGCTCAACAATTTCCTTTTTTATATTCGACAGATCAACTGATTGTGAGCAATCAACTTCCGTTTTGTCGTCTTTATGATCATTTTTCATTGTTATAGCTTCCTCAAAGGAGATAGCAAGCTTTTGGTAATCATTTACCATGTCATGCAGTGTTTAAATAAGAAGTTCTCGTGTAAAATCAGTTGAACTGAAATCAAATACATGTTCACAATTGGATTCCAGTTCAGCATCATCAGCCATGAGACATTTCACCTCTTCATCATAACTGCAGCAGCTTGAGCTCTAAGAGTCTGATGCGTCACTATCAGTTTTTTCCCATTTGGATTTATTTTCTTCAGCCACTAAGGCTTCATTCTTTTTTCTGAATGATTTTTTGTCATCCTTAAATTTATTTTTGTGCTCAAAGGGCTTTTTTCCCTTTTCAACTGATCTCTTGTTGTCCTTCTTCGGATTGGCACAGTCAGCTATGAAGTGACCAGTTTTGCCATAGTTGTAGCATCATTCGGTTAATCCTGGGACTCATTCTTGTGATAGTGCTTTTGGAATGGTCCTTGGTTCCTCCTCATTAACCTCCCGAATTTTCTGACAAACAATGACATTGCAACATTGCTTAGTTTTTCAACAGTCTTCTCAGCTGAAACGGTTGGCTCCACTTTCAGAGCACTTAGGGCATTTGTGACTGGTGGAACAGGTTGTTCACCCTCTCTTTTCTGCATCTCAAATTCATATGCTTTTAGATGAGCAAACAAGTCATCCAACTCCACTTTGTTCAGATCTTTTGATTCTCTCATGGCCATTGTCTTGACATCCCACTCCTTGGGAAGACCACGCATCGCTTTCAGTGCAACTTCTTTATTTGATTACACTTTTCCAGTGCATTCAATTCGTTGACAATGCTACTGACTCGTTCATCAATTCACCAGATTTCATTATGATATTGTCAAATTTCTGTACAACAACTGAAAGTTTATTTTCTTTAGTCTGCTCATTGCCTTCACATAACTGAATCAGTTTCTCCCAAATTTATTTGGCATATTTACACATCTTGATTTTGCTTAATGTATTCTTATCCAGTGTTTTGTATAGTATGTCATTAGCAACACTAAACAAATTGGATTTTCTGTTGTCTTCACTTGTCCACTCATCAAGTGGTTTCTCAATGCGATGAGGTGCTCCATGAGTTAAAGCAACAAAAATGTTTGCTTTCATGATTTTCATTGATCCTTCAGTTATGACATACCACATGTCATCATCTTATGCAGCTAAGTAAGCATGCATTTTAATCTTCCAATCATCAAATTGTTCTCCGGAGAACATCGGAATTTTGTCTAATGAAGTCATATGGTTATCAGATATATGTGTTTGGAAGTATTCAAAACAAGATTTAACTGCTCTGATATCAATTGTTAGGATCGGTTAACTCGAGTAAAGTGTTTAAAAGAAGGGTTGAATAAACACTTTGGCTTTGAGTTCTTTTTCGAATGTGAGTAAGTTCTTTGAGGATCTGATCTCAAAATCTCTATTGTCAATATAAATAAGTTAACTAAAATTATGCGAAAATAAACTGAAACATAAATTTGAATATTTTGGCTAGGATAATGTAAGAACTGAAGGAAAGAGAAATGAACACAAAGATTTTTATGGATGTTCGGAGACTTCAAATGCTCCTACGTTACCACTTCTATCTCAAGGATACATTTTCACTAAAAAGCTTTGACTAATACAACAAAATGTAACAACCCACATCAGTTTGGACTTAAATATTATCAAACATAAATTCTTAGATTTTCTTAAACATAGTTGATAACTAAATTTCTCAACTAGTAGCCTAACTGCTATGAATAAATCAATGAAATGTGAGCTTGAATTTGCGATTTGAAAACTGGTTGTAAACATTAGAATGCATCACAACTGACTGAGTGCTCTTGAATAGTTGTGTAACTGATATTCGCGTGAAAATCTTCTCTATATCACAACTGAAACTCCTTAACTATTTATAGTCTTCGATTCCAACAGTCACATTGAATGCATTTAATAATGGTGTACGTTGAGTCGTATTTTTGTCTAAGTAGACATCCTTCTGAAAATAATACGACGTATCAGAATGTTGTGCGCCGATTGATCTGTTCATGTATGGAGTGTCAGTTTTTCTGCTGAAATTCCAAACTACAACTGATGACGTGGCCAACTGATTATGAATCAACTGATGACGTGGCCAACTGATTATGATTGATCAGTTAAACTGGTCTATTTTTGTTAATCAGTTCTAATGTCCTTTCAGCTTGAACTCTCTGTTAGCTTCAGCTTCAGTTTAGCTATACCATTTCTGCAATTCTCACATACAGTTCTGATCTCTAAATCTTTTTTGTTCATATGTTTTAAGACTTTATAGTTTTGAGAACTTTAGTTTAATAACTTTGTTCTACTTAGTCTATTTCAGTCCAATCAGACTTCTTCAGCTTTAAGATCAATCATGTGATATCAGTTCGGTTAACGTTCTGTTATGGTCTTAAGTTCTGTTATTAGTTGCTTTGTAAAACTCCGAAACTTATAATCCCAACACTATTGACAAAAACACATTTAGTAAAATCAAAATTCATAAGGCTATCAATGAGATTTGGGAAAAATGATTTAGTTGTGCGAAGGTAATGAACATACCAAAGAAAAAAATTCTCTTTGGTCATACAAAATTTTGACAATATCAAGATTAAATCTGGAGAATCAATGTCTGAATTTGATGAGAGATTCTGTGGAATCGTGCTTGAACTCAGTGCACTTGAAAAAATCTACAGCAACCGAGAAGTGATCTTGAAGGTAATATTGATGACTCCCAAAATAATGGGATGTCAAGACTACAACAATGCATGAATCCAAAGATTTGAGTAAGATGAAACTCTATGATTATTTGTTTGCGGACTTAAGAGCTTATGAATTTGAAATGCAAATGTAACGCCCCAAATTCGACGACTGTCCTCACTGTACCGAGACGAGTCTTTCCAGCGTGCTTATGTCCTCACTCACACGCACCCTGGGAAACTTCCCAGGAGGTCACCCATCCCAAAATTGCCCCAAGTCAAGCACGCTTAACTTTGGAGTTCTTATGTGATGAGCTACCGAAAAGAAGATGCACCTTCGTGATATGAGTAGTACAAATCAAATCTTTTAAGCCCTCTTCAACTGTACAGTCCATTACATTGAACAGTCTCGTAATCCCTCTCTTTCTGGTGTAGGATCGGATCATTCATGTTCCTTCCACCTAGAAGCCTGCCAGGAGCCGCTCATTGTCCGTGCAACCTCATGGCACCGGCGATCACCCCCCGCCCTCTTCGGCCCCGGGCCTCACAACAAACAAGAGTAGATGATCAGTCTACCTCTCAGTTGACTAAGGCTCTAACTGAAATTGGAATCATCAATTTCACATGAAAAATCAGATGAACAATTAAGCAGTGATGTCATGTAATTGTATGTTAAAAATTTTAGAAAATTCATAAAGAAGAATCAAGGATCCCACCATATATTTAACCAAAAGATATGTTAGGATCGATTAAGGGGTAAATCGTTGAGCTACAATAGCTCAGTTTTTGAAATATTGAATACCGATGAATTAAATCGTGTTTGGTGTCCAAATCAAGCGGAAGACACTCAAAATAATCCTTCGTAGAAACCGATTAAATATTTTGTAAAGTATTTAAAATATATGCAAGCTGAATGAGTAAAAAATAATTTGGTTGAAACATTTTATCAAACACCTAGTATGCAATATTTTGTTAATTCAAGAACACATTAAATGCTTCAACAATGTATCTTTAAAACAATGGAAACGATAAGTAAATGCAATAAATAAATAGACACGAATTTTTTTATGGATGTTCGGAGATTAACAACTCCTACATCACCCCTTCTTCCCCTTGGAAAGGATCCACCAGAAGACTTTGATTTATACAACACCTTGTACAAACCCATTTCAACTTAGGACTTATTCCTTGCCTAATTGAAACTCCTAGAACACTCTTGATTATAGGCCGCAACCTCACAATCCGTATAATGTTTAACGTCTCTTATGCCAAGACTAAAAATACAATATTTAATGTCTTTGTGTGAAGACTCACTCAACTAATCTTTGAAGTTCAACTCTCTTGTATATGTGTGAGTGATTGTGTGTTAGGTATTTATCATTTACAGTGTACATCTCAAATGTATTCTCACAGAAGGGCTTGTGCTCTCAACAAGCAGATTTCTTCATGCTAACTGCCCATGCTTTGAATCCTTTTCAAAATCTCTTTTTTGATCTTCAAGATGTTGTATTTATAGGCCCTAAAAATGATATATAGGTTAGATACAAGAATATGACCATTTGGAAAGTTTTTGTACTATTTCTGAAATTGCAACGGTCAAATTCGTCTTGCTGGACATTTTTCTGAGCCTAAACTTGTCAAGTAATCAACTTTGGTCAACTGGTTCAATTCGACTGATCTGGTTCAGTTCAACTAGTTTGGTTCAGTTCAGCTTGTCTGATTCAGTTCAGTTCTGGTCTGCTCAACTGATCCAGTTCAGTTTCAGCTGGTCTGGTTCAGTTCTGGTCCATTTCAGTTTCAATTGATCAGGCTTAGTTCAGCTGGTCTGTATCAATTCAACTGGTTCAGTTTCAGCTGGTATGCTGAAATCGGCCTAGTTGATTTCAGTTTGTGCAAAACCAGTAGCTTCATTGTCATTTGTCAGTATCTTAAGATTCGATTCAGACTTTGACTTCTGAATATTATTTTTAGATCATCGTCTTATCTTTCTAAAGAATACTGAATTGCTTCATTCCAGTAACCGTGCTGAGAGATATAACCAAAATACTGCAACAACTCATACCCAACTGATTGATGTTTTCGTGCAATCAGTTCGGTAATTCAGCGATAAGTTAGGCCTTGATAACATCCAATGTTGTCCAACTGACGTGAAATAGGACTTGTTCCAAATTACGTTTTCTGATCAGCAAGTTGGTGGATTGTCATTTGAATCATCCAGTTGAGAGATATCGAAAAAACATCGAAGCTCACCAGAAATTCACTTTTGCTAAATTCAGTTTCAATTTGCTTCTTGTGTTTGCAACTTCACACGTGAGTAAATATGTTAGAAATACAATAACAAGTTTTGTTAACCAAGATTGCGAATATGAAATGTTCCAACAAGATAGAGTCAACTGATGACTCTAATTCCTTTTTCAACCGTGGAAAGACCAAAAATTTCATATCAGTTGACATAAACTAAGGAAGGATGGCAGGAGGTCATCTGAGAAGGGCAAGAGATCTTTTGACAGAAGTAGATCCAAGGATGAGAAGAAATCATTCAAGAAGAAGCATGACCAAAAAGTGTTGGTAGCCGATGAAAGCAAGTCAAAGTGGTCTTATTCAGACTCTAGGTCGTATGAATAAAAAGATTCAAGTAGTTCTAGTGATAATGAAGAAGTGAAGTTGTTGTTGACCAATGATGCTGAACTAGAATCTATCAGTGAGTAGGTATTTTATTTTACCTCAACTGTTTTTTTCACGAAAAGGCCTTGTCAATGCGTTTTACAACATGTTCAATGAGTACCAAAGACTTTCTCAATCATTCGAGAAAGTTAAAGAAAGACAAATTGACCTGCTAGACGACAAAATTGAAACTGACTGAGAACAGTCTAGTGAAATGTTGAGTCTAAAGGAAGAGATTGCTAAACTGAAAACTTAGAATGAAAGAAAACTTGTGAGAACCTGAGGTTAAAATCTGAGAATACGAAGCTAAGTGAACTAATTTCATCCTGGAACAAGTTTTCAGTTAACCTAACTGAAATGAATGAGTTGGAGAAGCCTATTTAGGACAAAATTGGTCGTGGTTTCGGCAATGAAAGTATTCCTGATACAAGTACTCGACAAAAACTAGATACGTGAAAAGGAAAATAAATTCATTTTGTTAGATCTAGTTTGGTAAATGAACATCAAGAAAACATCCCTAAAGTTCCAAAGCCTATTGAAAATATGATTAAAGGCAGAAAGTTTCGTGTTGGTTACATGTCTGAGAATTCTAATTCTAAGCCGAACTGGAAGCCTAAACAAACCATAGTAGCTAGGAATACTTTAACAGCCTATTCAGAAAAATATAGGCTAACCAATGAAGTTGGAGAGGATAAATAGTATATGGTTTCTACTGCACATAGAACATACGACACACATGCACATACACAACCTCTTTGTAACACAGTAAGTGGTTGGTCAGTTAAACCGATCCAAGTTTGGGTTCTTAAAGGTCTAATCCCGTCTGAACCCATGTAGGTATGGGTACCAAGAGTTATTCTTCATTTGTGATTACAGGGCACAAGAACTGAGCTAATTAAGAAGTCAGTTTGGTACTTGGACAGTGGATGTTCAAGGCACATGACTGGTGAAGCTAAACTGCTATCTAAACTGACTTAGTTTACTAGACCTAAGATCACATATGAAGATGTATCTCAAGGTAGAACAGTGGGTAAGTTTATGTTTATTCATTGTAACATTTTTATTGAATATATACTCATTTTTTAAAATCTTAAATACAATTTGATTAGCATAAGCCAATCGTGTGATCATGGCTACTCGGTTTAGTAAGCATATTTGTACTGTCAAATATATTTCTAGATACATTGTAATGATAGATGACAATTGTGAAACACGTACAAAATCAGTTGGACTACTCAACCTAGTGAAGCAATGGGCTTCATTGCTTCTAATTTACCAAGGATCTGGTTGTTGCACAATAGGTTAAATACTTTATATTTTAGAGCCATTGCAAATCTGAACAAGAATAATTTGGTTACTAGTCTGTCAAAATTGAAGTTTCAAAAGACAAAGTCTATCCAACTTGTCAATGTGCGAAGCAAGATAGATCATCTTTTAAAAACAAATGATGTAACTCATCAACCCAAGGCTTAGAATTGTTGCACATGGACTTTTTTGGTCCTATCCCAATCATGTGCTTAAAGGTAATGAAATACACTCTAGTTATTGTATTCACTTGGGTAATATTCTTAAAATCAAAAGAACAAACTGCTGATTAACTGATCAGAATTTTCAAAAGACTTTTAAATGAAAAAGGGTGTCAAAAATCATATCCGATAGTGGACTGAATTGGTCAACCAATCTTTGTCTACCTTCTTAGAAAATCATGAAATCAAGCATGAGTTCAGTAGCTAAAATGCCTCCGCAAAATGGAGTTGTTGAGAGAAAGAATAAGACCCTTAAAGAGGATACTAGAATAATGCTTGTTGATTCTAGAATTTCTCAGAGATTTTGGGCTGAACAGATAACATTGAATGCTATACTCAGAACAGATCAATGTTTAACAAGAAACATGGCAAGACACCTTATGAGATCTGGCATGTCAAGCAACCTGTAATATTCTACTTCAAAATTTTTGGTTGCAAATGTTTATCAACAACAATGGTAAAAATAATCTGATTTCATTTGATGCTATGTCAGATGACAATATATTTTTTGGATATTATTCAGTAAGAAAAACTTATCGAGTATTTAACAAATGAATTCCAAAAGTTGAAAAATGTGTGCATATTGTTTTTGATGAAACAATGTCGATTGAACAACCAACTGATACAGCTAGAGTGAACAATCGCTTTGAAGAAGTCAATCTCGAAGACAAAAATGAGGTTGAAGTTTATATTAACAAAAGAACACTTCAATCCTCAGAACTTGAGATGTTTGACCAACCAGTTTGCCAGGATGATGCTCCAGTTGGCCAGTTTGTTGATACACAGAGATATGATGAGATCCCAACATATGCTAACGAAACTGATGTCAAATCAACTGAGCAGAACCCAACTGAAAACAACCCAAGTAATTCAGCTCCATTCAACAACAATGATGAACATTATGACATATGGAACAAGAGACATCCACCTGGATTGGTTATAGGTAATTCAACTGACACTATAAAAACCAGATGGCAGATTGAAACGTCCACCAATAGTTTTTCTTTAAAATATACTAATTTGTTTTCTTTCTATCCTTCCATTCGGCCGAAATATACTACTATATGTATTTTTAAGTATACTTTTGCACCATTTAAAATAAACTAACCAACCTATTATTTGAAAATCCACAAGAACGTATGCAAAACATAAAATCATAAATCGTAACCCAAAACTTAAAACTAGCATTTTTCAAAATAAAGCATAAAATCTTAAATCTCTCAAAATCACTAAAAAGCATAAAGTCATAAAATTTTAAAAGTAATTTTAATGCAGAAAACTAGCAAAGGTCATCGGGTTATGTGCATCATCGGTCCAACTAGTTCAACCATCAAGTCCTCCATCATCAACAACTTCATGCTCACCTGCATCGATCACACCTAGTAAGTCTATTGACTCAGCAACCTTAACCATGATGACAAGTAATACATATATATTCACAAGCAACAATGAAAGATACTTATAATAAAATAGATTTTCATGAATATGCATATCCTTAAACCTTTCATCATAAACATTTCCTATCATCATATACTATATGTTTTACACTTTTATTGAATTCAGATTGTTAATTGTTACTTTCGTATTAGCTGTAGTTCGATGAATCCATCTACGTATAACCATAGTACTAGGCGGCGGGGACATCAGCGACACTCTCACCCGTCAACTGCGCCTTGGCCTTACATAACATCATAATCATTATATCATCGTATTAGTCACAATCAAGTCACCTCCTTCAATTATGCAATTCTTCGGAACACGAAAAGAAAACACACCCAAAAACGGAGTCACGCCCTTGATTCGAAGAAGCGAAGAAACGGTTGTGTTGTCCCGATCTTTTTGACCAAGTAAGGTTGTAATATTCACCTCTAAATTACGAAGAATTTAGCAACAAATATTAACGAGATAAACAATTGATTTCAAGCAAATCTTCAAAGAACTCGTCTTTGACAATCCGAGTGAAGAACAATCAACAAACGCCACAAAGTATTAAACTTTGATAAGTTTGATTTGATAAACACACAAAGGTATATACAAAGCCAAGATTTTAAATTGAGAGAGAAACTCACAAAATGTATTAAAACTCAAGAATCATTATTTACAAGGTATAAAATATCTTTTTATATGGAAAAATACATCAAAATCCGTAGCTAGGGTTTCTTCTGCAGTGTGACGCGTTGCGGCGCTGATCCAGTAGCGCATAGGCGCTGAAGCTTCGACAGAGCTAGCGGCTAGGCACTTGTCTAGGCGCTACAGGTTTGGCCCTAGTGGTGCCTAGGCACTAGGGAGATTCCTTCAAGAGCTGCAGCGCTAAAGAGGCGCTACGGGTTTGGCCCTGGTGGCGCCTGGGTGCTAGAATGTAGCGCCTAGGCGCTAGGCAGCTTCCTTCAAGCGCTGCAGGGCTTCTTCCTTAGAAATGTGGCACTAGTCCGTCCACTTTGCTCCACACTTAATAGCATTTATTTGGCCTTCAAGATCACTCCTATGCATCACGACTCCTTCGAGGCTTGGAACCTTGGCAAACTCTTCTCGATTGCTCATGAGTTCATGCAAGGCTTCCTTGAATCTCCTTCGAATCATTTGCACGTTATGCCTGGCCAGATTCATATCATACTCCCCTTTTTCAAAAATATTTGTCTTCAAATCTTGGCTACCTACGCAAAAATGAAGCACGTTAGTAATGAAAAGAATTAAATTATCTACATGCTTACCTTTCAACACTAGATTGTAGGTGTTATCATTTTCTCGCTCCAATCCCACTTGAAATCCCAACTTCACGGTTGTCCTTCCTATGTGTTCATCAATTACTCCATACGATAAATAACAAATGATTCAAAATGACAATAATAAAATCTCATTAAACATCGTAAAAATTAAGTTCATCTCCTTCTTAGACCTATTTAACACCAAAATGATATTCATACATATGTACGGCCATAGCTTATTAAGAATAAGAATCACTTCATGCCACACATAAGAATCAAACCGAAATGACAATCTCTTACATGCAATGCACGTTTCATAATTCCTCTAAATACGCCTCTTCATATGTAACCATTGTAAACATTCATGCATCGCATCTATGGATCTAGTTACTTCATAGCTACAAATGAAACAAATATCATGTGCTTCACCATTACATAATTCATGCAATGAATATAGAATGTCAAATTTATTCTCTTTAAACTTATTTCCATCATGAACAAAGTAATTATCATATCCAACCATCAATCTCTCAGAACCATCACCAACCAAATATAAATCATACAAATATGATACACAAAATGCGCTATCCATGCAGTCATTTAACTCTACAATTTATGGTCATGACCAAGTTTTATCTGTTCGAAAGCTTTTGAGAAATCAAAATCAATAACATTTGAACTTAACTCAATCAATGTCTCACCGCTCTCAACTCCATGCCACTTACACAAAAGGGTCGAATCTATCTCCCCACTATCACAAGCTCAACCCGCTCTCCAAACTCTTGAAAACAAAGCAACAAAAAACTAAGGTAAGGGAGCAAGTCATATCTCACAGTCGTTGCGCTGGCAACTAACCTTACCAAGTCATACCTCACAGTCGTTGCACTAGCAACTAACCTTACTTCATCTTGATTGCTCTCAAATTCACATGGATCATCCAATTGCATTCTCATATCATCAACACTTGATCGCCCCCTCATCATGACTTCATCAAAATCCTGTAAAGGGGAAATAATAATCCTCGGGATTGAACCGGCTATATAATCACAATGAGAATAATCCACTATGTACAAAGGTACATGAAGAGGTTTATGCAAAAACAAATAACTCTCAACCTCACTTTTTTGGGCTTTCAATTCATTTTTGGCCTCCTTTTCTTTTTCTTTCATCTCAAATTTTTCCATTTTTTTTATTTGGATGACCATCTCACTCTTTTATTCTCTCTTTCTTTCGGCCATTTTAAATTCTTTTTCATTCACTTCAAAAAATTTCAATTGATCATCAAGAACTTCTTGTTGATTCAATTGACCAAAAGAAATATGTTTTTCCTCAATGCATTCATAAACAATCGTTTCGTCATGTCTACTCTCCACCTCCATAGAATACAAATTAGGCACTTCTTCTGCACCTAATGATTCAGCTTCCACTGTACATCGTTTAACATCATTCGACTCATAAACTAGTGGAATCTATCATCAACAACTTTCTCAACCACAAACTCATATTCAGGCTCAATTACAACCTCAACCACAATTTGAGGCTGAAGCTCAACAAACGATTCTACTATGGTCACCTCCTCACGTGGATATTGGCTGATATCATGCCCAACTGCTAAACACCAACAACATATAATATCACATGTACTAGAATTTTAGTTTTTAAATATACCTTGATATTCATACTTGGTAGTTTTACGTCTCGACTCCTTCATAGGCCTATCAATGATTGTCAATTCCAACCTCGTCCTCAACGTGGATGCTAACGACTCCCTATGCACATCATGTTCACCTCTTCTACCTACTACTCTATTCTCCTCAAATCGCCTATCATCATCATGATCCAAATGCAACACTCTATTCCATCCAAATCTACTACCTTGCCTATTCTCGTCACCTTTTCTATCATATGTCTCCTCTCCTTCACACCTCCTATACCTCTCACATAGAGGTTTAAACTGCTTCTCCCACACTCTATCCAAACATCTCAACATTGTTTGAAAGTGGCTATCGTCAAACATTATACCTGCAAGAAAAGGTTAGTATAAAACAATAAAAGATCAAGTTTCCTCACCACGAATCGTCACTAGTCACTCCAATGAAAATTCATTCGACTCTATTTTTTTATTTTTTTTTTGTCCTCACTACAAAACCTAGCATGTCACTCCAAGAAGCCCTCAAGTATTTTCACTCGATTTTTTTTTAGAGTTCTCTCGTGGGGTACGCTTTTGGCTCTGTAACTTGTGTGCATCAAACTCACAAGTTCAAACTTCACGACACTTGCAAACTGACTTACAACAAGAAATTTTAATTTTTTTATTTCTGATTATGAGTTTCACTTGAATATGACTCACAACAGATATAAGAACAAGATCAAATGCTAAATAATAGCACAAATTTTTTTTTTTGATTGTGAGAGACACTTGAATATTGCTCCCACAAGATAATAGAACAAAATAGCAAAAGCAATTCATGGGAATTTTTCGAAATTTTTGTATATTTTTTTTGGATTTGCACAAAGATTGTGCAAACTCGAAAAAAAATCACGACTCTGAAATTTGAGAATTGAAAGATTAACGGACACAAGAATACAAGATTTCAACGAAACATCTTGCGACACAATAGGGAACGAAGAACACAAACAATAGACGAAAGAACAACTGATAAATAACTTACTTGAATCAAAGGAACCTACAGCTCTGATACCAAATGATGTGATTCTACATACCACGAAAAGCAAACGTCATCGATTCGATGAATCAAAAATGGTTGTTTTTTCCCGATTTTTTTAACCAAGTAAGGTTGTAATATTCATCTATAAATTACGTATAATTTAGCAACAAATATTAACGAGATAACAAATTGATTTCAAGCGAACCTACAAAAAACTCATCTTTGACAATCCTAGTAAAGAACAATCGACAAACGCCACAAAGTATTAAACTTTGATAAGTTTTATTTGATAACACACAAAGGTGTATACAAAGCCAAACTTTTAAATTGAGAGAAAAACTCACAAAATATATCAAAACTCAAGAATCATTATTTACAAGGTATAAAAGAACTTCTTATATGGAAAAATACATCAAAATCTATAGCTAGGGTTTCTTCTGCAGTGCGGTGCGCTGTGGTGCTGATCCAGTAGCGCCTAGGCGTTGAAGCTTCGGCAGAGCTAGCGCCTAGGTGCTTGTCTGTAGCGCCTAGACGCCACAGGTTCGGCCCTGGTGGCGCATAGGCGCTAGGCAGCTTCCTTCGAGCGCTGCAGCACTTCTTCCTTAAGAAGCGCTGTGGCACTTGTCCAACCAACCTGGTTCCACACTTAATAGCATTTATTTGGCCTTCAAACTCACTCCTATGCATCACGACTCCTTCGAGGATTGGAAACTTGCTTGCAAACTCTTCTTGATTGCTCATGAGTCCATGCAATGCTTCCTTGAACCTCCTTCGAATAATTTGCACCCCATGCCCGGCCAGATTCATATCATTCAACCTTTTATCACTTATATACATATATATATGTATATATATCATTTTTCTTTTAAACCAAGCATGCAACATGTCTTTTAGCATTAACGTTTCATCATAAAATTCCATAAATATTTTAAAAAACATTTTAATATTTATTATAGCATTCAAGGTACTGCCATGACGTTTAACATTTTCAGGTGTAAAATAACCGTTTTGCCCCTGAAATTCTAACTTTCTCAATTTACCATTGGACCTTAAAACGACGACCCAAATACATCCAAACTTAACATAACATCTTAAAATACACCATAAATTTTTCTTATACGTAAACTTAAGCTACTCGACTAATTTCCCAATTCGTTTTAATAACTTAATCGTGCGTCTCGGTTTTAATCCGAATCGACTCGAAACTTAACGAACGCTCACCAAAATTGAACCATAGCTTAATAACAACTAACCAAACCTTATACCACCCAATTCTATCCAATTAAACCCTTGAACACATTAGGACAGCCACCGAAAATCTTCCCTTATTTTCGAACCAAGCCCTAGCCCATCCAAGCCATAGTTTCCCTCGACCTAGACCATAACCGAGTGGACCAGACCTTGACCAGCCCTCCTAGGCCTAGAACGAATTCTTTAGGACCTCTCTGGACCATCTCCTAAGACCCATGCACGATAGCCCTCTTCATACGCTACCACACGATCGCGCGACCATGGAGTTGAGCATCAGCCCATTACCCCCTGGAACATGTGCGACTCCTCCCTTCTAGGACCACATCGTGACCCTCCTACCCCTCTGAATGCAGCCCATGCCTTGCTTGCAGCCTACACCCTCAAATTCCGAAAGGCCGAAGCCCTAGCCTTCTTTAAACTAAATTTTTGTTCCAGCCTTCTACCGTACATGTGCATCCCTTATCTATGCATCTATGTTCCCTTAACATATTATAAAACGTCCCCTTCCCATAAACCTACCATGGGAGCACCTTTGTGCATCGTGCAAGAGTTTTAGAAGATGAAAACTCTAGTTCTGTTCATGTTATGCCATAAAAACAAAAATATTATATAGTACATCATATTTTTCATGCAAACACGTATCAAATACATATAATATGGTATGAACGATGAGTGAAAGAAGATTAAGGCGTGTCTTTTCGCATTTTACGCACAAAAAATTATTTGCAATGCGAGGGACGTTGATGGGGGGAGGACCTTGTTGAATTCCTTCAATATTCACGTGATGTGCTTCTCAAAAATCGTGTGATGTGTGTGTTTGTGTGCTGATGGAGAGTCCTAGGATTTTAAGTTCTTGTGTGCGAGAGTTGTGTAGTAAAATTAGGGTTTAGGGGCCTCAAATTTGATATAAATACTTGTGTGGCAAGCTAGGCCCAAAAATCTATTTCGTTTTGGATACTTTTCGAAAATATTAACCGGGCTTCAAAAATTTCCATATTTTCGTCAAAAATTGATTTTCGTTTTAAAATACGACTCGGAGATTAAAAACATCTCAAAAAACAACATTTTCAAAAATATATATGCCATATATTAAATAATTAAAAATATTCGTTTAATAAAAATATTTTCCTTTATATGGTCCATGGTCTTAGTTCCTCAATCGCGTCTCGAATAACCTTTAAAACACAATTTTATGCATTCTAGTAAAAACCATATTCTAAACATGTAAAAATTCTTACCACATTTACTTCACACAATTAAAATAATTTAACAAATTATTTTTCATTTTTCCTATATTTGCATGCAGTTTAGTTATGTTATCGCATTTTGGACTTTACACAAATGATCAATCAATTTTTACATGTTGCATTGATTTTTAATATTGACCCTAAAAATATTGATGAAGCTTTCATTGATAGTAGTTGGATTGATGCTATGAGAGAAGATCAGTTTACTAGAAATCATATCTGAAACTTAGTTCCAAGACTCTCTCATCAATCAGTTATAGGTATAAGATGAGCACATAGAAACAAACTAAATAAAGTTGGAACCATACTGAGGAACAAAGCAAGACTAGTTGCCTAAGGATTTAGGTAAGAAGAAAGAATTGATTATGATGAAACGAATGAACCAGTAGCTAGACTGGAAGTCATCCGTATGTTTTTTGCCTACACCTCTTACAAGAATTTCAAAGTTTATCAAGATTTAAATGGTGCATTCTTAAATGGACAACTACAAGAATAAGTCTATGTTGAACAACCACCGGGTTTTATCAACCATTGATTTCTTGAATATGTTTATCACGTAAACAAAGCTTTATATGGTTTAAAACAGGCTCTGAAAGCTTGATATGAAACACTATTTAATTTCTAATTGAACATGATTTTATTATAGTCACAGTTGATAAAACTCTATTTAAATTTATTAAAGAAAAGCATACTTTATTAGTATAAATTTATGTTGATGATATTATTTTTTGTTCAACTAAATCTAAACTATATGAAAATTTTGTTAAACTATGCAGGACAAGTTTGAAATGAGTATGATGGTTGAACTGACATTCTTTCTTAATCTGCAAGTGAAACAATTGGATAATGGTATTTGCATAGTACACAAAGGAACTACTCAAGATATTTGGAATGGAAACATGTTTTGCAGCAGCGACTCTAATGAGCTCATCAGTTAAATTAGATAAAGATGAAGTGAGAATATCAGTTGAGGTAACTATGTATCATTGCTTAATAGGTTCTTTATTGTACCGAACTAGAATTTGACCTGATATTGTATTTGATGTCTATATGCATACTCAGTTTCATTCTAATCCTAAATAATCTCATTATTTAGCTATCAAGCATATTCTTAAATATATTAAAGACATACAAAATATGGGTATGATATATTTGGCTATTCAGATGCAGATTATGTCTGGTGCAAGCCTGATCGACAAAGTACTAGTGGATTATGTCAGTTTTTAAAAGACAGACTGATCTCATGGTTTAGCAAGAAGTAGAATTCCATTGCAACATCTACAACTGAAGCAGAATACTTAGCCGCAAGAAGTTGTTGTAACCAACTGTTCTGGATTCAACGGCAGTTGACAGATTATGGGATCATTGCACAAGAGTCGTCAATCTTTTGTGACAATACAAGCACCATAGCAGTTAACTTCAATCAAATTATACACTCTAGTACCAAACACACTGATGTCAAGCATCACTTTATCAGAGATCATGCATTGAAGGAGCATATAAGGATGAAATATGTCCCAAGTGAACAACAAGTATCAGATATATTCACCAAGCCACTACCTAAGACTTAGTTTTTGTTCTTTAAAAATTTTTTATAGCTCATTGATTTATCTTAATGCTTTATTTAGGGGAATATTGAGCTTTAGAAAGTCAACTGATAAGACAAAAGTCAGTTACCTTTGAGCTCAACTGATTTTCAGTTTAGTCTCTCAACTGAACTAAGTCACTGTGTTCTGGGTTTAACTGATCTTATCATTTAGTAGACTTAATTCTTAACCCAGTCTAGTTCCACATTAATATATGTGACTTTTGGCCAACCAGAATTATAAGTTACTAATTCAAATTTTTTTAGATTGCCACGTGTAAGAAGAAATTGAAAAAGTCATCGTATATATACAGTCTAAACCCATTACATTCTTTACACTTAGCATTTTTCTGCAAATCACTCTTCCAATTCTAATCTTTCTGCTCTCAAACGCATTCTTCATCTCAATATCTCAAATATTATCAAATTTAGCAAAACTCTTCAATGGCAACAGCCATGATACCTTTTTACATCATGAACGCTCTTGTAGTCGACTTCGACTCCATCTATGCCATGGAGGATACTTCAATTAGAGAAGTTTTCAAGGTGATTGAGTTATCTGAACTCAAATCCTTTATGGGCTATTCGCTGAACATCTATGTCCTTGGGTTGAGTAATATCTATGAGAAAGGGACTGTGACCAGTGATAGGAAGCTTTTTTTCTGTCGGAGGAAATGAAATCATCATGGACGAGGATTTCTTTGCCAATTTCTTGCAGTTTCCCTCTTATGGGTTAATCAATTTCTTTTCTATTGAGGTCATTGACATTGAAGAGATGAAAATTATTTTATCTGCTTGTGGTATAGCAATCAAGACCGCTGCTCGTAAGAAAGAAACGAATTTGGAATACCAGATCTTGTGTGATATTGTGGAAAATTCTTTTTTGGCCAAGGTAAGATCTTTTGCCACAATTACATTAGAGAAATTTTAAGTCATGACTGCAATAGTCAAGAGTATGAAGGTGGACTATAGTCCTCAGTTCTATTTAACATTTTGAAGAAGATGGTTCAGTCTACTAAATAATCAATTGGTTTTGCGATCCCTCTGAGTTATCTTATTGAATATAATGACGTTCCTTTGAGTGAATCACAAACTCTGCAATAAACAAAATTGTTGGATTTGTCGTCAATCTTCACTATGAAATCCAAAGGTCTCACAGCAAATTGACCTCGAGTCAACTAATAGAAGTCTAGAAGTAAATCCAATAGGAGAAAAAATTCAAGATGTCCTCCAAGACTAGGATCCCAAGGCCTAAGCCGTCATTATAAGGCTCTCAAGCCTAAGATCAAGAGGAAGTTAATCACTCATGGAAGTGACTCTGAGTAAACACCTCCACCACCAATGAAGAGAGCTAAAATCACTAAGACTAAACCAATGTCAATAGAAAGCAATCTATCACTATTATATGTTGAGAAGTAGGAGAAGAAGAAGAAGAAGACTGAGGTGAAGGAAACAAATCCAATATTGCCCAATACTGATGTCAAGGTAGTTACTGCTAAGGCAACTGACAAGGAAGTTTCTTCTAAGCCTGCAAAGAATATGACTCTGGTTGGAATAGATGTTCCTCTTCAAATAGTTGTTGAAACATCTACTAATTTAAAATGCAGAAATATTTTTTTTTAAAGCTCACATTTTCGAAAATAAACATCTACATTTTTTGCATGCATACAACCCTGCTGAAAAATATATCATTTAAAAATTTATCGTAAACGATCGACAAATAAAAATACTGTAATTTAAAAATTGTCATCTCGGTCCTCAATCATGCATGACTAAAACAAAACAAGTACAATCCTGAAAATCAACAACGTATCATAAAGAAAAACGTTTAAAACTGATCATGTCTACTCAAAACTCATAAAAACGTGATCTGCAGAAAAGTGTGGTCATTGGGTCGTGCTTGCACATCCAGCCCTGCCTACTCAGAGTTCGGTACCACCAGTCTCCTCATTTAAATTCTCACATGCATTAAACATGTCTAGTGAGTCTAAAGACTCAACACACCTGCACCGTTAATAGCAAGTATATATATGTAGCACACAGTAGTGAAAATACCGTAATCAACATACATTCCATGAACTCAAAAGCATGAACATAAACGTGTCGTATAAAATCATAACATGTCAAAACATGTATTAACATATCATCATATACGTATAAATTTTCTTTTAGTTGAATTCAGTTGATTAGTTGTGACTTTCGTATCAGCTCTATTCGATGGATCTATCTATAAAATGTGGTACCCGACGGCGGGGACATCAGTGATAGCATTACCCGTCCACTGAGACTTGGCCTCAGCTCATAATATCTCATACAATCGTGTTAGACACAACAAATTAATCTCATCATTCAAAACGTGTCATCATGTTCACCACTTAATGAAAATATGCATATATGTAAATTTTTCTTGAAACCAAGCATGTACCGTAATTTTTTTAATTACATAAAAATCATAAACATGATGCATAAACATTTAAAAACATGATAAATATATGCTCAGGGCGCTCTAAGGACTAAAATCTCACTTCTGGTGCAAAATGATCATTTTGCCTCTGGAAACCCAAAATGACCATTTTACCCATGGAACTCTAAATTTCGACCCGAAGCTTACCAAACTCCTTAAAATATCCCAAAACATATTTAAAATTATTTCTTAGACGTAAACTCGAGTCCGTTTCAGAACTTAACCGATTCGTTTTAAAACTTGGACCGGGGTCCCAGTTTTAACCAGAATCGAACCGAAACTTAACCAAATTATTCCAAACTTAAACCATGCCTAAAATACATCGTACCATCCCCTAAACCTCACATTCCAGCATACTATGACCCACGAAAATAAGGCCACATGCTGCTGGAATTTCCAGCAAGTGCCATGACCGAACCCTAATGCAACCAAGCTCCATAATTTCACACCTAGCTCACGACCAAGCGGACCAGCCACTAACCAACCTCACTTAGACCACCATAGGGCCCTCCTGGACCGAACCACCTCACGCACTCAGCCCCATACACGCAGCACGGGTTGCACGCTCGGTAAATCCCCCAAACACACAAACCGAACCAACCCTCACCTGACCCCCTCTTCCACTCGAGACTAGATGAGATGAGGCCTTCCTTGGACCTCAGTTGGACCCACATGGTTCGCACCTTTTTTTTGTTTCAGCTCTCTTTCAGCCGAGTCTACCCCTCCTTGCACCAAAACTCCTCAAAACCCTAGCCGCCTAGGACACCAACTCTCGGCCTTCACCATATACCCGCACTCCATCAATTCCAGCCTAGTGACAGCATTACTCTCGACCATAAAACCTTCAGCGACACCACTCGACAGCCCTCTTGCAACAAAATTCAAGAAAACATGAGCAACTAACAATAAGATGCAATATTTTTCATGTAAACCTTCAACGAGATGCACACATGCATAGATCGAAAATTTTACATGTTTTCACCCAAAATTTTCGCATAATAATAGCTTGTATGATAAACTAAGAAATAAACATGCGTGCCTTGATGAATTATGCTGGAAAACTTGAAGGAATGCGTGTCGGGAAAGCACCGGAGAAGCGGGGAGGTGAATTGCTTGAAAGAAAATGGAGGAAAGAACCGAGGGGTTGGTGGCTGCTGCTCTTTCACGAGAGAAGATGCTGGTGTAGAGGGGAGGGGGCGGCCACTTGAATAAAAATAGGTTTAGGGTTGATTAGGGTGTAATTTAAAATACTTAATTATGCACTAATGGGACCTAGAAAATTTTAAAATGGTTTTGAGCCGGATTAGCATAAAAACAAACCCATCAAGCCCAAAATTAATCCCGAAAAATATTTTGTTTTGGCATGGTTTTGAAAATATTTCCCGAGCCATCAAAAAGTCCTCCAAATCATTAAAATTTACGTACTGATTAAAAATATGCTCTGGCGGGTAAAACAACCCAACAAATCCCATTTCTTGAAAAATACACTTAAAACACCTTATATTAATTAATAAAAATTAAACATGTAATAAAAATAATTTTCTTGATAATTCACTGGTCTCCGTTCCTCGATCGAGCACGAAATGCATCTAGAAACCCTAATGTGTGAACTTTTAAAATAATCGTGAAATAAATCCTATTCATGCAATAATTATGCATTAAATGCATAAAAATAAATAAACATGTAATTTAAATAAAACCCTAGATTGCATGCATTCAGGTTACGTAAATTAAATTTCCTAGACCTTACAGTTGCTCTACTCATCATTCTACCAGCAGCACAACCAAAATGTGTAGTTATAAGAGATCCCATTGAGTGTACCAGATCTGGACCCGTTTCTCAATATACTTCAAAAAGGATATAGGGGAAAGGCAAAGCAAATATGGGGTAGCTGAGAAGTTTACACCCATGTTTGTTGTACAGACTCAAATCGACCTCTTGATGGAAGAGGTAAATTAATATACATATACTAAAACTGAGTTCTAGAATGAATGGTTTCGGTTTTGAACAGTCACTTTTGCAAAGAAACCAAAAAATAAACAGACATTAAAGAAATTCATTGCTCTTGAAAAAAATTCTTTGATGCTGTTAATTTTTTTAATTAACATTATTAATTAGCATTGTAATTAGATTTGTTAATTTTGTAGTTAAGCAAATCATTTCCCTAACTTACTCTATTAACCCACGTACACACACTTACACGAAAACTCACACACACTTTCATTGCATAGCATTTCATCTCATTTCAGATTTTTGAGAGAAAAAAATTAGGGTTCTTAGAGCAAGAACAGCCGCCCCTCTCCTCTGTATTTTTCCAGCAATTTTCGCATTTCGAAGCAAGAAAATCGTGTCACGTTCGTCCCGGATTAACCCTCGCATCCTTCCCGCTTCGATATCGTCTTTTCGGTATTTTAAATATCAAAAAACATGTATATTCTTTCGTTTATGCATCGATATCGTCATAGTATTTGTTTTTATGTTTATTATGTGTAAAAATTCATGTATGTTAAAGTTCGAGCAAAAATTGGTTGAATCGATTTTAAATACTGCGACTTTTTATTCGATTTTCTGGAAAAGCTTTCAACATATAAAACGTAGTACTTTTTGATACCTTCGATTTGACAGTAAATTCGTAACTTTTGGACAAGAAACGAGTGAATTATGATTATTTTTGTGGGACTGCTCAAACTATAATTTTCTGAAAATATGTTATTGACGTGTTATTGAAGTTTAGTTGTTGCAGGCTTCGTTGGGAACCACTGGGTGATCGTTGTTGGATTTAAGTATTGTGAGTATGATGTGGGATGAGTTTTGATACTTCGTTTCGTGTCGATGGTCCTTGGGTTCATTAGAAGTCGTAGGAAAAGCTTTGGTGTTAAATTATCGTTTCACGGGTTGTGTTACGTTGTTTGTGATGCGTAGTTGTTTTAGGGCGTCTGTTTGAGTTTGAATCAGTGCCATAGCATTCTAGGATGGGTCTTGAGGTGTTGGTTCACTGTACGTATGATCAAGTTAGTAGGATTAAGTCACAAGCGTAGGAAATTCCGTTGGTTCACAATTCCAGTAGGTACACGGACCCGAAGCCGGACCCTTACACGGGGTCCGTGCCCTTGTTTCCTTCGAAATGCAAAATATCATCTACCCGGACCCGTATCCGGACCCTTACACGGGGTCCGTGCCCTTTTTTCCTTCGAAATGCAAAATATCATCTACCCGGACCCGTATCCGGACCCTTACACGGGGTCCGTGTACTCCTAAAAAAATTTAAATTAAATTTTATAGATTTTTTTGGGGTTTAATGGCATGATTTAGTACGACGATTAAACGAGGTCGAGTCCCGAGAGATTTAGAACGTCATAAGGAAATTTGTCATTTTTTGGTGTGAGCATGACTAATACGTCTAAGTTATGAAAGATAAGTGTTTGAACTCATGTTATTATGTGCAGCAGTGGCCCCAAACGAGATCCAACGAATCCCTCAATGCCATGTAAGTATGTTTGACGGGCGAAAGAAAATATTTTATGTTTTTGAGGTATGCTAAATGTCTTGTGACCAAATTATGAACGGGTTTCGAAGTCGGTAAACGTGGCCGAAGATCTCTCCACCACGGTAAAGCATGACCGGGTTTAGATCAGGATTGGAAAGGGTTAAAGCATGACCAGGGACCAATCCACCCGGTAAAGCATGACCAGGGATCTCATGTATGTGGTAGTGGATTTTCTCTGCCGGCCCAGTACTGTGGTTTAGTCTGATCAGGAACATTTATGTATGGGTCACTTACTTTGAAACATATCTCTACGCAAAATGATGTTATGTATGCTCAAGTATGTATGATGCAATTATGTTTAAGAAAAGTTTTATGATGATGGCACGTCTACGTTTATGCTAGTACGTTCAAGTTTCAAATATGTTTATGCTATTACGTTCAAGTTTCAAGTATGTAAGCCCTACTTTAAAGATACATGTGGTTTTATTATGTAGTACTTGCTATCTCCAGTTTATACATGTTGAGTCTTTAGACTCACTAGACTTGATCGATGCAGGTGAGGATGACTTTGAGGAGACGAAGGGTGGGAACCAATGAGCCAGCTTGGACTGCGCAGGAGGCTAAACCCGAGGACCGCCCATGTTTTAAGATTTTATGCATGACGATTTTATTACTCTGATTTCACGTTATGGTTTACGATGTTTAAACAAGTGTTTTTCTTAGGCAAACCTTATTTGTGATCTCTTTTATTGCAAATATTTTGGATGAACAGTTTATTGATGATCGAAATGTGAAAGTTTATTTGCAATTAAGAAAATTTTTATTTTTCTGCAAATTTTAAATAGTTTAAAAGTACGGTACGTTACAAGTTTGGTAGTGTTTAAGTTAAAACTGAACTGAGATTTTACAAATTACTTGTATTATTAAAAGTCTTACGGTGTGAGCATTTCAAAAAGAGGAAGGGATGATGTAGGCGCTTAAGTTTTCCATATATCCATAAATAAACTTGTGTACTCTCCACTCATGTTACTTTTAGTTTACATAGTCAAACCATTATTTAATTTATTGTTCTAATCTATCAGTTTAACTTTTTTCCGTACTTATTTGTTAGTCAACTTACATTGACAATCAATAATATATAATTCATTTGTCAAACAGACTAAATTAATTTTAAAGAAATAAAAATTGTGTTTAGTGTTTATTCAACCATTTTCTAAACACTACAATTGATCATATCAATAGATAAATCATTCAAAAGATTATGGATTCACATGTTCAAATTAATATTTTTGTGGAAAAAATCTGTCTATTCGAAAATCATCTACTAACATATAAAAACAAAAGAATTTTGGTGTTTCAATATTGTAGGAAACAACATACATATCTAGCATACACATAGTATGCCAATCTTGACCTCATTATAGTAACTGATTTTACAGAAACATCTTCACCAAATTTCTCAAGTGTGTATAAATGAAGAACAAGTTGACAATACACGATAAAACTTTGATTTTGGTTCACACTTTTATTAGTAAATAAAAATTCATCGACCACAAGTATAAATGACATATAAGTGGCTATAACATAATATCCCATTTGATGGAGTTGGCCCATATTTAAGTTGGTGGATTCAAGCCCGAGCTCTTATATTTATTTCCAAACTCCGTTGGCGCTTTCTTGTCTTGTCTTGGGAAATATGTTCCGTGTGATTGGCATAAATTTGTAGAATTACAAGCCATTTGGAGAAGTATATTTAAAATATTTTTAATGTTTTATAGATGAAAACAACTTAATGAGTTTGGACAAGATTTTTAAATTGTTTTTGAGAAATATTTTTTAAAAATTGTTATCAAAATAGTTTTTAAATAACAAATTAGACGTGTTTTTTGATTTTTTTGAATCAAACAAAATGACGTGAATCAAAACATATTACATTTTAATTATAAAAATATTTTTTATAGAATAATTGTCCAAAAACATATTTATTTTTAAAAGAATTTAAAACATTTTATTAAAAATACTTTTATAAAAATGTTTTATAAATACTTGTCCAAACAAATTAAATAGTAATCTTGCCAACAATATATGAGTTTTTGTATATATGGTCAAATCTATCATACATCACGATAGATAAATTTTAACTTAAGGAAAAAAATTTTAATTTAAAAAAGGCAGTTTTTTGTTGAAGTTTTTTTAAATAATTAGAAACTAAATTGTAACGCCCCAGATTCGACGACTGTCCTCACTGTATCAAGACGAGTCTTTCCAGCGTGCTTATGTCCTCACTCACACGCACCCTGGGAAACTTCCCAGGAGGTCACCCATCCCAAAATTGCCCCAAGTCAAGCACGCTTAACTTTGGAGTTCTTATGTGATGAGCTACCGAAAAGAAGATGCACCTTCGTGATATGAGTAGTACAAATCAAATCTTTTAAGCCCTCTTCAACTGTACAGTCCATTACATTGAACAGTCTCGGAATCCCTCTCATTCCCGTGTGGGTTCGGTTCATTCATGTTCCCTTCACCTAGAAGCCTGCCAGGAGCCGCTCATTGTCCGTGCAACTGATGGCACCGGCGATCACCCCCCGCCCTCTTCGGCCCCGGGCCTCACATGCCCACCAGCTTCCGCTTGGTTCGTCCCCGAACCACACCGTACTAAGAGAGGTCGGCTCTGATACCACTTGTAACGCCCCAGATTCGACGACTGTCCTCACTGTATCAAGACGAGTCTTTCCAGCGTGCTTATGTCCTCACTCACACGCACCCTGGGAAACTTCCCAGGAGGTCACCCATCCCAAAATTGCCCCAAGTCAAGCACGCTTAACTTTGGAGTTCTTATGTGATGAGCTACCGAAAAGAAGATGCACCTTCGTGATATGAGTAGTACAAATCAAATCTTTTAAGCCCTCTTCAACTGTACAGTCCATTACATTGAACAGTCTCGGAATCCCTCTCATTCCCGTGTGGGTTCGGTTCATTCATGTTCCCTTCACCTAGAAGCCTGCCAGGAGCCGCTCATTGTCCGTGCAACTGATGGCACCGGCGATCACCCCCCGCCCTCTTCGGCCCCGGGCCTCACATGTCTTTAGGCTCACTAGATTTGATTGTTGTAGGTACTGATGAGGCCAGGGCCGAGGGCGGGGACCAGTGAGCCAGCTTGGGTCGGCAGTAGTGGCACCCGAGGACCTCAGTGCAGCAGTTGTTATGTTTTTCCGCAAACAATTTTATCAGTTGTTGGATATTTTTAAATTGTGATTTTTGGCAAACTTTATTTTCTTCCGCTGCAATTATTTTGAAATATTGAACTTGTTTCACCGTGATTTTATGAGCGAGGCCATTAAGTTCTTTTTTAAAAAAAAAAAAAAATTTTAATTTTCCGCAAATTTTCAAGCAAGTAGTTCGAGGGCCTTCGCAGTTAGTATCAGAGCGGTGGTTCTGTATAGGGTTTCACTACTACTGACCGCGAGAAGCTCACGAAGCCACGCCTTTGGTCTGTAAGTTTTTTTCAGTTCAGCATTTTGTTCAGCATTTCAGTTATAGCATGAATTATTTTGTCAGTATGCTTCCAGATTTTTCAGTATTTCAGAGTTCATTTAAAATAAATTATGGAAATATGCATGTTAGTTACGTATGGGTTATGTTGGAACAGTATGCCCCCTAGACGCATTTTAGAGCGCAACAGAGAAGTGGAGCCTCGCCGAGAGGACAGAGAGGAGCATAGACCGGAGGGAGACCTACCACCTCCTCCACCGCCCCCACCGGACATGAGTGCCCAGATGTTAGCTGGGATGGCACAGTTCTTCGCACAGTTTGCGGGGGGCAATGCCGCAGCCGTAGCCGCAGCCGCAGCCAGGCCGACAGGGCCCGAGGCTGTGTATGAGCGATTCATGAAGATGCGCCCGAAGGAATTCTCTGGGGCATCTGACCCCATGGTTGCCGAGGGATGGATCAAATCCCTCGAGGTTATCTTTGATTTTATGGAGCTGGGAGACGCGGACCGAGTCCGATGTGCCACCTACCTGTTCAATGGAGACGCCCGCTTATGGTGGGAAGGAGCTTCGGTAGCCCTTACATTGGCTACACTTTCTTGGACCCGTTTTACGGAGGTTTTCTACTCCAAGTATTTTGCTGAGGAGGTTCGCACCAGGCTGACCACCGAGTTCATGAGCCTGAGACAGGGGGATATGTCGGTTACGGAGTTTATCCGTAAGTTCGAGAGGGGCTGTCACTTTGTGCCCCTGATAGCGAATGATGCCAAAGCCAAGCTGATGCACTTCCTGGTGGGCTTACGGCCGATCTTGCGCCGGGATGTTAGGGTATCTGACCCTGCTACTTATGAGGTTGCCGTCTCCAAGGCCTTAGCCGCAGAGCAGGATCTGCGGGATATCGAGAGGGATCGCCAGGGCAAGCGCCCAGTCCAGGCACCGCACCGCCCTCCTCCTCTTCAGCATCAGCAGCAGAATAAGAGGCCTTTTCATGGACCGCCCAGGAACAGAGGCCAGCAGCAGCAGCAGCAGCGGGGACGCCTAGCCCCGAGGAATCAGGAGCACCCAGTCTGTCCCAGGTGCTCACGTCGCCATCCTGGAGCATGTATGGCTGGCTCAGGAAAGTGTTTTAAGTGTGGCAGTCCAGACCACATGTTGCTGCAGTGCCCTCAGAGGAATCTGCCTACCCAAGGCAGAGTTTTCGCTCTCCATGCCGCGGAAGCCAACCCGGAGACTATGTTGTTGACAGGTACCTTTAAACTTTAAGTTATTATTTGAATTTCCGCGTTTTGGGAATCGGGATTTAGATTTTGAACTTAGAACTGTTATAGGATTGCATGCTCTACTCAGATTTATTTCGGGGAAATTAAGCTAGAGGAACCTAGACCTTTGCATGTCTATAAGTTTAGATCTTGTAGTGGGATTCAACTTAGAGCTCCGCTCTTTCAGGGAGAATTTTTATATCTGGTTCCGCTACCAAGGCCTTGATAGATTCAGGGGCCACTCACTCATTTATTTCGGAGGTCTTTGCAAACTTTCTCAAGATCCAGACCATTGGGCTAGATACAGCCTTTTCAGTAGTGTTGCCGTCAGGCGAGGAGATGGCAGCGACCAATGTTATCCGAGATATAGACCTTGAGCTGCACGGTAATCTTGTTTATGCGGATCTGATTGTGCTACCGATGCCGGAATTTGACATCATCCTAGGGATGGACTGGCTATTGAGGAACAGAGTGTTGATAGACTTCCAGCGGAGATCCGTTCTTGTCCGACCGCCTGCAATGGAGCAGTTCTTATTTGAGCCGGACAGGTACTTTCCTTTACCGCGCATTATTCCTTATGTTCAGGCTAGGAAGCTCATGCATAGAGGGTGTCGGGCATTTCTAGCAACCCTTTTATCTGTCCCCGAGGAACCCAGCCAGTCAGCCTCAGATGTTCCGATTGTTAGAGATTTCTTAGACGTTTTTCCCGAAGACGTCTCTGGTATGCCACCAGAGAGAGAGGTGGAGTTTTCCATTGAGCTTATGCCAGGTACGACTCCGATATCCAAAGCGCCGTACCGACTAGCACCGACAGAGATGGCAGAGCTTAAGAAGCAGATCCAGGAACTTCTCGACAAGGAGTTCATTCGCCCGAGCTTTTCTCCATGGGGCGCGCCAGTCTTATTCGTGAAAAAGAAGGATGGCTCGATGAGGCTTTGCATTGACTACCGGGAGTTGAACAGGGTTACAGTGAAGAATAAATACCCACTGCCGAGGATTGAGGATCTGTTTGACCAGTTGCAGGGAGCTTCGATTTTCTCCAAGATAGATCTGCGTTCCGGTTATCACCAGTTGAGGGTGAGAGATGCTAATGTCTCGAAGACAGCTTTCAGGACTCGTTATGGCCACTACGAGTTCCTAGTGATGCTGTTCGGTCTGACGAATGCGCCAGCGATCTTCATGGATCTAATGAATCGCGTATTCCAGCCGTACCTTGACCAGTTTGTGATAGTGTTCATAGATGACATTCTTGTCTACTCCAAGAGTCGGGAGGAGCACAGCAGGCATCTGACCACAGTGTTGCAGACATTGCAGAAACATAAACTATTCGCAAAGTTCAGTAAGTGCGAATTCTGGTTAGAGAAGGTGGCGTTCTTGGGCCACATACGTCCCCGTACTCTATTCACCCTGGGAGTACGAAGATGTACAAAGATCTGCAGCTATTGTATTGGTGGCCAGGAATGAAGAAGGACATCAGGCGTTTTGTATCCGAGTGCCTGACTTGCCAGTTAGTGAAGGCCGAGCATCAGAGACCAGCAGGTTTGCTCAAGCCTCTTCCTATTCCCGAGTGGAAGTGGGAGAACATTACCATGGACTTTGTGACCGGATTGCCGAGGTCAGCCAGAGGATCGAATGCTATCTGGGTGATTGTAGATCGTCTTACCAAATCAGCGCACTTCTTGCCTATTAAGACGACTTTCACCATGGTTCAGTATGCAGAGCTGTATATCCGAGAGATAGTCCGACTCCACGGTATTCCAGTTTCTATCGTATCCGACAGAGATCCCAGATTCACTTCCTCGTTTTGGAAGAGTTTACATTCGACTTTGGGTACGAAGTTGCTGTTTAGCACAGCTTTCCATCCGCAGACAGATGGACAGTCGGAGCGAGTTATTCAGATCTTAGAGGATCTTCTCCGTGCTTGCGTCATTGATTTCTCTGGGAGTTGGGAGTCGAACTTACCATTGGTAGAGTTCACCTATAACAACAGTTTCCAGTCGTCCATAGGTATGGCTCCGTATGAAGCGCTGTATGGTCGCAAGTGTAGATCTCCTGTTCATTGGGATGAAGTAGGAGAGAGAGCAGAGTTGGGTCCAGAGATTGTTCAGCAGGCAGCAGATGTAGTAGTCAAGATCCGTGATAGGATGAGGACTGCTCAGAGCCGACAGAAGAGTTATGCCGATCAGCGGAGGAGAGAGTTAGAGTTTGCAGTGGGCGATCATGTCTTCGTGAAAGTGGCACCTATGAAGGGTGTCATGAGATTTGGCAAGAAAGGGAAGCTCAGTCCGAGATTCATTGGACCGTTTGAGATCCTCGACAGAGTTGGGACGCTAGCGTATCGTGTGGCTCTTCCGTCAAATCTGGCCGGAGTACACAATGTCTTTCACGTCTCCATGCTGAGGAAGTATATGGCAAATCCTTCGCATGTGCTGAATTTCGAGCCGTTGCAGCTTACTCCGAACTTATCTTATGAGGAGAGACCCGTGCAGATCTTAGACAGACAGGAGAAGAAACTTCGGAACAAGTTGGTTAAGCGAGTCAAAGTCAAATGGCTCAACCATTCAGAGGAGGAAGCTACGTGGGAGTCTGAGCCGGAGATGAGAAGTAGATACCCCGAGTTATTCGGTGAGTTCTAATTTCGAGGACGAAATTTATTTAAGGGGGGAAGGATTGTAGAACCCGTAAATCAGTAGACGTATAAGTCATGCATAATTCTAGATTTTTAAATTTAATTGACTTCATTGCATGATTATTTTAAATGCATTTGTTTGAAGTTAATTATTTATTATATCAGTTCAGCAGTTTGATTTTTAGCATTTCAGTATTTTCAGTGAGGCCGGACCGGAGTTGGAGTTTTGAGATAGAATTTAAGATTTGAGAAATATTTCCAGAAGTTAATTTAGCTAGTAACTAAGTTCATTTAAGTTAGAAAGGAAGGTTTGAAGATTTAATTTAATTATTTGAGGTGATTAAGAAATGAACTCATTTAAGTTATTAAATTAAGGGGTTAGCTCACTAAATTATTTAAAGGATTAGTAAGGCTTTCAAGGATTATTAGTTGACTAGATAATCAACATTTCCCTTTATTTTATCATGCATTTTTCGGCCACCCTTAGTGCTAGAAGATTCATTTTCCAACTCACCAACTTTGACCAATTCTTTGCATGTAATTAGTAGGATAATTCTAGGATTTTTGGGAGCACAATTTAATTAAATAAATGGACATATCCTAGTCTAGAATCAAGCTAAATTTCGGCCACCACCTCCTAGAAGCATCCACCAACTCATTTGATATCAATTCAAAATTCAAATTCAAAAGGGGAGTGGACTTGGTCTTGATATGATCCTATTTTTGTGCACCCTTCTCCTCACCTTCATAACCATCACTCCCCCTCCACCTCCACCGAAAATAAGACCCCTTTTCAGTAGAAAAAACGTGGATAGCAGCTAGGGAGAAAGGGAGAAAAATCGAGAGCCAAGAAAGGTAGAGAAGCAAGCCACTCCGTCTCCTCCGCGCCGTCTCGTCTCTTCTTTTCGTTTTCTTTCGAAACGAAACCAGGCATGTCTAGATTTCTTTCAAACCTCAATCAAGTCATATTATCATTTATTTTTCAGTACATGATCATGTTTATTCAAGCAAAAACCGAGATACATGTCAAAATATTTTTGGAACACACATGCAGAATTTCGGCCCTTTCATGACAAGCTTCACGTTTTTCTGAGTTTTGATGGTTTCAGGTATTGGATCGACTCCAGGCTCCCAAGGCGGCTTGTATACATGTAGTAGGATGCATTAGGACCATGTTGGTCCATTCAAACCAGCCCCATGCTTGCTGGAAATTCAGAATGACAGTAAGTCCCTTAGGTGCAGAAAAATGTGGTTCGAAAATTCAGTTTCTTGTCAAGGGGTTGGATCTGATCTTGGCTGCCCCAAGGGCCTATAGCCATGGTTGGATCACTTCCCTAGCATGTCTAAGACGTGACTAAGTTGCCCTTTTGGTGGCTTGGTCCATGGCTCATCGGTTTTTAAATAATCAACAAGAACAGCCCCTTTCCCCATTCGGCCCTTCCATTTTTCAGCATATGGTTCGTTTCTTTTGTGGCTTGGTGTGGATCTTGGTTGGCCTATGGCCCTTAGCCACGGTTCATATCATGCTCCTAGATGTCTAGATCGTGCCATGGTCAATCAAATGGCCACTGGAACGACGCAAGACATCGATCATAGCATAAACACTACACACGCACGCATGAGGGCCCTCGGTGAGAACTTTCGGGTGGTTGCTGGAATGAGGCGAATTGTGGCTGGCCTAGGGCCCTTAGCCATGGTTCAAATCACTCCTTGGGACGTTGTGGAGAGGCTTTGGTCGGTGGTTCAAGCCCCAATGGCCAAAAGTCTCGCAAACGACGCGATGCAAGCAAGGTCGCAGCTGCTGGAAATTACAGCAAGTTGCTGTGTCGTTTAGAAGGCTTGTTTGAGTTCTTGGTTGGCTTTTAGCCCATGGCCTTGGACTGGACAGTGCCTTATTGAGTTGGGAAGGTCATGTTTTCGACCGTTCGTCATTTGGATCATTTTTGAGGTCGTACGAGAATTTACGGTGCAATGTGCCAAATTGACTCTCGAAAGAGCGTTTCGTGTTTTGGCCTCCATTTCACCTAGATTTCGACCCTACCATTTTAGGAACATTATTTTATGATTTTTCAGCGTATTTTAATCATGACTATACGTCGGTTCAGGTTGGCTCGGAGTCATGATTAAATGCGAAGTCATTAGGCGTCATAGTCGCATCTTTTGAACGTAAATTGCATAGTTGGTCATGTTTAAGCTATTGCATATTTTTCATGGCACAGTTAGGTTGCAGCGAGCCTGGGGACAATCCAATCCAATCCAGTTGGTAAAATTACGGGACATTTTCATTATGCCAGTTAATTATATTACGTGCATTAAATAGAAAATGATTATTTTTGAGATTTATGCGATATGGCTTGTGGTTCATTCACTATGTGGGAGTGTTATTTTATACGGTCGCCAGTGACCGATCAGTTCAGTATGGTACCACCCGGTCGCCAGTGACCGGCCAGCTCAGTTCAGTTTCAGCCTCCCCGGTAGCCAGTTACCGATCAGTTCAGCTTAGTGCAGTGGCCACAGGCGTAAAACATAATCTCAACAGAAAATTTTATCAGATATTTCAGTACAGGCTCCAAGGAGCAAATATTTTTACAGTGACTTCCAGTTCAGTTATGCACGTATTATAATTGCTCAGTACAGATTATTTTCTGTATGCCTCAGGACAGGATATTTTATCTCATGCATATTTTAAATTCAGATTTTTACTCGTTACCTGCGATTTATGCATGCTGAGTCTTTAGGCTCACTAGACTTGATTGTTGTAGGTACTGATGAGACCAGGGCCGAGGGCGGGGACCAGTGAGCCAGCTTGGGTCGGCAGTAGTGGCACCCGAGGACCTCAGTGCAGCAGTTGTTATGTTTTTCCGCAAACAATTTTATCAGTTGTTGGATATTTTTAAATTGTGATTTTTGACAAACTTTATTTTCTTCCGCTGCAATTATTTTGAAATATTGAACTTGTTTCACCAGTGATTTTATGAGCGAGGCCATTAAGTTCTTTTTTTAAAAAAAAAAAAATTTTAATTTTCCGCAAATTTTCAAGCAAGTAGTTCGAGGGCCTTCGCATAAATATCGACGTATACTTTTCGTAGTTCAATATTTACCTGACTTCAAATTATTCTATACTATTAGTAAATCAAGAGTCTTTTTTCAACAGCTCTTCGGTGAAGTTTTTTTTCCCCAATATCACCAAAAGATGGAAATAATTGGAACTGAAAATAATTTTATGTTCCACTAACTTTTTATATTCTAGGTTCTGATATGCTAAATTTTCAATGTTTGGTTGTTGTGAAATAACCTTTGATTTTATTGTCTTTTATTCTTATTTCGTGGAAGTGATAATATGACATCGGAAAGCCTTGATTTGATATCCGAAATTACTGACTTGTTTGATTCACGTCAAAAACTGAATCAAGAAGAGCTAAAATTTAAAAGTTCATATACAAAATAAAAATTTGAAAACTCAATGGATCAAAGCGGAAGTTGGACAAATTAGTCTAGCATATAAAAAAAACGTATTTCCCCTGATAGAAATTACCTCTTACACTACGTACGAAAACTAGCCCAAATTCAAACTCGATATTTATTTTGAGTTTTTAAAGCTTCTTACAAAAATCATTATTAAAATGTCTAAAATGAAAATATAATGTAAGTTTATGTAAAAATAACATTTCAACATTTCAAATTGTATTTTAATCTATCGATAATTTTTAAAATTATGATATGACTCTCATATAAATATAATCAATTGAAATGACAATATGTTCATTCATTGATTTTTACAATTATAATATTACTCTTATTTGAATATAAATTAAATTAATTAGAAAAAAATTATATGTTGTGTGCGCGCAAGTACATTAGTAAATATAAAAATGTTAAAAAATATTAATATAATATTTCGAAGCTGTAGCAATAGGCCAGCGGACATGAGCTCAACGACTGAACTGCTTTCCACTTTTTTGTATGGGAAATGTGGCCAACAATAATTTTTCCACTTTTGGAAAGTGGAATCAATTTTTTTACCAATTAAATATTATTAGATATTAAAATTTATTTAATTCCCTCTTTCATTTCCAATGTTAATAACCACCAAACAAGAAATGGATAATTACAAAGGTACGTGTGGGCTCACCAGTTGAATAGATCCGATCCCACATTATTATAATATTTAATTTTTTATAATATTAAACTATAAATATATATAAATATATTGTAAGACCTGAGATTTGATTACTGTAATCAGAAATAGATTAATTGACAGAATAGCGAATAATGAAGATTACATGAGTCAAATAAGACGTGAGAGGAAAAGCCGGGCGTCGGGGCATTGTAAATCAAGATGTTCGACAGAACATCTGGCGCCAGAGCGGTAGAATATGACCGTCCGAGCGCCAATGCACCAAAAGAGAAGAAATTGGACAGAAAGTATGACGCCCGAGCGGTAGTTTGTAACCGCACGAGCGTCAGTGTATAATAACTTGAGTATTCAGACAAAACGTCTGGCGCCCGAGCGGTAGTTTTTGACCGCCCGAGCGCCAGTAGATGATAAGTCGAGCATCCGGACAAAACACTCCGCGCCCGAGCGGTAAAGTATGAATGCCCGAGCGCCGCTTAAGAATTGTGAAAAATAGCCACGTTGCTTCAGCATGCATATGAGATATATATATATAACCTCAATTCCTTTAGAACTTAGCAGCAAGAAGTCGAGAATCATTCAAAGAAATCCTTACGCCTTTTACCTTGTATATTTGTGATTTGTGCAAGATCCGCCCGTCTGATTTTGAATCCGACTCCAGTACTGAGTTTCTATCGACGCAGGCTTCAACTGGACGTAGGTTTTCTTATGTTCTGATAGGATTTGAAAATATGATGTTGAAGGAATCAGATATGATTCATATATGGTGTTTCTGATATGTTAGACATCGTATAATCGAAACCGGATCGAAGAACAGATACCGTATGAAATTGTTATGAATTTTCAGAGTTAATTTGATTGTGATTAGACCGATGTGATATCAGAATTATGTTGTTATCGATTATGAAGTGTTGGAATTGATATCTGATTTATACTGTATCGCTGGGTATAGTGATATTATTCAGATTTGGATCAGATGAGTTGCTGAATTGTATATACTGATATGTATTGCCGATATTACGAGCTTGTACAGATTTGAGATTATGATCTGTTATTTATTGTTGAGATTATGAGTTGTACTGATATTGATTATGATCCGTGTTATTATATCTATGATGTTGAAATTGACGGGGTTATTGAGATTGTATTATTATGCCGTCGAAACATCAGTAGATTGATATTGATCAGATTCAGTATTGATTAAGATTGTATCATGATATCATTGATATGGATCAGATTATGTTTGATTTGAGTATTGATTAGAACAGGTCTTGAATTGAGTTATACATTGATACAGTGTATTCGATATTGTTATTGCCAGATTGATTTGATAGGCAGGGAGTTCGAGACTTCGACAGAGTCAGATCGACAGAACGAAACGAAAGGTATAAATTGATGTTGATGCGGGATTGCACAACTCGAGTTAGATTTGACTGGAGTTTCCCAAAATCACATACTTCATCTTATTGCATTGATATTTGCAATTGATGTGATTGTTATCTTTGGTCTATTGATTTATGTATTGAGTTATAGGCTGATGCGCCTAGTCGTAGGTGATTGATCTCGTGATAGAGGGGCCTGATAGTGATATAATAGTCGCTGGGCCATTGCACATTGTCACAGAGGTTCGGCAAGATATGTCAGGGCTGATGTGCCTAGTCTTGGACAGAACCGCTAAGACACTGGACGTTTGGTCATATCGATGTGACTTAGAAGAAGAGCGACTTCTATTTCTTATATCCGGTATAGCTAGGACCAAAGTCCGTAATAAGAACGTACCGTCACCACGACCGAGGGAGTAGGTGAGAGATTGTTACGTTCTTATTCAGATCGGGATCCCTAGATTAGGAATGAGTCGAGTCAGAGTCTATGAGTGATAGAGTGTGATTCAGAGTTTGTATTGATTTATGTTTCTGATTTTGATACATGTTATGAATATTTGTTTCATGCTGTTATATCTGTTTATATGAAATGCATGTATACATGATTTATACTGAGAATGTAATTCTCACCGGAGTTATCCGGCTGTTGTCTTGTTTGTATGTGTGCATGACAACAGGTGGGACATGATCAAGATCAGGAAGAGGATGAGAGATTTTAGTTAGCGTGGAGATCCGAGCCCAGAAGCAGAATAGGATTCAGCACTTGATGTCTAGTCGTTGAACCTAGTTATGATAGCTACATGTAGTACATGATTGTACTTTGACTTTGACCTGTATATCAGATAGATTACTGTTACGTTTCCGCATTTATAATTTAAAAAGAAAAAAAAATTTAGTCACACTTTTCTTAATTGATATATTTAACATTAATAATGATTAAGACTTGAATTAGGGTCCCCACAGCAGGTGGTATCAGAGCGATAGATCCTTGAGACTCAGATAGGAGCTAGTGAGCGGGGTAGAATAAGTCTTCTTTCCTTGCTTTTGATTGCTAGGATGATTTACTCTTTTAATACATGTTTACCTGTTTATCTGATTTGATTGAATATGTATTATTTGAAAATGAATCAGAACCGATTCTTGATCAGTAGTAAGATGATCAGAGGAGGATTGAAACATGTTTGTTGTATTTGGTTACTAATTAATTTGGTAATCAGATATTCCTCCTCGAAGAATCCCAGAACCGGGTAGTATTTCGACTAGTCAGATGGATGTGTCAGAAACTCCGATGGAAATACAGTTGAAGAGGTTTCAGTCATTGACACCGCCGATTCTGAGGGGTACTGAGATGACTGTTGATTGTGAGAGCTGGATAGATGATATAGAGATATTGTTTGATTCACTTGAGTACTCGGATGAATGTAAAATTAAACTAATTGGGCATCAATTACAGCAGATCGCAAAGAGCTAGTGGATTACAACCAAAGGAGTTTTAGAACAGCGTGGTACAGTGATTACTTGGGAAATCTTCAAAGTGGAATTTTATCGAAGGTTTTTCCCAGTTTCGTACCGAGAAGATAAGAGGGCAGAATTTAAAAATTTGAAATAGGGTCAGCTAAACATTGAAAAATATGTTGCGCAATTTTCTACCTTGCTACGTTTTGCTCCTAACGTGGCTGAGAATGATGAAGTTGTGACTGATCAGTTTGTTAAAGGATTGAATCCTGAGATATTGACATTGGTAAACACAGGCCGACCCTATAATTTTGTTGATGCTCTGAGTAGAGCCAAGAGAGCCGAAGCCAGTCTGATGAGACAGAAAGGAGCTTCGTTTGTGCCTCCAGCATCAAGACCACAGCAACCACCTCTCGGACTTGAGACTGGTAGTAGCAGGGGTGGAAAGAAAGATTTCTTGAAAGCTCACAAGAAACAATTTAAGAAGTTAGGGAGTGGTTCGTCGAGCTCCAGTGGTTCTAGCCAGAGTTATACGAGAGTTTATTGCAGCACTTGTGGAGGAAGACATTCCACAAAGCAACGCCGAGGAGTATTTGGTAGTTGCAACGTCTGTCGTCAGCCAGGACATTTTGCTAGGGTATGTCCAATGAGATGTTCCCGAAGATCTCAGGGAGAAGAACCATCTGAATCAGTGGCACCGCTTGATATACCATAACCTGTTGTTCACTCCTTCCAACCACCAATGACTCCTCAGTCACAGTTAGGGCCAGGAGGAAGCCAGACAGGTAGCCAACCTCCTAGACAGTAGGCTAGAGTGTTGCCTTGACCAAGCAACAGGCCCTGAGCTCATCTGAGAAGATGGTGACAGGTAATTGTTTCCTGTATGGTTATTTTGCATATGTATTGATAGATACTAATGCATTCCATCCGATTATTCTTAAATGAATTGCAATGGATATATGCGTTGTCTATTAAGTTATTATTTGTTGTAGTATTGATCTCTTTTTCGTTGGGAAGGGGTATTGTATCAATGACATCTGTTAGATCTTGTATGCTACAGTATGACAGATATGAGATTGAAATAGATTATATTGTACTTGGGTTGTCCGATTTCGATTTTATTATCGGTACTGATATGTTGACCAAGTACAAAACTACCGTTGATTTTTTTCCAGAAGATTGAAAGATTCAGATAGATATGATTGATGAACGGAAATTACGGTAAGAATTCTAGATTTAGAATTCCTTGGATATGAACGATGTTGAGGACTCGATTGTTATGAAAAGGAACAGAGGGATTCCTTATGCATTCAGTTGATTACTGAAATCGAGTTTATCATTGGCTGATTTGCCAGTAGTATATGAAATTTCTAATGTTTTCTCAATTGGAATTTCAGAGTTGCTTCCAGTCAGAAAGATAGATTCTAGCATTGAATGAATGCAAGATACTATTCTTATTTCTGGAACACAGTACAGAATGATATCGATTAAATTGAAAGACTTGAAAGACCAGTTAGAAGATTTCTAGCCGAGAGTTACATTTGATTGAGTATTTCTATTTGGGATGCTTCAGCTATGTTTGTGGGTGATGAACCGCATGTTCAAAAGTATTCTGATGATTTTATTCTCGTTTTATCTATGATATCCTGAGATATTTGAAGCATATGACTGATCAGATTGAACATTTGAAAATTGTATTGCATATTCTGAGAATTGAAATGTTGTATACAGAAACTGTTGAAATGTGAATCTTGGCCGAGACAGATTGTATTCGGAACACGTTATATCCGAAGATAGTATATCGGTTGATCTTAGCACAGTTGAAGTTGTGATCAATTTGCTGAGACTGATAATATTGTCAGAAATTACCGTTCTATGAGTTTAGCAGATCAGTATCGATGAGTGATGTTTGAATCTGATTGAATATTGTTGTTGTTCTGAATTCATTTTTGAAACAGATATGAATCCGTGTTTGAAACAGATAGTAAACAGTGGAGAATTTATATTGTACAGTCCGAACCAGAGCTAATTTGAGAATTAAAGCAGTTCAGAAAGTTGATCAGATTGTTCAGAACTCGATATTGACATCAAAACAGAGTATCGATCAGAATATCAGGTTTGTGACAGTGTGTTATATGCGAGTAACCGTCTTATTGTACTGAATATTTCAGATTTGAAACGACAGATATTGTCAGAAATGTACAGTAGTCGATTCCGTAATCGTCCTGATGGCAGAAAAATGTACAGAGATTTGAAAAGACAGTTTTTGAAAAAAACAGATGAAAACATATATTACAGAATTTGTATCGAAATGTCTGAAATGCCAGCAGGTAAAGACAGAAAGATAGAAACCAGAAGATCTATTACAGAGCTTGTCTCTTTCTGAATGGAAATGGGAATACATTTCTATGATTTTTATGACAACACTATTGGGATCTTTTCAAGAATGTGATGTGATGTGGTTGTGGTTGACAGATTGATCAAATCTGCATATGTTATTTTGTACAAGAAGACGTATAGACACGACCAAATGACTAAGATCTATGTCAGAAGAGTAGTCAGATTGTACAAAGCGCCAAAGTTGATTATATCAGACCGTGATTTTCGGTTGATTTCATATTTTGGCGGAGTGTATAACAAACTTTTTCACATATCATCTACAGATCGACTGATAGTCGGAGCGTGCTATCCAGACACTGGAGAATATCCGTGGAACTGTAGTGCTTGATTTTAGCACTAATTGACAAGATTCATTGTCATTTTATGAATTACGGTACAACGATAGCTATCAAATGGGTATTGGAATAGCTTCATTCGAGATATTGTACAGTGAGAACTACAGATTTCCTTCGTATGGGGATGATATCGCTGAGATACCTGAGATTGAACCTGATAGGATCAGAGATATGACTGAGAAAATGAAGCGGATTCAAAAGAAAATGAAGATAGCTCAGAATAGATAGACTAAATATGCCAACATCGGACGATGACTGTTGGTATTGGAGGCAAAAGATTGAATATTTAATTGACAATGATTAAACAAATTTGGTAGCTTATGATAGTGTTGATTTGTTATGAGATGTTGATTGGTATATACGGATGTTGTATAGCCAGTATCTTGAGATTGATTTTATCAGGGTTACTTCGAGTGGTATTATGATATTATACTTCTTGAATTATTATTCCAGATTGGAATCAGAAATCCGTGAAGAAAAGGTAATTCAGAACGAAGATTATTCCACTTGGGAAGTGAGTGGAGTTATTATGACATGGAAAAAGCTACCTGAGAAACTGAGTCAAACATGAGACAGAGATTCCCAGAATTGTTTCATGGTTGTGAGTTTTCTGATTGATTCTGTTATGCATTTCTTTCTGATATAATAGTTTGCCTATGATTTCGGGGAAGAAATCGTATCTCAGAGGGGGAGAATTGTAAGGCCTGAGATTTGATTACTGTAATCAGAAATGGATTAATTGACAGAATTGTGAGTAATGAAGATTACATGAGCCAAATAAGACGTGAGAGGAAAAGCCGGGCGTTGGGGCATTGTAAATCAAGATGTTGGACAGAACATCTGGCGCCCGAGCGGTAAAATATGACCGCCCGAGCGCCAATGCACCAAAAGAGAAGAAATTGGACAGAAAGTATGGCGCCTGAGCGGTAGTTTGTAACCGCCCGAGCACCAGTGTATAATAACTTGAGTATTCAGACAGAACGTCTGGCGCCCGATCGGTAGTTTTTGACCGCCCGAGCGCCAGTAGATGAGAAGTTGAGCATCCGGACAGAACACTCCGCGCCCGAGCGGTAAAGTATGAACGCCCGAGCCGCTTAAGAATTGTGAAAAATAGCCACGTTGCTTCAGCATGCATATGAGATATATATATAACCTCAATTCCTTTAGAACTTAGCAGCAAGAAGTCGAGAATCTTTCAAAGAAATCCTTACGCCTTTTACCTTGTATATTTGTGATTTGTGCAAGATCCGCCCGTCTGATTTTGAATCCGACTCCAGTACTGAGTTCCTATCGACGCAGGCTTCAACTGGACGTAAATTTTTTTATGTTCTTATAGGATTTGAAAATATGATGTTGAAGGAATCAGATATGATTCATATATGGTGTTTATGATATGTTAGACATCGTATAATCGAAACCGGATCGAAGAACAGATACCGTATGAAATTGTTATGAATTTTCAGAGTTAATTTGATTGTGATTAGACCGATGTGATATCAGAATTATGTTGTTATCGATTATGAAGTGTTGGAATTGATATCTGATTTATACTGTATCGCTGGGTATAGTGATATTATTCAGATTTGGATCAGATGAGTTGCTGAATTGTATATACTGATATTGTATTGCCGGTATTACGAGCTTGTACAGATTTGAGATTATGATCTGTTATTTATTGTTGAGATTATGAGTTGTAATGATATTGATTATGATCCGTGTTATTATATCTATGATGTTGAAATTGACGCGGTTATTGAGATTGTATTGTTATGCCGTCAAAACATCAGTAGATTGATATTGATCAGATTCAGTATTGATTAAGAATGTATCATGATATCATTGATATGGATCAGATTATGTTTGATTTGAGTATTGATTAGAACAGGTCTTAAATTGAGTTATACATTGATACAGTGTATTCGATATTGTTATTGCCAGATTGATTTGATAGGCAGGGAGTTCGAGACTTCGACAGAGTCAGATCGACAGAACGAAACGAAAGGTATAAATTGATGTTGATGCGGGATTGCACAACTCGAGTTAGATTTGACTGGAGTTTCCCAAAATCACATACTTCATCTTATTGCATTGATATTTGCAATTGATGTGATTGTTATCTTTGGTCTATTGATTTATGTATTGAGTCATAGGCTGATGCGCCTAGTCGTGGGCGATTGATCTCGTGACAGAGGGGCCTGATATTGATATAATAGTCGTTGGGCCATTGCACATTGTCACAGAGGTTCGGCAAGATATGCCAGGGCTAATGTGCCTAGTCTTGGACAGAACCGCTAAGACACCGGACATTTTGTCATATCGATGTGACTTAGAAGAAGAGTGACTTCTATTTCCGATATTCGGTATAGCTAGGACCAAAGTCCGTAATAAGAACGTACCGTCACCACGACCGAGGGAGTAGGTGAGAGATTGTTACGTTCTTATTCAGATCGGGATCCCTAGATTAGGAATGAGTCGAGTCAGAGTCTAAGAGTCACAGAGTGTGATTCAGAGTTTGTATTGATTCATGTTTCTGATTTTGATACATGTTATGAACATTTGTTTCATGTTGTTATATCTGTTTATATGAAATGCATGTATACATGATTTATACTGGGAATGTAATTCTCACCAGAGTTATCCGGCTGTTGTCTTATTTGTATGTGTGCATGACCACTGGTGGGACATGATCAGGATTAGGAAGAGGATGAGAGATTTTAGTTAGCGTGGAGATCCGGGCCCAGAAGCAGAATAGGATTCAGCACTTTATGTCTAGTCGTTGAACCTAGTTATGATAGATACATGTAGTACAATACTACATGTAGTACATGATTGTACTTTGACTTTGACCTGTATATCAGATAGATTATTGTTACGTTTCCGCATTTATAATTTAAAAAGATAAAAAAAATTTAGTCCTACTTTTCTTAATTGTTATATTTAACATTTATCATGATTAAGACTTGAATTAGCGTTCGGGTCCCCACATATATATATACATATATATTATCACATTTTTCTTTGTATTTTATTTTATCTCTTATCATTTTAATTTTCAAAACTAAGTACCCGTATTTTAAAATTTTAAAAGAAAATCTAAGTACACGAAGATTACAATTTATAAATTATTCCGACAATGCTGACTTTTCCATCGTACAATAAGTACATTGAACCTTTCATCACGAATTTGAATTATTCTAATTAAATTTGGTTACAAATATAATGCATATTTAGTGAAATTGTTGAAAAGGATAGGGTTTAATTTGAAAATCATTGATGCATTCGGACAAGCCAAATATGTACAAAATATATACCACGATTACGCGTAATGGTATTGTTTAATTTTTTTTACTTCTATATTTGTTCTATAAAAAATTATAAATTATATTTCTAAATTTTATCTCATATATTATGATTAATTCGGATAATGATACGATTGTATCTCTTTTTTCTACGTACATTGAAGTATAGACTAAATTTCACGTTGTATATTATGAATCAAGCAAGAGTCATAGTCACATAATCATAACACTAGAAAAACAAGTTAAAATTGTAAAAAAACAATTAGAACAGAAATTTGACAATATATAAAATTAAATTTATGTAAATAATTATTTGTATATTATATTCATGGGGTATTTAAGGTAGCCTACCTATTTCTTATGCTCATGATCGAGATTAAATTTATAGGGGATGAATAAATTTGCTTCAAAATATTTCGGTTGTGTTAGCAATAATGAAACTTTGTTCTTGTCAGTTGAGTTATCAGCAAGTCAATCAGTGTGGACAGTCCGTAAGTAAGCTTACTGAAACATGTTGAACAAATGGCTTAACAAAAAGGTCAGTATGAGATGTAGACTCAAAAATAAATACATACAAGCTTGTTTCTCGATGTTCGAAGATTTCAAAACTCATATGTAACCTTTTCTTCTTCACGGAAGAATTGCACTAAAAAACTTTTGTAATTACAAGTCATTTGGAATCATCCACTTCAGTTGGAGTTAACAATGTCTAACTAAACTCTTATTAAAACATCAAACTAAATACTTTGAGCAGCTAGACTTCTTACACTCAATTACATAGATTTCAGAGAAATTCTAAACACAAATTTGATCCTCAAAATGATCAGATAATGATATATCAGCGTGTGTTTTCTATTTCAATTTGACTCTCTAAAAAAATTTACAGAGAAGATCAGTTTGCTTTTTATAATCCAAAGATAGATGGTGCAACTAACTGACTTAGAGTTTGTTCAACTGATCTATTTATAGCTTTAATCTGCAACTAGAATCTTTCAAAATATATATATTTCCAAATATAGATGTCGTTTTTCACAAATGTATCTATTTCCAAATTTTGTCTTTGAAAGATTCTAAAGTTTCCTCACTATTCATATTGCCTCTCGTTAGAATTGTTATAGAAGATGAGATAGCACTAAGACTTGAGCTTATCTGATCCAAAGTTATTTCATCAGTTAAGTCCAAATCAGGGAAGGATGGCTTTATTCTTGGTAGTTATTTAGATGTTAACTATTAGTTCAAGAGCATGACTGCTAGAAGCCCCTCTTGTTCGATCATTAAGATTCTTGATTCAGCTTGTTCATCTTCGGTCCGACTAATTTGTTCTTCGGGTTTTGGATTATCTTGCCCAGCCATTGCTATCTCAACCACTTCCTGTAAAATTCCTCGAACAAAATCAGCTTCATCATATTCAATCATAAGCACGCCCTCAGTCATGATGACTTCTGCATTAGAAAGCACTTCATTAGTTTTCTTGATCAAGGGAGGAATAGAAACTAGTTCGCTCAAAAACACTTCAACTTCATCATCATCTTGTTGTTTTGCAATGGATTGTACAATTTCCTCAACTTTTGCTAAATTGATTTTCTTCAGAGCCGGAGAGGTGATAAAATCTAATTGGGTGGCAGTTTGACTTTCTTGGAATCAGTATCATTCAACTTCTCAGAGACATACTGAACTGAAGATCCACAAACTTTCTGCTCCTTGGAATCCACTAGCTCAAACAGTTTGTGATCATTCTCCTAGAATTTGACCTTCAACTGCAAGAAGACCATGTTCATATCTGGTTGATTTATCACATCTATATCATCAAATGCGGTTGGACAAGAAGGATCATAATTTGATTTTTGTTCGGCACCAACTGTAGACATCTATGAATTTTTAGAACATCCAGGAGATAATCTCGTCGTTGAAGAGCTTCTTTTATGAACACAGTCTTGACTTGTAGAATATCTTTTTCTAAGGTTGTGTACCTCTTCAACACTTCATTTTCTTTAATTTTGATGCAAGGGTGACTGTCCTGAATTCATTCACTTCATCCATCAATAGTTTTATTTGAGTCTAGACGGCTGGTATTGATTTTGAGATATGAACTTCAGTTAACTTAGATTTTCCTTTCTCTGTGGTTGTGGAAAAGGTAGAGACTAGTCTTGACCTGGTGGATTGAATAAAATTTCAGATGATTACTTATTTTTTGGTCTTGGAGTAGGGAGAGCCATTTGTATACTGATTTTCTAGATGGAGTGATCACCACTATTGGTTTCAATTTCTCGGCTGGCTGGTTAGTATCCTCGACCACTTGTATCTGAGAGATAGGCACTGGTCTAGTTTTTGTTGTTCTGACATTTTTTGGAATAGAATAAGGAGTTGTTATCTTAGAGTCACTGGATTGTAGAATCATTTTCCTCTTTGGCTTGGGTCCAGTTACCTTGCTTCCATTCTTATCAACTGGTTTATTTTCAGTAGGCAGATCTTTGCTGTTTTTCTTCTTGATGACCATCATCTAGTAGAATGATATTCAGTGCTTGACCTTTAGAGCTGAGAGAAAGGATGTTTAGTGCAGTAAGAGCTTTGAACTTGTGCAGAGTTACAGAGTTTCGTAGTAAGGCTCAAGAGTCTTCAAACATTCTGCTCAAGGGGATGGAAAATCCAACTGATTGATTCTCATTTGAGTCATCGTCTTGAGAATCTGGGATTGGATGACTGACCAGTTAACTTTATGTATTGTAGCAATGGCTGTTATCACTAAAAATTCTCTGTAGTGTAAACATAAAACTATCCTTCCTTGCTATAATTGGCTTTGCCACAACTTCAACCAGAATTAATTTGATGCTCCTACTTCATCTCTTTCTTCTTCCAGGTCTTGATACTATCACTAGATGTAGAAAACTTCACCTTCATATCTTCAACTGTTTACTGAGGTACTAGAGTGAAGTCAGTCAGCCCTTCACTGGGAAATTGAAATAGCACAGAGAAATAATCTAGCTTGATTATCAAACTATTCTCTCCCAGAGGCATCAATATCTTCCCATCTTCAATTACTATCCCTTTTGCGTAGAAATTTTTCAGTTCTTCCACATAGATGTCCAACGAAGAACTGAGAAAACTCCCGAGTCCAGATGACTCAACAACTTTGAAGACTTGAGAGACAACATCTTCCATAGAATAAATTGATTCGAATTTGACTGCAAGAGCATTCATGATATAGGAAGGAGTTGTCGGAGCTGTCATATCTGAAATAAGTTCCTAGAGATGGAAATTAGATGATTTTTGTGGTGAAAGAGAGCAAAAATTAAAAATTTTGAGAGCAGAAATGCTTTGAATAAGATGCAAAGATAAACTGGAAGATTTAGGGATTTCAATCATTTAACATGTGCGACTTTTGATCTGATAACAGACGTGACACGTGTCGCGCTGTTAATAAGAAAATTTGAAATTTTTAAAAGATAATAAGTTCATTGTAAAAAGAATTTAAAGGAAATATGATTAATTATTTCGATCATAAAGATTTGTAATGAATTATTAAAAACACTACTAAATGATAAGATTAGTTAGATTGAGAGCATTATCTATTAGTTAGGTTGTGGGGCTAACTGTTAGTTTAATAATCAAAGATGAAATGAAGATTGTCTTATTAGTAGGGCTTTATGATTCATTATTCCGCCTGATTTCATACATTTATGATAAATCATTAAGTCCTAAAATATTTATGAAATAAGTAAACTTATTATTTGAAAGTAGTTTGGTGAAGATATCTATTGATTGTTGTACATATTACAATACAATATTCGTTTCCATTACATGATCTCTAATGAAGTGGTGACGAATGTCAATATGCTTAGTTTGAGAATGTAAAACTGGATTGTATGAGATGGCTATTACACTTATATTATCGCTGAAGATTGGTGATTCCTTGGAATCAATTCCATAGTCTTTCAGTTGTTGTTGAATCCACAGTAGTTGAGCACAATAGCTTGTGGAAATTGATGTTTGCTTCTTACAGAACCAAAAAATAAGTCAATCTCCAAGAAACTGCCATGATCCGCTTGTACTTTTCCTATCAATCTTACACCATGCATAGTCTGCACCAAAATATCCAACTAGATTTAACAATGAGTCTTTAGTATATCGTAATCCAACTTTTTGAGTTCATTTAAGATATTTAAGAATTTTTTTAGCGGGTGAGTAATGAGATTTTTTGGATCAGACTGAAAACATGCACACATACAAATTGCAAACATGATATCAGTTCGACTTGCAGTTAAGTATAATAGTGAAACTATAAACATCGATACAATGTTACATCGACTGATATTCCCCCTTCATCTTTATCAAGATTAACTAACGAGCTCATGGGAGTTGCTGCTATTGAACATGACTACATTTCAAATCTTTTAAATAGTTATTTGGTGTACTTTGTATGCCTGACAAAGATTCCAATATCCTGCTTAACTTGCAGTCCTAGAAAGAAATTATCGCTCATCATGCTCATCTTGAACTTATCCTGCATTAGTTTAGCAAATCTCTCGCAGAGCTCTATGTTAGTCGATCCAAATATAATGTCATCAACGTAAATCTAAACTAATAAAGTATGATCATCTTTAATAAATGTGAATAGAGTCTTCTCCTCTAAACATATTCTGAAATCATGATCAATTAAAATTTTTGAAAGAGTGTCATACCAGGCACGTAGTGCTTGTTTTAATCCATACAAATCTTTGTTTGATTTAAACACATGATCAGGTAAAATATGATTAATAAAACCTGGTTGTTGTTCCACGTATACCTCCTCCTACAATAGTTCATTCAGGAAGGCACTCTTTAAATTCATTTGAAATACTTTAAAAATTTATAAGAAACATAAGAAAGAAATATTCGGATAGCTTCTAATCTAGCAACTGGAGCAAAGGTCTCATCATAGTCAATTGTCTCTTCTTGTCTGAAACCTTTTGCAACTAGTCTAACTTTGTTCCTGATTACAATACCATTTTCATCAATTTTGTTCCTGTAAACCCACCGAGTTCCAGCTACTGTCTGATGAGAAGATCTGGGTACCAAATACCAAACCTTGTTCTTGTCAAACTGATTTAACTCATCTTGCATAGCCTCAATCCAACTCTTATGTTATAAAGCTTCATCAATTTTCTCCGGTTCAAATTGTGAAATAAAATCATGATACAAGAGTTTATTAATCATTTTTTGTCTAGTTCTAAGAGGTGCAAAGGGGCTACCAATCATCAGTTAAGGTGGATGAGTCTTACTTCATTTTTAACTTGGTCAGAATGGATTATCATCGGTGTTGAGTGGATTAGGATCAGTTAGATTCTCTTCAGTCTGGTTTCCTTCAGCTATGTTTTCAATAATTGGAGTTTCATCATCTCAACTGTCATTAGCTTGGATATCATCATCAGCTTCGTTCAGATCAGTCTGGTTCCTCAGCTCTTCATTCCTTTGTATAGCTGACTGATATGAGATTTCTGGTTCAGGTGACTGATGAATCCTCTCATTTACATTGATTTCTTCTTTGCTATCATATGCCAGATCAATAAATTTCATTTGATTGCTCAAATAAGCTAGATTATTTTTATCATCGATCAACTCAGTTTCATCAAAAACCACATGAACATTTTCCTCCACATTTAAAGTTTTCTTATTAAATATGAAGAAATCCTTACTAACAGCTGAATAGCCAAAAAATATTCCAACATAATATTTAACATCAAAAGCAGAAAGATGAGATCTTCCATTATTATGAATGTAACATTTACAACAAAAGGCGTTAAAGTATGATAAGTTAGGCTTACTCTCGTTCCATATTTCATATGGAGTTTTACCTACCTTTTTGCTGATCATCGATCTATTTTGTGTATAAGATGCGGCATTGATTACTTCTGTCCAAAATATTTGTGACACACCTGAATTAGCAAGCGTCGTTCGTGCAGCTTCTTTCAGAGTCATGTTTCTTCTTTCAGAACTTTATTTAGTTGATGTGCTTTAGCTGAAAAATATTCATGTTGAATTTATTGATCTGAGAAGTACTCATCCATACATTGGTTACCTCGATCACTTCTGATCCTGATTATTGAGGTTGATTTCTCATTTTGAACACCCTTAAGAATTTAATCACTTGGGTACTAGTATGATTTTACCACTAAAAATATCATTCAAGTAAATCAAGAGAAATCATCAATACTCACAAATGTATATCTCATTCCTCCTAAGTTTATTACATGTATAGGTTCAAACATATCCATATGCAACAATTCTAGGCATCTTTTAGTCAGTTTGCTACCTTTATTTTTAAAGCTAGATCGAATCAGCTTACCTAACTGATATGTTGTAAACACATTATTTGTAACAAATTCAATGCTATGTAAACCATCAGCCATGTTCATTTACGTAGATTATTAATGGATCTGAAATTGAGATGATTAAGTATTTTATGTCACAACCACTGTCTATCAATATTAATGACGTCAAAACATGTTGGTGATATTAAATAATTAATATTCTAATCACTTTATAAATGTTATCATTTCTAATTACTGTTAACATTATTTTATTATCAGCATTCTTGATTAAGCAATTGTTTTTACGAAACTAAACGAAATAGCCATTACACAAAGTTGATTGATGCTAATTAAATTATAACACAAATTTTGAACATGTAAAATATCATTATCATATTTTTATGGGTAATCCTACCCTTATCCACAGTCTTACTCTTAGCATTGTCTCCAAAAGTGATCATGGGTCATTCACAGTTGATTACGGTTGATCGCAGTTTGGCTTGACCAGTCATATGCTTTGAAAATCCACCACATATACCAAACTGAATTTTTCAGTTCTTCTCGTTCGTCATTTTGCATACAAAAATTAAATCAACAAGTACCCAATCCTCTTTTGGTCCACACGAGATTAGTTCCTTGGGAACCCACACTTTGATCGGTTTGTTAACCTGGCCTAGTTGTTTGTTTTGAAAGGGCTGCATAGAAACATGTGTGCAATGCTTGGTGTGTGTGTGAAATGTAATATTGTTTAGTCTTTCCATCATTATTGATTTGCCTGTATCTTTTTTGAACAAGCTTGCAATTATAGTCTTGATAGGGTTTAGCCATTTTTTAATTGTGTCTTGCCTGACTGAATCTGCAATCAGACCAGTTGGGCTTGACATATGAACTCTATGGTGCATACCCAATACAGAAATTTTTGTCTTTTTTCATCAGTTCGATAGGTTTACCAACTTACCAGTGACTTCTGATGTTCATATATCGTATTTGACTTTGCAAAGTGAATGTATTTTTCTTTGCACATGTTCATTTTTGATTGAGTACTGTAGTCAGTAGGATTGCTGTCATTACCGCTGAAGCCAAGACTAGTTTTGTATCCTGAGTTCTTCTGCAGCTCTTGCATTTTCTCGAGATTTATTGGCGACTTATTCCAAGTGATAATCAGTTCAGTTAGTTTTTTATCCTAATAAATAAGCTAATGATGCTCATTCAGTACTTTTTCATTCTCAGCTATCAGCTATGTAATTTGTGCAGTAAGACTTAATTCTTCTCCTAACTGTTCCTAGTTAGGCTCAACATCATTGTCAATTTGGATTTCTTGCTTTGTTTTCATTTCCTCGAATGATTGATAAAGTCTCTAGTACTCTATTATCATATCATTGAGTGCAGTGATGAGATCATTTCATGTGAAATCATTTGAGCTAAAATCTAATACCTCATAATAGGTAGATTCCAGCTCAGCATCAGCCATGAGACATTGTACCACCAACTCATCACTTTCACGGCTAGAGCAGTCTGACTTGTTAGTCAGCACACTTGGCTTTGTTGTCTTCAGTAAATAGCACCTTATGATTTCCTTTCCTTTTGAATTAACTCATGTCATCCTTGGACATTTTCTTCTTTTCATGAAGTCGGTCTTCTTTGTCAGTTGGTCTCCTCTCATCCTTCTTTTGTTTGGGAAAGTCGGCTATGAAATGCCCGACTTTTCCACAATTGAAGCATGTGTTATTCTCATTGATGAACTCTTTCTTGGGATGACTGCCTCTGCTTGGGCTTTGAAAGTTACCCTGATTCTTTCTTAAAAACTTCTCAAATTTCTTTATAAACAGTGACATTGCATCATTGCTCAATTGATTAGCTGACTTCTTTTCTGAGGAAATTTGTTCAGTAGTTGCAGCAGCCAGATCCTTTGTCAGTTTCATTGAATATTCTTTAGAAGTTCTTGTTTCTAATTCGAATTCATATGCTTTGAGATCAGCAAACCTAATCGTGGAGTTCAAGCTTGTTATTGTTATTTGATTCTCGCATAGCCAATGTTTTGAAATCGGTGCTTCTTGGGAGTCTAGCATGAATTCTCCATATTTCGGTGCTTCTTGGGATGTCTAGCATTGAAATCGGTGCTTGAACTCTTTCAAGACTATTCCTCCATATTTCGGTGCTTCTTGGAATTATTTTCAAGACTATTCCTCTATTTTCATATTCCTTCCCAAGAGCAACCATTTCAATAATAATACTTATCACTCTTTCATCGATGTCTAGCATGAATTCTCCATAGTTCATCTGATACTGTCAAATTTTGGATTGCCACAGACAATTTATTTTCCTTTATTTGATCATTACCTTGGCATAATTGTATCAGTTTATCCTGTATATCTTTTCCAGTGAGACACATTTGATCTTGCCAAATGTATTCTTGTCTAAAGCTTTGTATAATATGTCATTGGGTATATTATCCAGATTTTTCTTCATATTGTCATCACTTGTCCATTCCATCCTTGATTTTTCGATCATCTGAGAAGCACCGTCAGAAATGACAATAGCATTATTCACTTTCATGATTCTCATAGGCTCGTCTCCATCTGTGATGACGTAACAATATCATCATCTTAAGCAGCTAAATAAGCCTACATCTCGATCTTCCAATCATCAAAATTTTCTTTAGAAAACACTGGGAACTTATTGAATGATGCTATTAAGAATATTTTGTTCATAGACAAGAATAAACGTCTCTGATACCACTTGACATGATCGAAAGTAAATTTAGATTGGGAATGAATAAATTTGCTTCAAATATTTCGATTGCATTAGCAACACTGAAAATTTGTTCTTATCAGTTGGGTTACGGTAAATCAATCAGTGTGAACTGTGCGAAAGTAGGCTTACTGAAATTGGTTGAACAAAAGGCTTAACAAGAAGATCAATGAGAGAGGTAGATTGAAAAGTAAATAAATACAAGGTTGTTTATGGATTTTCGGAGATTTCAATTCTCCTACATGACCACGTCTTCCTCACAAAACGTTTACACCAAAAACTTTGGTAATTACAAGTAATTTGAAATATCCCACTTCAGTAGGACTTAGCACTGCCTAACTGAAACTTTAGTGAAACTTCAATATAAATACTTTGAGTAGTAAGATTTCTTACTCTGAATTACACATATTTCACAAAGAAATTAAAAACATAAAATTGATTCTGAAAATGGTCAGATAATGATATATCAGCGTGTGCTTGCTATTTCAGTTTGACTCTCAGAAAGCTTTTACAGAGAAGATTAGTTTTCTTTTTATAATCCAAAGATAGATGGTGTGACAAATTAACTTAGAGCTTGTTAAACTGATATATTCATATTTTAAATCTGTGAAGGTAATCTTTTCCAAATATCTCTGTTTCCAAATACATATGTCGTTTTTTCATGTCATTGTTCTTCTGACATGTTCTGTTAGTGCGCTGAAACCTAAAATTCTGTTTAAGGTTACTTCATACAATATTTCATCTAAGCTCTGATCCGTGATCATACCGATTGCTCAAGAAACATATGGATTGATCTAAATGATCAACTAGATAGACTGTCAGTTGAGCTTCGTCAGTCGGCATAGAATCGGCAATATCCTTCTTATGTTTTATCAGTCTGACTTTGTAATCAATTAGGCTTCTTAGTGCAGTTTTCCTCCTTGAAACAGTTTGATTAAGTTTTGTAATTATTCGTTGGATCAACAACGTTATTCAATCATCAAAACTTATATTCCAACGGTTATTTTCTTTTTTTTAGTCAATCTAATTATGTAGACCTTCTATAATAAACTATTACACTTTATTCAATGTTGACACATAAACCAATAGTACAGTAACCAATAGGGTCATGTCGTGTGCACCCACCTTCATCAACAAATTCAAACTTTTTCATATAGAGAAATAAATTAATTTAATTTCCCTAATACTATTAAATAATATCATTTACTTCAGTAATTAATTAGTTTTTTTTTTAAGAAATGACTTTGTTTGGTTATGCGGACATGAATGAGATTAGTACTAGGATGGATGACCTCCTGGGAAGTTCTCGTACGTCAAGA